>NC_142994.1:3155357-3473571 GCF_061535395.1 Colias eurytheme
ATAAAAGGTAACCTATGTCCTTTCTCGGGTATCAAAATATCTCCATACCAAATTTCATGCAAATTGATTCAGTAGTTTAGGCATGATTGAGTAACAGACAGACAGACAGAGTTACTTTCGCATTTATAATATTAGTATGGATTTTGACGTAGGTATATTTATTTGTAAAAGGAAATATTCTTATACACCATATTGTAATAATCCTGTCTTGTTAAATAAAGGAATTATTATTATTATTTATTATTATTTTATAAAATAAAAGCATAAGGAAATAGCTCGTGGGTATGTATGTCTGTACTTTCTACAGAACCTACTTCATTAACAGCACCGTCTCAAGAGATAGTTTGAACAAAGGAAATAATTAAGACCTCCTGACCAAATGTCGACGCAATTATTTTGTCTTGTACTCGAGCCTATTAATTATTAAGCTAAAAAATTGTTTATTTGATTTGTGTGTAGTGATAATTAATGTGTATTCTTTGTTTTGATTATTATCATCTATCATTCATACAACGACGCTGGGACAATCCTGTATATATAAAAATCAATTGCTGTTCGTCAGTCACGCTAAATCTCGAGATACGCTGGGTCGATTTAGGTAATTTTGGTTCATGATCATTTAAAAATCATTTCCTGAGGAAGGTTTAATCGGTGAAAAATATAAAAAAATAAATAGTAACGGGTTATTTTTTAAATTATTTAATAAGAATTACTTTTTTATTATTTTAACACCATATCCTTTATTAATCAGCGATATATTATGCGCTACATATATCTAACAGCCTAAAAAGTTCCCTGTATTAGTGAACAGACGTATTTAATTGTAAGCATAGTAAACAATTGAAATAACAAATGTTCTCTTTCCTGCATCCAAACTTTCTTTTTTCTTTCTTATCATACAATTTATGGAATCTACTAAGTGACATGACATACATTTTAGGCACCGCAAAATAAACAATATCACCAACAAGAACAAACACTTAATCACTAGAGGTATAGTGGGGCAAAATGCTAGTGTTTCATAATGCGTGCCATATGTGGCACCGGATTAAAGAGTCGTTAGTCAAGTTGACAGTATTGCGAAGCTATGACATGAATCTGTTACATAAGGTCACTAAGGTTTTATTAGAAACCGAACGAAGAAAATTGGAATATGTAGCGATGACTAAAAACGACTAGATTGAATATAGAGTAGGGGCTAAAGCAATTCTTACTAATATTATACATGCCACTACAAAAGTCCTTTAGTATTTTCATCTTTAAAATAAATACTAAAGTATGAAATATGAAGTAGGAAATAGGAATTGATAGGAGCCAGAAGGTCTTATTATGTCTTATTATGATATGATAAATATGTAGCTAATTACAACTGAATTTTTAGTACATTTATTTTATATCATGTTCGTCACTTAATTATATATTTATTACACGTGTACAACCATAACTAACACAGAATACTACTAAATACAATATTCGTTATATATGTGCTTAATATCAATGTTACATATTTTTATATAAAAGGTTGACTCTGGACGTTGTTTTCCTTTATTATTAAGGATGAGGAAAAACGGAGGAAATTACCTACAATATGATACTTTGATATTGTAACAAACGTTCTCATTACTATACTGTTAAGTGTAAACAACGCTATCAATCTGACTGACCGGTTGGCTTGGTTGGTAGTGGCCCTGCCTTCCTAGCCAGAGGTCGTGGGTTCGATTCCCACCCGGGGCAAATATTTGTGTGATGAACATAGATGTTTGCTCTGTATCTGGATGTTAATTATCTATATAAGTATTTATTTAAAAATTATATAGTATATAAAATAGTATGTTTATCAGCCATCTGGTTTCCATAACACAAGCGAATGCTTAGTATGGGATCAGATTGTGCCGTGTGTGAAAATTGTCCTGAAATATTTATTTTATTTATTTTTATTTATAATTATTTTCGTTAATGAGTCATCATAAAGCATTCACTGAGCAATAAAATGAAATATATCGATAAAACGTTTGTACTATTACAATAATTACTATTTTGTGAGATAAGATAGGATACTATGATTCGGTTTACGTTCAAAACAAGTTAATAATTCAAAAATGAAGGATGTGTTATAAGTAGATATAGATATTCTGCAAAAATAATTTTATTTATTTTAATAAATATGACAATTTCTGATACTACTCTCCTTACATTATATATAAGGCGAAAGTCTTAATGAAATGATAGGATAGAAAGTAATCAATACGTTATAATTAAATCGATACAAGCAGATACATTGCGAATATAAAAGATTATGTACGCACGAGTAATTAAAATGGAGACTCATTTAAACATCGCAGTAAAGTGTAAGTAGTTCTTGTTTCATGATCTTCTTGCACATTTACCCCCAATAAAATATATAATTCTCATAGAAATTTTTCACATAAACACACATTCTGGCAAAAAAAAAATCATATTTAGAATTTGAAAGACACACATTTTATCATGGCTCTACACTAAGGCTCTACAATCAACTGAATGTCGAATATCATAAAATTCGGTCCATCAGTTCAACAGCGAAAGCAACATTCACACGTTATAGAATTAATATGAGGTTTTCAAAGTTATTTGCATCATGTTTATTAAACTTAACGTTGGTATTTTGTAAAGGTAACCTCGACGTGACCCACATCGTGCTAAAGCATGCTAACCATTAATCAGAGCATCTCTCTTACAAAATATTCATTTTTACATATAATAGTGGGAATTAAATATAAATATTTTTCGTACCATTTTATAGAAAATTTAGTTTTAAACAAAGTTTAAGCAAAGCTCTATGCTATAAATAATTATCATTTATCAAGCATTTGAATGGTTTAAAACTATATATTAAAGTTTAAGCAATCAATATATATATAAATACACCTGAGAATATTGAATTATCTTTTTTGCAAATAATTAATCTTTAACAGACTATGAATACCTATGCAGAATAACGAAAACCTGTTTCTTTTTCTACTTGGCAATGAAAACCTATCCATCATACAAATAACATTTCGATTTGATGAACAGAGTTTAAATTCATTACATTCGCAGTACAAGCAAAATAAAATTGATTCATCACAAAATGTATACTCCAAATGCAATTTTAGACTTCAGTAAGTTCGACAAACAGCAAATAGAAACCGCTTTATGTTTTCTTCGAGCATTAACCGCTTTTAGACGAAGATAAGGAGCTGAAAACTGTTCCCGTGAAATATATCCTTTGTCGGGAAATTTGTAGTAAATTACTGTGTACAATTTTGTAACGAATTCACGTATATTTTACGTAGTTAAATTGAGGATGTAGATATATAGCTATTTTATATTTTATATAATGCATAATAAAGTTTTCATAAGATAACGACGACAAATTATTTACAAATACAGTAATTCAGAAGCATTCAACATGAATATGTTCCTTGAGGTTCCTTAATTATGGAAAGGATAGGTACTACGGCATACGGCCTAGTTGAAAGTACAAGTCAAAACGTTGCCGTATTTTATGAATTTGAGTCTGTGTTTACTTAAACTACAGATAATGCTATTTCAAATACAGACTCATATTCATAAGAATCTTTTTTTATAACTAACGTCCTACGCAGCATCGCAGCATCTATAAATTGATGTCCGCTATTGCATGTCGCGGTGCAGTAAAAGAAAAATTGGTTTCATTTTTATTTAACAAACAAAATCCTGTGCTATTTTATCAAATATAGTGCAAAATTAATAATATTACACGTACTTTAAAGATACATTTTTTTTTTTATTGAGAATAGGGAAGCGTTTGATCATAATCTCGCCTGATGTTAAGCTAAGATGGTCTAAGATGGTACGCGCCTTCCTAGAAGGTACCTGCCCCCCTAGTTAAGTGGCTTTCTGTTAGCGTAGCGTTCAATAGAGTAGACTACGAATGTATGAGATTGACGTAACCTGTAGCTACGTTTATCTACAGCCTACGTCAATCTCATACATTCGTAGTCTATTCCATTGAACGCTACGCTAACAGAAAGCCACTTGACTAGGGGGGCTGTTCACTTTACGCTTGAAGACCCCCATATTGTACTCGTCGGGGACGGGGGAACAAATTTGTTTTATTGTAAGCAATAATAAAATAGCATACAATGGATTGATGTTAATACCTATTGCAATTCGCTAATTAACTTACAACACGCTTGCGGTTATCGCGGTTCCAAGGCAGGCATCGCATTGACATTGCTATGTTCTGTCCGTCTATCAGACTTACCGCAAGGTTAGTATATGCACGACGTAAACTTGACCGTGAAAATATTTCAATTACAGTAGGGATAAGTAATATTGCATTTAAAACATTGATGATATTCGTTTTGTATTTAAAAATACTCCGAAGTAAAATTTTCAAAACAAATTAGTAATGTTTAAATTGCGCAATAACATGACAATTTAAATGGTAACCATTTTTCACATGGACTGAAAAATATTTGAAAGAATCAAGACCACATAAAGTAGCTATTCTATTCATGTAAAGTGACCTATATACAATCTTATAGATTAGTAGAAAATCGTCACAAGCAAAATACATAAAAGTAATAAAGCTTTGCCGCCTTTCGTAATCTGAGAGGACATGTGGCGAACAAAGCAACGTATCCAACTATCTAGTTACTATTGTGATAGCAAAAAGTACAAGTAGTCTGGCCATAATTGCCTACATTTGTGTTAATCGGCTCGTAGGAAAACTGAGACAAATGGTGCGAGATCATTAGAGAGAATCGGAATCCTCGTGAGAGTTGTAACAAGAATCTGCGACCTCCAGCTTAATTAATTAGTTCTAATTAACTGAGAAAACGTGTCAACGCTGCCAACTTTGTTTTGTCTCAATCGTTATATCGTTTTCGCTTAGTGAACGTTTTGAGTGTATGTAGTATGAGAAATGGAAAGAAAACAAGTATCACGCGATGAATTTTTTTTTAATGTCATCATTCAATTCGTATCGGTTTTCAATTCGGTGTTTCATGTCTTTATGTTGTGTAATAAAAATCTTTATAAGTTAACGATATATCAGAGACCAAAAAAGAAATGATTTGTTTACCCCACAATATTTTTTCAGACTTTTTTTTAACTCGACGTATTCTGCCCACAATTAAGTAATTCATAAAAATTGAACTCTGAATTTTATAGCACATTTAAAACCTCACATAGCATTTTATTAAAGGAAATAAAGATCATAATGCATTAATAAAAATAAAACGAGAGAGTTTAATCGTCACACTACGAGCATCATAACCGCACGGATGAATAATCGAAACGCGAACAAAAATCAGATATCGCGAACAATTTCACACTTTTCGTAAATTACGTAACATTTTCATAAAGCTATATAGCACCATATATACGGAAAATTATTTAATTTTTCAAATTGGCCCATTTTAAAGTACCTAGAGCTCGACACTTTGGTGAAATTACACGGCGCGAAATAATTTTAACGAAACGCGGAAATAAATACTTTCTTTCCGTCGTTTACATTTCTAACTTTACGTAAATCATATTTAACAGCTCGTTAAAAGTAGGCTCGACAGTCTTTTATTTTGTTAAAAAAGAATGGTACGATTTAAAAGAGCGATAAAACAATTAAGTGTCGAAAATTGTTTCGCGAATAAGCGTTGATGAAGTTTTTAAAAGGATATTACAACATATTTTATTATTATATTCATACTTAACCTGCCTTGGTACTATAGGATCAAGTGTGTTTTATTCCACAATGCTTTACTTATAAATATAGTCACACGAGAGACTTAGAATTTAGTTCCTAATTCCTATATATTTGAAAATCATTAATGGAACCAGGCTTAAATGAATAACGGATAGGTTGAATTATAAACTTCAACAGAACAAACAGTAGAGACAATTTGTAGCCAATTGTGGACAAAACTTACCAGTAAATAATATGCCATTACTGGCAACACGTGCTATAAGCAATTCCAAACTGATTGTATCGCCGGTTTAAATACTTCTGCAAATGAAGTTTCGGTAATTCAAATTGGCAATTCATTTCATGCGAATCTTTGTTATATTTGGTTATTGCCTTGTTTGTTTTACATTACCCCATTGAATGACAATTCTCTTGTTTAATTTAAATGTATGGAGTTTTAAAAGGTATATATGGGATGCATTTAATGTAAAAATAGTACGTTTATTATTCAATTTTCAATTGTTTACATAGAAAATAAAAACGAAAGAAAATATTTGTATATTTGGATAACCGTAATTACCATAATTAAAAAAAAATAAATCATAATGAAGACCCGCAAGATAAGTAAAGGGTACTCGTGTCTCGAATAAATAATATTGATTATAAAAAAATATGGTCCGATTGATAGCGGGCTTAATTTGTTGAGCTCCCTTCACATCCTGATGAGTTGGTTTCCAATACATTAGCTCGATTAACTTCCATATAAAGAGTTTTTCGCATTTTTACCCGCTGTTCCATACTGATTACACTTTACTGCACATACACAATATTATGCATGAAAGGATTTCAGAAAAAATCCTGACGATCTTAACAGAGTTTTTACGTGACCAAATTGGAGTGTCATTTTCAAAGCTTTTGTAGTAGTGTTTGGTTTGTGTGTATTTTTTATTCCAATAGTAAATACATGTAGGTATACAGTTTTGGGTTATAAATGAACAAAATTTTATCCTGAAATTACGTTACATGGTTTTCATAAAAAACGTTTCATTTTCATATCGGGGCTAAGTTTGACGGCCGATTATTTAAATATAAAATTTTATAGACACACTGAATCGTAAAAATACTATAAAAGATATTGCAAGAAATAAAATGAAGATTGGGTCTCGCGAATGGACACAATATTGGTATCCGCATTATTTCAATAGAGAATTTTCACAAAATTTTATGGTAATATAATACTAGTTGTCTGATATAACGTTCGCAAGGCATGTTTACCTTTTAACTGGCTTTGAACATATTTTTATGGTCATACGATATTCCGTCAGCTATCCAGCCTTAGGCTGAATTCGTTTTGATCTAAAATGAATAAGCGCTTTCGACAAAAAATATTCAACCATCGCCAAAGGCATACAGTAGGTAAAAATATACAGATATTTTATTTATTGTGGAAAAGAAAAAAGTTTGTTTGGAGTTAGTAACGAACTATTGCAATAATTTTCAAAGTTTATTGAATTTTCAACAAATCTCAATGCATTGGCAACTTGCTTCAATATAATCCCGCATTGCGTCGATGTTGTCGGGACGAAATAATTAATCATTATAATGTAGATATATAAAACATAATATAGTTTCATAGATAGAGAAAAACATATTAAAAATAACCTCAATATATTGCTTTACCTTTGTGTTAGCTTTTGTATAGAAATAATTATAGATTACTTATATTGTCGTCCAATCGTTTGTTGTTGAAAAAACTTGTTTGGATTAACGTAAACTGAATGTATCGAATAAAAGCTTAACAAATAACGGTATAAATTCGCAGAATCGAGATTAATTTCCATTGACTTTCAAACTATACGCGCTCAGTGGCCTATAGTACATAACAATATAATGGAATCTCACGTAACCATTTTAGAACAAACTTGATAATAAAGCTAACAATAGTTAAGCCCTCTTGAAATGTAATTGTTGTATCTTTCTACGGCGCTTTACATAATTGCGGGATCCTATTATATTTATAACTTTCGGATGTGTTTCTATGAGGCAGGATTCGGAAGGAATTACTGTGAATTTAGGGGAATTGCTCTTACAGGGGTTTAGCTTGTTTTTTATTGGTATCGTTAGGCGATATCACTTGAGAATAATATTGAAAAAATAAATACAGTCAAAGATTTATATGTTATTTGCCCCTATAAAGTTCTATAAAAGTTTAAGTTTAAGAAACAATTAGTCACCCTAGAGTTTGTTTAATATAATACATCACAAAGCGCAATTAATAAATGGGAGTAAATTAAAACAGCAACTGTTATTATTTCATAGCGAACTGCGAACACGACGTGCGTAACCGAATTTACAATGAAAGTCACGTACGGGTCCACAAAACTAAACAATATTACAATTTACAGTCACATTAAATTTGAAACAGCATGACGCAGCGACAATGCTTTAATGAAAAACCGCGCATTATAATACGGTTTTTAATACAACTGTTATTAATTAATATACAGGGTATCCCACTATTGGTATACTAAGCGCGAAGGGACTTAAAGTTTTACATACACTGATCACGAAAAAACGATAGCTAGCTCACGTGCGGGTGGCAAAGTTGGGCGGGTTGCTTGTTATGGGAAGGTATACGCATAAAGTTTTAAGAAATCATTTATTTGAAAAAAAAAATGCGTCTGGAATTTTATAAGTATTTTTTACGTACTCAGCGTATGCAAAACTCCTTTGAGCTTAGTATACCAACAGTGGGACACTCTGTATAAACTTTTGTATTGCTAATATAACGGCTAAAGAAGTTTAGGGCGCATTAATTACGTAACAAAATTGTAAAAATATGAATGCTACTTTTATCAAACTTATATATTTTCAAACATTACCTTCACAATATTCTAACAATAAAACGATCCTCTGAAGAATCCGATTCATGATTTTCGAAAATTATCCTACAACCGAACTTTAAATAATATTCAAATAATAATTATATTATTTTAATTGTACATAAAAATGTCGGTGGATTGATTGAATTTTATTTGGCCTAATTAAAATGAAGTTACGATTAAATGTTTATTCTAATGTTCTTTCATTTGAATACAAAAAAAAAAAAGATTTGTTGTGTGAAAGAAAATATAGTAAGGAAGATATTTGCATATTATCTTAAAACCATTTTAGTAAAACGTTTATAGTAAAAAAGGAAATAGAGCTTCTAAAATGCAATAATACCGACTCTAAAAATGGCTTTAGCACAATGAAAACGTGGGCGACGTAGTAACAGTTACATTTAGCCTCTAATAAATATGTATATAAGAAAAAAGTAGGTATTGTATCAATTTAAAAATCTCACTAATTCACTAACTAGGCCGTGCAGATTTAGGCCATGGGCGAACCCGCTTATAAACTTTCGCTACATTTAATAATATTGGAAGGATACACTATTTATATTGAATCACACAAAACACCAAGAACATTCGCAAAATGTAATAATAGTGTAAATCTCGAACATTATCAGGCGGTCAGTCGGCAACAGATGTTCAGACCGTAAAACAAAGCCAGCCCTGAGACAGAACGGAATATATTACGTGGAGTTGCGGATCCATTCTGCCTTTATGGTCTACCAATATGCTCTAACAAGATTTAAACTTTGATGCAAAACTGATACAAAATATTACTCGAACACACACATGAATAGCTGTACTACGCACGCACACATTTACAACGATACATTATTAAAAATTTCATGTAAAACAATGCAAATAATCACTGGAACTCACATATGTGTACAGCACACACATAAACAACGAATATACATTGTACATGAGACACTATATTATATAACTTAATTAGTCAACTTTAGTAGACGTAGATTTAATTAATGTCATATCATATTTGATAAACTAATTTAACGAGATTGTTAATATTCATAGAACATTTAATTTGATTACAGTACTAAATAAATTAAATATAAATCAAATTATTTGAGATTTGTATGAAACATATCAAATTTGATACATGGAGAGCTATTGATGGAACAATTAAAAATTACAATTATTTACTGGCTAGAAATAAACTATGAATTTTACATATTATAATAAAAAAGTTTCTGTTTCGTTTCGATTCTTAAAGAATGTGATTGTGTAAGCTTCTCCTATTCTTTTAAACCTGTTTTTATTGGCATTTTGCAAATCTAATTCTACACAGGCTTTTTTAAAATGAAAATCACACGAATTGTATTGAAGTAGTTATGGACGATAAAAACCCATGGAGGGTTGTCGCGTAAAAACCACAGGACAGTTCTTTGGCATATTACTATAATATATGATATTTCTTATGTAATTTGTAAAATTGTAAAACTGACATGATTAAAAAGAGCAACTATGAAGTTTCTTGCCGATTCTTCTCCGTAGATACTGCTTTCCGAATCGGTGGTAAATGTTAAAAATGTGTATCTAATGACGTTTCAAAAGTGCTTCTAGAAGAAGTCTAATTGAATAAATAAACGTTTGAGTTTGAGTATAACTCAAACTTCATGCCATTGTAATTCTTAGGCAGATCGCATCGCTAATAATAAATACGATGTTATTAAGCATTCTTAACAATCTTCTTTATTTCGTTTTATTCTCCCTCTCCTATTAATTAATAGCTACCCTTAATTGTTTAAGAGACATCCGAAACATTGCAAACAGCTTTGAATCGTAAGACTATTGTAACTGGGTTGAAATTGGAAGTATAAAAATCTAATTGGATTTAGCATCATGACAACGATGTTCCCAATCTCCTACGTGATCGGGCTCGCAAAAAAGTGTTGGGTTAGATAAACAAACTCTGCATTTTGTTACGGCAATCTTGCAAAATCCCAAATTGAAGGTATCTATGCTATTACTGTTATCTTTATTACTAACATTAAATGTATCGCGTTTGTCCCTAATGTTTTTAATTCATTAAACTCATTATGTAAATGGGTAGGTTCATAGTTTTAATGGAAAGATAACGATATGAAATTCATAAACATTAAGTTAGTTTTGCACGGTTTGTTAAGCGTTGCATAGGTTGAATTTTATTATGGTATTGATTTTGATATCTTTTCCTCAGCCACTATTGCTCTCCAGACTCTATTGTTGCCAATATTCCATTCAGGTCTGCAGATTCTCTGCGGAATTTTAAAAATATCGTTCCTTGTAATCCGTTAAATCATTGAACATACAGACAAACAAAATTCACACTATAAGTTTCATTATGCAACCAAAATAGCCTCAAATTCTTTTCATTAAAATAAATATACCTTGTAGTTATATATTTATTTAATTTTATTTTATTTACGCCGCGCTGTCGCTACTTCTTTTGGTAATAAATACTTTATTATTATTTTGGCAAAATAAGTAAGTATAAATAAATAGAGAGCAATGTCATTTTAATTATATGTTACTGCGTTAAACAATATTAAACCTACCCTGTGATAAATAACAGAAATGACGTGAAAAAGTATTTTCTTAGGTTCGTAGTTCGTATGAAGCTTAAATGCACTCAGATAATGTGTGAGTCTTAAGCCAAGGTTCTCTTTCTACTTTGCTTTTGTGCTATTTTCCAGCTCTGGCGACTTAAAATAACGTACGTAAAGGCTTTTGTTTTCTAAATTTATAACTCAGGCACTTTGGTAAATGTACACTAAGCTCTATTTTTGTCGTATAAAACACATTACTACGATTAATTAACAAATTTTGACCCATATTTTCCTTAAGCTTTTAAACTTTTTTACTGATTTAAAAATAATAACATTTATAAAAACAGCTTTACTTTCAGTGTTAAGCTTAAAAGGCGCTCCAGGCGTTGTTAAATTAAATTTACTTTCGAGACAACATTAAAAAGCTATCAAGGTCTGATTCTAATCATTTTACGTTTTAATTATTCATGTCATCAGTCATCACCTTTAAGATTAATAAGTTTCATTTCGAAGTTATAGTATAAAGATGAGAATAAGAGAAGGAGGCTTAGACTAGACTAAAATTAACGAACATTTTTTTTCGACTAGACGAAGTATTTACAGTTTGAAATATTGTAATGAAAACGATAAGCTCCCGCAAAAATAAAAAAGTACAATGGCGTGTAACATCCACTACATTAGGCCATTTACACACCATGTAAGTACTTCAATTTTATAGAAACTATTTTCACCAATTAAAAAATATACCTTTGGTAAATACAGCAAAATCAGATGAAAAAACTTATCATAATAAATAGCAGTTAAGTTGTACGCTTTTCCTTGGTTTCTTTGAAAAGTTGTCGCCGCAAGAAAAAATTAAGTTGGACCCCGGGGTGAAGTTAACCCCCGTCTGTGACACGGAACTTTTACATGTTGAAGTTTGCGTAAATAACATTAAACCGTGTTGGTAAGTCATTGCTTACGTACACGGACAAATGTAGCTCAAGCAGTTCCCAGTTAGTACAGGAAATATTAGAATTCTATTGTTCGATTTTATTTTTCTCCATTATTAAACTCAAATAAGAATACATAAAAATCAAGCATGCATTGTATTGAACTCTCCTTATTCTCTATTGTTAAATATTTTATGACCCAATAGAAGCCTAATAGTATATTACGGAAAAGAAGCATATTTATATTATATTCCAAAAAGTGAAGAGTTTTCATTTAGGGCTGATTTTTCAATCCTTGGTTAAAACTTATTCTTCGAATAATGTATAGAACTACCATTTTAAATAAACGTATTCTAATTGCCCGTACTTGACAGTTTACGTGACATTTTAATATTATCGTGTAATACTTTATTGGACGGATAATATAAGTTTTAACCAAGCATTGAAAAATCGCCCCTTAATAAACTACTGTCATTTTATCCATAAGATATCCGAGAAATTCGTTAACAGACTCTTTTGATGTCCAGAAAACACGGCTAAAAATAATCAAAGAAATGATAATAGTGGCTGAAAATAGTACAGTCAATCCTAAACCCAATTACCAAGAGAATATAGGCTTGTCTATTACATAGTTATGTGGTATAATTACTGTAAATTGGGTCCAAGATGCTGATGCGAGGAATGTTAATTCGACGTGTGACATTCTCTGTCACCTGACCGATAGTTTACCTTCGCTAGTAAATCTCTTGCCATTACGTATAACGTAGTTATCTAAATTACACGTAGTTTGGCTAGGGATGAATCATGCCTTTCATTTTGTATTTTGAATCGCATATTAGTATATTTAACATTAACTGTGTTCCGCGATTTTACCCGCAGTGTTCCTTCCTCGATAAATGGGCTATCTAACACCGAAAAAATTTTTCAAATCGGACCAGTAGTTCCTGAGATTAGCGCATTCAAACAAACAAACTCTTTAGCTTTATAATATTAAGTATAGTATAAGAAAAAAAGATGCGAAGTTAGTTTAATATTAGTTTGAATGTAATAAGAATGTACTGCGATTCTACACAGCTACCTAATTGATGTAGGTAGTTGATAACAAAACGCAGCTAGTCAACGACTATTAGTAAAGTGAGGGTAGTTGGGTCGAACGTCGTATAAACAGCGTCCGAGCCCCTAGGCACGATTCGTACGAATGCGCCACGAGTCAAAGGAACGCGGCAATTTATAGTATGCGATAGCTAAGCATGTTCGGACAGGAAACAGTGACAACTATATTGACAACTACTCATCCACAAAAATATTAAATCAAAAGTTACGTCTAACACGGCCATACTGACAATCGTACGTCCTCGTACGCCTTTTCTCGTATTAAAACACTACGGTAGTTCATCTTGGGATTACACAACCATCCTGCCTCGGCCAGACTGACCTAACAGAACAATAACCACATCCACATGACAGTGCCTACACTCCCTTCGCGTATCTTGGTATATCTACGCTCGTTCGACTAGTGAAATACATCACTACGATACGTCAGCGACTAGACAATACCTCAACGCCAGGGTTCGACTAGCGATTTGGATCACTACACACAACTCCTTCGATGAACTACATTCCCGTTGCAATAATCCACGTAACAAACTTTTATTTTACACAACGCACGAAAAACCACAAACGCCAGTATGCCGTTACAAAACTACGTAAACTAAAACACATTTAAAAAGTATGGGCTTGAATTCTATCCCACTTCTGATATAAGAAAAAAAGATGCGAAGTTAGTTTAATATTAGTTTGAATGTAATAAGAATGTACTGCGATTCTACACAGCTACCTAATTGATGTAGGTAGTTGATAACAAAACGCAGCTAGTCAACGACTATTAGTAAAGTGAGGGTAGTTGGGTCGAACGTCGTATAAACAGCGTCCGAGCCCCTAGGCACGATTCGTACGAATGCGCCACGAGTCAAAGGAACGCGGCAATTTATAGTATGCGATAGCTAAGCATGTTCGGACAGGAAACAGTGACAACTATATTGACAACTACTCATCCACAAAAATATTAAATCAAAAGTTACGTCTAACAATAGATTAATTATTGTGAACCAAAATATAAAAATTGTAGTCATAAGTCAACACATACCTACCTACCTTGTGCGTGAAGTAAAAAAAAATAAAACTGGACAGTTATTAAATGTGGTAACTGACGCTTAGTAAATTGACTCTTTAATATAAAATATATCAATATGCAAGCACATATTTTATTGCCAACATGATTTATTTATATATAAAACATACCATTTTCCATAATACAAAAAATGGTCAATTATTTAAACCTCGCCTGCATTTTGAAATAATTTTACAGCGAAATGAGAAATGATATCACTCACTGTAACTTTCGTGCAAATATTTTATTATTAATTACTTAGCCTTATATTAAATAAACACGAAAACACGAACTTTATAATATGCGCAAAATATGTAAAGGTCGAAGCGCCCTACCTCGGCGATAAATAACGAACATAATATTACATGTTATTTTATACCCAACCCGTATGACGTATGTATATTAGTCATATATTATGTTACTTTATTTAACATAATTATCTTATTTTCGTAAAAAGGAAAATACATAGAGGCATTGTTTTATTAGGAGAATACATCATAAAACAACGATTTACAAAGGAATAAAATGTACCTACCAAAAGAGAACAATTGTAATAAAAATTGAGTTACATATCACTCTTATGAACTGAACTATGATTGTTTTATGATAAGCTGACAGTGCCACGTATGATGCATCTCCTATGTAATTTTTCGCAGAAGAGCCATTTTGATGGACCCCATGTTTTGCTATTTTATAAAGACGACACGTGATTTTTTTAGGTAATAACTATGAATCGCAAAATGTGTTGGTAAGCGCATAACTCGAGAACGGCTAAACCGATTTCGATAATTCTTTTTTTATTATATTCCTTGAAGTACGAGGATGGTTGTTATGTAGAGAAAACGTAAACATGTACCACGGGCGAAGGTATAAAAAAAACAATATTAATTTAGTTACGTTATTGCTGGCTCCATCATACAAAATAAGATTCATTTACTTATTTTAATTTACGTTATGACATAACATTCTCACTCAATCACTACTAATACTAAACCTGCGAAACGCTTTACTACAGCGTTTATCAAGTTCATGTACAAGCTATTGAAATGTTTTAATTAAAGCTGTCATGTTGAAACCCATTACACTGTTCACACAACCAATCTATGATCTGTCGGGATGAAAGTAAATTTGATTGACAGCATAAAATCTGTTCTTAGTTCAGTGTAAAATTGCATACCGTAACCTGACGTCGTAACTGCAGCATTTAATCACATTTTCCTCGACATTTTCGAAACTACGAGACAAAGAATTCGATCGCAAGCCGGTATCTGAATTCCCGTTTAATTAATCGAGAAATTTTTAAGAAATTATTTTGTAAAAATGTACCTACTATGATATTTAAGTTGCGCTTTTGTCACAAAATAATTATTAAAACTGAATACTGATAACACAATCTCTGTATCATACATAAGATATTAAGTATTCTTTATATATTGTACGTGTTATCTTAAAATGGGCATGGTCTGTGTTTTAAAATCAGAGAAAACAGTCAAATTATTTATTTCATTACAGATTTCTATACAATCCTTTATTATAATTTAAAATAAATCTCGCTCCAATAATAATATGGGTACAGAAAGCATTGCACTAACGAGAAGTAAAGGTTGAGCGAACTTCAAAGCAATAATAGAACGACTATGCAAAATTATAGGGCAGACAAGCTGTTCTTGATCTGCGCTCGATTTTATACAAGTACAAAGTAAAAAGAATTTTTATATCGCGGAGTTAGCATTAAACAACTGTCTTGACTGTGACATCGTTCATCTAAAGGCCAGCAGCCGCTTTGGTTGAAAAATAGTATATTTGAATCTCCATTCATCTGGTAGTGTGTATCTTTCAAATAAAATGCATTAGTTTTGTTCTATATTATTCATGTTAGAAGTTCTCATTTATAGTTACTACGATTAAGTAAGTCGCATTTTGACCTATCTAATATAAAAGTACGATTCACGATTAGTTGATCAAACTTCCTTACAACTTGTCAATACGTTTTTACTGAAAAGCCTATTCACGTTCAAATTCTACATTCATCTTAGTTTTGGAAATGTCACGATCATAATAACATTACATCATTCTGGATTAAAAGGCTGGTAATATTTCCAATCAACACTTTAACACTATAGTTTTACTCGGCTGGCTTGACATTTGAAAATAATGTGGTCTCGATCGATGCACCGACTTCCCAAGTGTGGCCAAGCGTTCGCCACGACGATTTATTGACTGCACCCGTGGTCTATTGTTCTATTACTTCTTACTGGAAACTGAGGTAATACTATAGCGTGTATTTGAAATAAAATGTTCCTTATTTTGAGCTCTAGTGCGCTTAATTTAATAACTACATAGGATTGTGAACGCTGCTATTTTTATTTTGTAAAAGTATTAAGTTAGCAACTCACTTAATAAAAGTAAGTATTTGGTTTAAAATAGGTACTCATTGTACACATGAACGTTGTGAAAGTTGTACAAATCTGCTTTTATTCTCTTGCGTATTTTCGTAAATGTTACTATTTTCAGTACTAATAATTATCAATATTGATGAAAAAATATCAATAAGAAAGAAGGCTCTAAAAGGTTTCCTTTCAATAGAATAAAATTATTTAAATCAATATGTTCAGTCACGTATGCGCATACCATAAAGGAAACAATACGAACTATGTCAAAACGAATACTACGCGATATAAAATAGACACGATACCTAAAAGTAAACGATCTCGACAGTATTGAACAAGTGAAGAAAAATCCTAGTGGAAAATGTGATACCTTTCAAAAGATAACTCGATTCTCTACACGTTCTTGGTGCTATTTTGTGAGGAATAGAGATGCGGGTTACAGTGGAGCATTGCCAACATAACAAGCGCAAAGTTTGACATTTCAAATCTTATTGAACGCAGCTGAAAATTTTCCCGCCTTTTTGAGCGAGTGTTGCCATTTTGATAATTATTTAGCACCCCGTGGGAATGCTGAAAATGATATTGGATTTGCTAGGCATCTGGAATAATTTAAATGACATCATTTTAAGCCCATTATTGATGTAATTGCTCCATAATTCCCGTAAGCGATAAAATTAATGTTGCTACACTCAATGTGAAAATGTTAAAATAATTAATTTGGTGTATTAAAATATTAAAAAGAGCTTCAAAACTCATATTTCCTAATATTTTCCATTAAAAAAAAATCAAATTTGAAAGTAATCCCACCACCAAACGACTCTATAACCTATAAAATACCAAAGTTTGCCCAACTACGGTACCATATTTAAGGCAAGCGCTTTAATCCTGACAAGTTGGGCGCATAAAATATATTTTTAAAACTATAAAACGGAAGGTTCGACTTGTTAAGAAACTACTTTTCAGCGAACATAGATGCGGCGTATTTGCATAAATTTCTTCACTCAAAGTCGCTTAACTGAACACTATTTTGCATTAATGGTAAGCGACGTAAGGCTCTATTACTTGCAGTGATGGAAGTCTTAGCGAATGCTGCTAATAATAATTATATGTAGGAAAAATTATGTGATGAAAAATTATATGAAATTTTACATGCTCTTAAGCTATTCAACCTTTATATTTTTTTAATAACTATTGTATGTTGATTAATAACATGTAAAAATAGGAAAACCTTATTCTGATTTTATATTTCATGAAACATTAACTATCATAATATGTACGTCTAATAGCTACACCCACATATAATGTTTATATAGATACATCATACAACAAATATTTATTAAGCAAATAGTTCTGAGCTCGAACTTTAATGTTAAATAAACAGATGTTAACTAACTATTGTTAAATTGAACCCTTACGACCCTCCATCATCACTAAATACTAACTACTAATGATAGACTATCTTATTCTGAGTGAATTCGTCGAATTTGAATGAAACTCGTATTTACTTTGAAACCAATTATGCTAATATTTGAGACAGACATCTAAAAGATAGCTATTTTATATAATAATAATTAAAAATAAAATTTAAAAACATAAAGTGCATTCACATGTCTTATGTACATTTTTTCATATAAAGAAGTTATCTAAAATATTTCCTTTCCTTTGACTCCTTGTAATCAGCCTACACTGATTACTACGTGTAGGTACATCGTAGACATATTATATTAATTTATATTTAAATTTGAAAATTTAAAAAGTTTAATTACCAACGCACTGTGAACATAAAAATAGTGATATTTAAACAATCATATCGAGCGTAAACAAACGTATTTTAGGTTACTCTTGTACTATATTTTGTTTGCATAAAATTCGAAATAAATTGGCAGTTGTCAAAACAAAAATAAAATTAATTGCTTATAAATTGGATTGTTATGGCGTGAGTTTTGCCTCAATTACGAGAGTGTGTTAACAAAAATCAATATGTTATTGAATAATTTTAATATCACGTTTTAAAATAAAAAAAAATAACTATTAAATGCGAGTTACCTATTATACATAAGTGTTCACGGCGCGGCGTTTCAAATGTGAAATCTTATATGTAAAAAATGAATCGCAAAATGTGTTGGTAAGCGCATAACTCGAGAACGGCTGAACCGATTTCGATAATTCTTTTTTTATTATATTCCTTGAAGTACGAGGATGGTTCTTATGTAGAGAAAACGTAAACATGTACCACGGGCGAAGCCGGGGCGGACCGCTAGTTTCAAATAAAAATAAATGCGTTGATCGCATGATTCAAGAAACAAAAAGCAAGAAGAAAAGAGCATGTTTATCATGCAAATCTAATAATAGAAAAAATAAATAATAAGAACAGTTTTAATTTCATAAATATTTTGTAATCTGATTGAAATTGCAAAGAAACAATTACAATCATGAACAAAGAAGTGGTGTGAATATTTTTTACACGCTTTATATTAGCTTCACCTGTATGTTTGTAACCAACTTCTTTGGGCGCGATTTTGACCCACTTTAAACGGCCAGATTTCGTTCAAACTTTGTAGATTTATTTAGGACCGATGACAATACACTAATTTGATAAAATAAATAATAGTTAAAAAAAATAAAAAACACGCGTTTTATAGAAAACCGAACTAAAAGCGTGTTTTTTAGTTTTTTTTAACTATTATTATTTTTTTTTGCTGGTTATACATTTTTCAGTCATGATAATATTATTTACAGGAGGGTTGTAACTTGTAAATGTACTTAAATATAAAAATAATTCGAAGAGTGCTTTTATGTTCGACTTATATTTTATGTAGATACCTACCTTTGATCTTTTATCAAATGATCGAATCTCAAACTTATCGTAATAACACTAAGCACTTGTGACTCAAGAAATAGGGCATTTTAAGTGTTTCCCTTTGAGTATTTCTGTAACATTCATATTCAAATAAGATTTAAATATCTTGAATATATTTTTCAATATTATATTTAAATGTATTTTAGAAGTTAACACTTTACCAAATGCTTTTCGGATAAAAATGTCACTTGAAAACTTAACTGAATAAATATCCTACGTAATTCAAACTTCAAACTAAATACTACGAAATTTTGTAAGAAAGTATGGATGTTTGTTACTCTTTCACGCAAAAACAACTGACCGGGACAATATGAAAATTCGTACAGAGATTATAGTCTGGATTTGTACATTGGCTATTTACGTGAGCATGTTACTAAATAAAGCAAATAATAAAATAGATTTTTTTTATTTTATTGTGTGATAGGGAAGCGCTTGACCACGATCTCGTCTGATGGTAAGCTGAGATGTGGCCTATGATGGAGCGCGCTTCCCTAGAAGGTTCCCGTTCACTCTTCGCTTGAAGAATCCCATATTGTACTCGTCGGGGAACACATACTCAGGAAGCATGTTCCAGTCCCTCGCGGTTCGGATGAAGAATGTCGATCCGAACCGCTTGAACTTGCTACTTGAGTGGCAACGTGGGTTCCAGCTAGTTAAATATAATATTTATGTCTCTATCTACACATTAAAGTAAAAGTATGATGCATATGAAATTCTATTCAAACTGGACGAACGAAAATATTTGCGGCTCAGTTAAAGTTCTATTACCGTAACTACCTAAACTGGTTTAACGATGTTATAGTCTGAAACAGTGAAGCGTTTCTCTTTAGGTCGTAAATTAAATCGCAAATAAAGTCCGGGGTAGGCTTCCAGCCAGTTAATGTTCTGAACTGTACATGAATAAAGTTTGTCCACTCAGCTTTACAATCTGCAAATCATATAAAATTGTGTTAAAGGGACAGATATTTTAACAATTGGCTATATAAATAATTATTACTGGTCAGTAAGTAATAGACACGTATAGTATTATATCTTCTTTGGTAAGACCTTGTTAATCGCAACTAATCGAAACTTAACTTTTAATAAAAAGTTTTCGAATCATTATAGTTCTTTTTTATAATCTCCTTATTCTTAACAGACACCAAACGTGATAGTAATTCGTAGAAAACAAAAACTTCACGTATAAAAGCTCTGAATCTTTGTTCTTACTTTGAAAACCACGCATACTCTCTATATATAATACGACGTTAAAATATTTTCTCCACAGCTTAGCTACAATAATTCTCGGTCACGTGTGAAGACGGAAACCGCGAATAGTATAAATTTCCACTTAAGGCCAATAAATTGGGGTAACGAGCGTTGAGTGTGGTGCGGACGGCGTGTAAAATGTGATAGATATATAATGTTACTACTTATGTACGTATAAAATATTATGTACTTATGCCCTTTAGTAGAAATTGCAAGTATATTGAAGTGAAACTTCTTTAGGCGCGTTAAGAGTAAAATTTCAAGGTCGCGTCATGGCAATACCGTCACCTCATGGAGTAAGGCAATTTTAAGGCACTCATGGAGTAAGGCACACACGCTTTTTTATGCGTCATGTTACCGCACCAAAAGCTTAGAATAGTCATGTTGAAGGTAGAGTGAGTGGAAACATTTTTTAATTGATTAGAAAATTTAAGACAGCATTCCATAGAAATCCTGAATATTACCTATATTGTTTCTTTATTATAAATGAATTCAAATAGCTTACCTTTTTATTAAAAATTTAAAGCGTTGTTTGTAATGTTAGTTATTTACAGGTACCTATATTCTTCTTTGATAATTACATCGTTTATTTCACGTTTATCTTCTCTATGCTGTATTTTAAGCTTCTATAACCTTCATACATTTATGAAAACTACAAAGATTCCACGATCACGCAAATAAACGGTAGCAGTCAATATGAAAAGTGTATTTGAGTAACGTGCAAATTTAACTCCGTCTTGAGCTAATGTGATTCTATTAATGCATTTCGCAAGTTATAGAGCTCACTAATAATTCTATTTCGAAGCTGTACCGGGAATGTTGGAATTCTAGAAATATAATAGTAGATATATTGTGTAGACTGATTTCTCTGCTATTTGATTACGGATGGTAATTGGTTAGATTTTGCTTTAATTAAATAAATTTTATCGAATAACGAACGAATATGAAAAAAAAGCAATGAAGAAAATATTTTTTATTAATCTTACTAAAAATAGTAGCTCTAAGAAAAACTCTATACCGGCCTTTTTAGAGGAAAATTCTTATTTTAAACAAAAATACAAACATGTTGTAACGTAATATTTTTCATTGTATTAATACTCGTTGGCATATTATTATATCTGTCGATTAAATAATTAATTACTATTGTTGCAGTGGTGTTGGCATATCATATGCTTTTGTTGTTTTTCTTGAAAGGGATATTGTTATGACAACCCATATCAGCTTTATAACAGGGCTTTATACAAAATACTGTCATTGAGTTACCATGTACATACTACGTACTAGAGAGGGCATCTCTACTAAACTATTTCTAACACGAGTTAGAGTCAATCGTCTCAAGCCATTTTTTTTGTTACATTGATTGGTTTTAATTGATAAGTAATTTTATTCAAATTTTTTAATACGATAAACAATATTTATTTGTTACATTGATTGGTTTTAATTTATAAGTAATAAAAGGCAGAATATCTACAAAGTGTCTACTCACAAGCCAGTCGGCGCCGCCGCGTTTGTTACACAGATTTTGTTCGTTGGGACCTCTCTATAGTAATAGTACCTCAATGAATACTGTATATTTTTTCTCAATATAAATACTGAAATGTCCGTCTCTGACCGCGGAGAAGTAAACAAAATGTACTCATACGGGTCAGCACGTTTATACGTACGAATTTGAATTTTTTATGCCGACATTTGCATGTGGTTTTATGTTCTTTGGTATAAGAACGCGATAACGTTTATGAGATTTTTCTACTTTATTGCGTCCATAGTAAAGCCTGCATACGAATACCAGTAGCTAATATGGTTAGAAGAAAATTTTGCGAATATTTATAAAGTAAGTTTTGTATACTGAAATCAACATAACTTCGTTATAGTACACAACAAAAGCTGTTAGATTTTTATTCGTATACCATCGATATCTAAGTAATTCGTAATAAATTGAATAATAATCAATCTGTTTTGTTTTTGCTATGTCGTATAATACATTTTCGTCCATCATTATTACGTACTAGTTTAATTCAACAGAATCAAAATCACTTTTATATACTACAGCGTGCAACCGTGCTGATGTTTCCCCTGATAACCCCTGAATATTTTCAAAGTAGAGCTCTGCAAATGTGATGCCCGCTTTTAAGGATTAACAGCGAGAATAAAGTATGGGAATACAACATGAATTAAAGAATGGACTGGGAAGTGCGATGAAAAGGAAACAGGCCTACAGCTTTCCCACTCATCTCACGAAATACAGAAACATTCACATGCGACAATGAATGTCACGATAATCTTCTGTGGTATCTTCAACTACGTGAGCTTTTTTTTTTATAGTGGAGAATGCATTTAGGCATACCCAGGGCACTCGGGGGAAGAGCCCTGGGTTATGTCGGACTCACCCTGCTGAGTGCAGGGTCCTACCGACTAAACTCCACTGTGTTCCGCCGTGCCGCTTTATTGACGGGGCCGCGGGTATTCGGTAGAACCGCGTCCGCAGACCAACTATGTGAGCTGGCCCAACTCGTACTAAAGCCTGTTAAAACTGATCGATTCCCACATCATTAATAATTAATATTATTCTATATTATTTTTAATTAAAAACATTAACTAATAGCCATTATGGACCTTTAATGTTCAAAGTGGGTTGATATCATTATTTCACAAATTGATTTTATATTAAGAATAACTTTAGTCTCGTCTAGTTTATAGACGCCCAATTTAGTGCTCCAAAATTGTTTTAAGCAAAATGTCACAAAGGATTTTCTAAAATATTCATATCAGGCAAAACTTTGGCTATGTTTACACAACTAAGCAATTTAATTTTGTCGTTCAGAAGCTTTATCATAAAATATAATAATCGGGCTTCAGATATTATTAGGTCCTGAAATTCTAGGTGTACTTTTAGTTTATTGGCAATTCAAATTCTGGGTTACAGGATTTAATTTTAAAAGGATAAACGATATAATATTTTCTTCGATCTATGTTAGGTATTATTATTATTCGTAATAAATTTTATCGTTAAGAGAATGAATTTGTTAACTTTAAAAACTATGAGAAAAATAATTAACCATAACTCATTAACAAAAATAAATTACCTTGTCGATCTATTCCACATATACGAAAATGAGAAAAGGTAGATAGGTATATCCGATAGTTTGTTGCGTACAACATCAAATTGATATAGGTAAATATAATGAATGTTTTGTTAAATAATTATATTTGACATAAACGGTTATCCATATGATCAGTGAATAGTCTCAGCATTCTAGGAAATGAAATCACTTTCTTTTTCCAGTATATGAAAAAATCATTTCGCTGCTGTCGTGCTCAGCAAAACTCAATTTTGAAATAAACAATTCAACCATAAGCTTTTTATTTTCTCTTTATCAACTGTAAGAAATTCAATCTTCGTTATTTTACAAGAACTCTTTGAAATTAAAAGCACAATTTCATAACAAAATGCTGTGCAAACGGATAAATATTGACGGTACGTGTTGTTCGTGTGCCGAACGAACTTTCTGTAACTTTGCCTGTCTTCATCGGAACATATTGAAACTTACAATCTTTTCACTTCACAAAATATTTGTTTTATTCTTATTAAAAACTTACTTTGAATCCTCTTAACCTGTAAATTAATTTATCAATAAATTATTAAACTAGGGACTTATTTCAAAGTGTAATTTAGTTACAAACTACGTAAGCTATGGAATCTAACCTATTGATAAACTGATAATCCTACACCTAGAGTTTCTAGTCTACATTATCTGATACAATAGTAAGGATCATTAATTACTAAGCGAATTTGTAACGTCTTTGTCGTATGTAATACCGCCTATAACAAAGACTATACAATAATATAATATAACGAAGGCATAAAATTACGGTAGAATACGAAATTATCAAATTTATATTCTACTATCAACTGGCGCTTCGCTTCGATTTTACTAAAGAAATAATAAGTCAATTATTACTTTCCTGAAAACGTGCGCAATAGAAGCTACTATTCCGATCTTCCAGAGTTATCATGAAATATGCACATTTCATCTTTAACAAATGTGCGAACGTTGTAAGGAATACAAAGACACTTAAAAAGTAACGTAACTACCATAACTACATATTCTTTCCTATTATAAATCAAACAACTTTAATGAGTATTTATATTACATTTTCAAAACAATATCTAAAACTTATCTAAAAAGATTGTTGAATTTTCTGTACAATAAAGTTTTAGAGGCTCAATTTAGGTAATTCAACGATCAGCAAACTCGCTCCAAATTCTGAAATTCTGTCAAAAGCACTTGCATTACTTAATGTAGCCGCCAAGAGTAGGATAGTCTGTTGAAATTGCAACTAAATTGCCAAATGTCACATCCATAGAGCAAATGAAATCCTAGAGTTGTCCGTTTATGGATTCACTTGGATTTGCTCCAATAAGAAGTGTGCGCTATGATGTTGTCTTAACGACTCAATCTGGAGACAGCATTGTTTATGGCAGTTTCAAAACCGCGTATAATGAATGCGCTTAAAATAGCTGATGTTTAAAAAAACGCGCCGTTTCTTTTCAATAACACAATAGGTTTGGTTCGAATTAAGTAACATATTCTATGTAAATGCATATATTCTTTAAGTTATTAAACCACATGAATGGATCTATCATCGATTTTTCCTTATAATTTTAACAAGAAATTCGTTGAAATTACACAATTCGATATGATATAGTCGCTAATGAATAGCATACATGCCTACGCAAATTCACTTCCTTATCTTTTTGTGTTCTAATAATTGGAAATTGATATGGCGGTTATTTTTTTGCTATTATATTTCACGATGTATTTTGTTAGGTATTTTTCATGTTGCAATACCATACATACCATAAACTAAAATAATAATACCAGATAGTAGACCCGCAGTGGTCAACATTCTTTATTCAAAAATTTCGAATGTTGCATTCTTTTTAGTCTATGTTTTGAATATAATCTTAACACGTGCATGTCAAATTATGGTAGTGTGTATTATGTTTGTTTTTAAATAATTTAATATATGGATATAACAAAAAAAATATCGGCAATCTGCACTGCTTCGCTACTAGATATAAGTGTGAAAAAATATACTGCTCCGTCTGCTTTCATAAAAAGAGGTACGTACAAAGTTTTTGCTTTACATGGATCAATTAATAAATAAATACACGGACAAATTTATTTAATTCATAATGATAATAATAATTGTTATAAATTTTATAAACATGTTCAAAACAATTATTTCAATTCGGTAATTGATATAAATTCATATCGAAATAATCCAAGGGTCAAATACTGACTCAATCTTTATCTTTCTGTCCCACAATTCCCTACGCATGCCAAATTCAATTTAAGTAATGATAATCCCTCTATTATTAATAACACCTGCAAATAATTATTATTATGGCTCTTCTAAGTGTATTGGAAATTATTGTTATGACGTATGAATTCATTTACGTGTGTTTAAATTATTAAAGAAAACATACAATTAATGATATTTGCATATGCACAAGGCATTGTTTATATTGAGAAAACATGTACGTAAGTACATAATATAACCAATTTTTCCTGTAAGTATCTCTTCAGTTTCATTATATATCTTGCTATTTATTACATGCAATGGGAATCATGTCATATGTATTTTATTAGTCCATGGTATTAGAGAGATTTATACAGAGTGTACATCAGTTAATGAATTATAATGTATTTCAATATTATTTATAGAAATACATCTTCCGGGCGGCGGCGCCAGCTATTTGAAGTTGGCTAGACACACGTAAATACTCAAATAAACACTATGGTTTAGTTGAAGTATTTAACCCTTCCAGAGCTATGATCCTGATTCTATTAATAAATTTCATATTAAAAGGTACAAAATTAGTCATCATTTCCAATAACGCCACTCAAATAGCCACATGGCCGGCCAAAACCGTCAGATCTATTTATAAGTACTTTAAAATAATATTAAACCCAACCTATTGATCATTGGAACGATAAAATTCTTTCGAGGAACAAAGTTACGCTTCATGGATTAAACTTCTACCGTTGTTTCGATAAAAACAGACCTTTTGTACTTTTTTGCTCATTATTCATACATTTTAAGAGATCGAGCATGTTTTCAATTCGCCAGGTTGTTAGTTTAGTCAAGTTTCTGTTAAAAAAAACTTTGGTAAAAAGAAAGTTCGATGCTCGAAACCTTTACATGGAAACTCATTTAAACTTTTGTTAAAGATTGTTCTAGTTTTTTTTTTAATTCATTGAATTTCTTTGTTTTGAAGAATAAGTACCTTCTTATATTTAATTTTCTCGTCACAATTATCTCTTCATTTAAATATTTGTAAGATTTGTTTTACAAAAAGCACTTAACCATTAACAAATGTAAAATATATAAACATTGCCCTCATCTCATAATACATTCGCATATTATCATAAGGGGATGAATCTTGATATTTATACAATTGCTCCTCTCGATGACCTTGTATATTACCAGCTTGTATTTTTATATAAAGACTTGTTACGGAAACCCAGTGGTTGTGCCAAAGGGGAAAATATTTCCTGCGGTAATTCTGTATACTGTACACTATATGATACATATATGTATACAGTATACGCCTACGGCTACAGGGGCTGAGTATCTCAAAGCGACGTATGTCTGAGACAATGACAATGAATAATATAGTCACATATAGTCAACTATGATGCCGGCTGACGTTTACGCGGTCACTGGGTTAAGGTTTTATAGATAAGGTTTTATTACGATTTTTTGTTTAGAGACGCTGAATGCGTATGAGAATGGACGTATCTAAGTGAATTCATTATATAGTGTTGTTATCTTTCTGATTTCATATTGATGCAATGTAAAGAAATGTAACTGTTGAAATCAATCCTGCAAAATAAATGTCTGTTAGGCTTGAAAATATTATATCTAGATTGAATAAAAAGAGACGTTAAATACTTAAATAATATTGTTTGATAACAAATAACAATAGTAGGTAGAAATAGGTCCGAAAAATAAATTTTATAAACATTAAAGGTCGGTAAGGAACGAGTTACCCACTATAAATGCTAAAACAGCTAAATTGGATCTAGATTGCCAGTACACGAAATATCCAGGGTTTGTTAGTAAGAAGACGCTATTAAAAGGTTTTTCAGTGAGATTTTACACAAACATTTATAACAAAAGATTATCTGCGAAACGAATGCCCCCGTGGAGAAATGTTGACCTTTAAAACTTTATATTTTGTACTGCCTCTATATTCTAGGGCAGAACAAAATTTCTTAAATAATTAACTTCTGCTCGTTTCTATCGTGAACACGTATTTTATTTAGGAGCTTAAAAAACTTCCATTAACACGTGCCATTTGTTGGGAACAAAGCGATTTCTTATCAACCATATAACATTTGATAGCTCTTTTAGACCGGGAGATACTGACACAAAATTTCGAGTCATTTGTAACAGGATGGCGGTTCTACAGGGGTCTTAGTACGCAATGACAAAAAGAAAAATGATGGTGTGAACGCTGGTACCGGTGGGTTAGTCGCGTGGGCGTTAGTCGAACTCGTCGGAAAAATAGCGAAAGTCAAACGATTTGTAACACAAAAATTTTAGAATTTACCGATAGCCCATAAAAAAGAAGTAGGCGGTAGTGTCATGCCATACTTTTCCGGTATGACTTACAGCCCGCCATACCGACGCGAATGTGTTGATTTAAAAAAAAACAATTATTCAGCCATTTGTACCAAGCTAACTTTTGCACAGGTAACCATCGTCGTGCAGCCATTTACGAAAATCGCCATGCCATACTTTTCGGACGATTCCAAATGGTCGCCATACCGCCGAAAATCTGCAAAATTTTTTTATTTCGCCTATCTTTTTGTACCAGTATTGCATTTGGCTTTTTGGAGAGTATTTGATAAAATGTGAGCATTATTATATTTGCCATACTTCTAGTAGGGGGAAAAAGTGCTGTCATACTTGAAAAATAAATTTATTATTAATTTATATAAGTGAAGATTTCCAACACCTAGATCTTTGAAATTTTGTATTTATATTCGTTGATCCTCAAACTTACAGGAAAAATAAGTGCCATACTGTTACAAATCGTTTGACTTTCGCTATTTTCCGACGAGTTCGACTAACGCCCACGCGACTAAGCCGCCGGTACCAGCGTTCACACCATCATTTTTCTTTTTGTCATTGCGTACTAAGAACCCTGTAGAACCGCCATCCTGTTACAAATGACTCGAAATTTTGTGTCAGTATCTCCCGGTCTATTTATTAAATGTTTCGCAAAGAGGTTTAGGTATATAGGTAGTATAGAAGGGAAAATCTAGATTTAACGTTGAATTCGGACTGTTTTTGATGTTTAACCGTTAGTTATAGCACAGACTAATAATAATATACTACGTGTTATAGGTAATAAAAAAATTGATTTGATGATTAAAAAATCAGATTTTTCATAATATAAATCACTAATTTTTAGTACTAGTAGTGATAAGTACTATAAACTAATAGTACTATTGATTTAATCAAGAGTCGGCGCATGATACTCTTTGTATAATATTTGTAATCATGTATCATTCGTCATAATATGATCAAAACATGACAAGTTACGTCAAAATCATTGCAAAATAAATAAATATCAGATAATCGAACAAAAAACTATTAGTGTTAATCGTAATTTGTTTACTCGTGAGCTGTCAAGCCGTTTATAGGCAGAGCATGACGGCACTTCGCGTATGTGACCTAATGTAGCGTAAGAGACGGATAATTAAACATGCTATAAAAACTATAAATTTAGTTGTATTTCTGGCATCTTTAATAGTTCTATATTTATTTATTAAATACAATCAACTAGTTTTGTGCGTTTAATCTAAATAACAAATGTTTTAAAATTAGGACTGTGGGAAATTTTAAAATTATGGAGATCGGAAATTATTTAGGTACCACACAATATATTTTGCACGTTCATATTAGATGTATAAGTATTGACTTTTCTAGTAAATTATTTTTTGATTTTTATACTAGGTAATTTTTATTGCAATAAATACTTCGAAATTTAAAAATAATACAATTTGTGTCAGCTAGAACTGCTATTTTAGAAGGTTACACAATTTAAATACACTTCTCTTTACTTTTTAAACATTTTAAATAAACCATTAATACCTTATCTTAACATTTTGCTAGTCCTATAAGTAGGTATTCAAATTAGCTTATCGATAAACATATTTACTCTTAGTTCAACAGCTCAAGGCCATCAGATGTACACAAGCAATGTAAATTCTTACGTGCTCTGCTTTTAAACATTACTGACATACTAATAGAAGCATCATTACTTAAATAATTTGTTTCGTAACGTCACTTAATTACTAAAACAAAATTAGGATCTTTTTAAAGCCAATAGCAAAACATTGGAATACAAATTTAATAAATAAAGCACATCTTTTCTATCACGTCATTCTGATATTGTAACAAAAAGTTACCGCGTAATATTTAAAGTGAATAACAAATTTCAATACCGAATCCAAGTGTTTTTAAAATACGTTGACAATAAAGTTTAAATAAATAAAATTTTAACAGCCTTGTTTTTTTTCTTAATTCTATGATAAAGTGCATCGAAAAAACAATATTAAAATAATTTCAAATAAATTACAATTGCAATGAATGTATAAAATATTTGTTAATAAACCTTGAAAATATAAAAACTAGGCGTCAAATTATTCAAGGTTTCATCCTACGTATTGACGATTATAAGAGCACTAGATACTGACTTGAGAATTATTTAAATGCAATACTTATTGTGTTTATACAAAATATCAGTCATTATGTTTTGTAATAAAATATTTTTTTAAATTCTCTATTCTCTACTCAATATGTTTTAATATTTTAACCCAAGAAAGCCAATAAATAACCAGTAAAAAATTATCGAATCTATATTTTTGCGAATTAATCTACTGCTCTACATTTTCTTGTATGAAAGCAAATATATGCCTATTTTTCGTTTCTTAGAAAATAAATGCGTTTTAACCTTAATTATTAATTGCACGAACATTCAATAAAACATTACGTATAGAATAGATTCATCGAATGGTATTGTAACCGCTTACCTGGTATACAATAGTGATGTCAAATGTTATCAACTGTTTATCTCAACTATAATCGCTATCAAACAAAAAGTTCAAAGTTCAAAAGTTCATACACCAGAGAACTTCACTTTTACAATATACCATCCAACATCAACACATACAACATTGAATTACATCCCGATATTTTCATTACGAAACGAAGTCATCGTATTTTCATTTCCATTCACCGAAAACACGTGAACTCCCTATCAAAGATACCAACGTACTGAGTGGACGTACTGAGTAACGGCTCTGGCACAATATCACGACCTTAAATACTTTACAAAACAAATTCTTCACGGAGTTCAACTTACATTGCTGCTTAGAGTAACATTCTTTGAAAGTGTTGGTTTAAGATGCCGCATTGGAAAACGTCTTGTTTATAAAAGTGGTAGCGTCTTGGAAAATTGGTGCATTGGTATGGGGTTATCTCTCTGTCAACGGCATGAAAATGCGACTGTGGGAAGTTCCATCTCTCTGGTCACTTGTTTCATTAATTCTATTTGAATTTGATGCCAAGTTTACTAACGACTTCGAAATAGCCTATTGGCGACATTCGGAGGGCCGTTAATTGTCAGGGCTGCTGTAATGGTATCAATTACGGCTTATAAGCATATGAATAGTAGGTATATTAATTAATAATTATGTTGCAAATATTCGTAAATGAAGTGTAGTTTTATATAAAAGTTAAAACATATACCTACCTTTATTAATATAGGCGTACTAACAATTTTAGATCTAACAGGATATTTTATACAAAAAGAAAATTAAGGTTCGCAAATATCTTAGGTAATATACAGTTATTTTTAAATATTTATTAAAGTTTATTATAAATTTTCTTAAAGAATTTGTAAAAGATAATATTGAAGAAGGGACAAAAACATAAAATGCCAGGAGTCGCTTTGTCTCCATCGTAAAACCTTGTGAGATCATTTGTGAAATCAAGAATTCCATACATATAAGTCTTGAATGTATTAAGGAACAATAACGCAAATACAAAGGATTTCCCTTTTAAGGTACTATGAAGCGTTTTCCTCAAATACACATCTTTGGAGAAATTCAAATGAGAACGATTTTCCTATCACTCATAGCTGGAGTCGGTTGATAAATCTTTTTTTCTTAGAAGAAAAATATGTGATGTACGCGCGGTTAAGTTTACGACTTTCATGGATAAAATAACAAATATACACGTTTATCATTTTTATTTTGCTCTTTATTAAGAATGTTTTCGTAAGGTTTTCGTATATTGTCAAAGTCATAAAATTTTGTTCTCTATATTTTTAGGCCTTTAGTTGAAACTTTGATGCCTATTATTAATATTGTACAAGCGTAAGCCTGCGGCTTTGATCACATTTGATTACAAATCTACGTATTTACTTACTTATTACAGATTTTTTATATTGCATTTTATGAAAAATATTTACATAACGGAATGCAATGAAAATAGAAAGTTATAAAAACATGTCCATAAACTAATTGAAATTGACTCATTAAAAAGTAAGGTACAGTAAGTTGTCATTGTTCATTTAAGTAAAATTTAATTTAAAATAACCAAAAAGTAATATCTATGATACCAATAATAATATTATGTATCAACGCGAGAGTAATTGACATCAACAAGGCTATACCCTTGTTTTGTTTTCTTTAAAAAGTAAAAATTAAATTGAATTGGATTGGATTGCATTCATTTTTGTTCCAAATACCCTTAAGCCAACGCATTTACATTGAAAAGCGAAGAAAACAAAGCTACTTAATCAAAGTCACCGGCAGCGCTTGTTCGTATACGCAATTTAGAATTATTTATTTATGGCAAAGGAATAAAAACAATTTTTCTTTTACTGAAGACGGAATCAGTTATAAGACCGCTTTGTGGCCAGCAATATTTTTATTGTATACTATTAAGTAGAGATCGTATTTAAAACTCTACATTTTGTTTACATGCAATTTATTACATAAAATAATATTATAAATACATAATTTATAATCTAAAAGCCTAATTATTTATTTATTGAATTGACTACCTATATCGATATGGATTTCTCTCATCAAATTTTGTATGATACGTTAACTAAACAAATTAATATGAGTGATTTAAATAGACGTTGAAATTTTATGTACTGTTTTAAATTAATTCATTTTTAAAAATCTCTATGTGAAACCCACCCTATGAATATAAAATAAAATTATAAATATGTATTATTAATAACACAATGTATTAGTGGGAAAGAAAACTCGTAAATAATATTTTAGTATGTTATTCCCGTCAATTTTCACTAATCCTATATTAAATTATATTTTATTTAAAAACACGTAGTAACAATTCTTCTCTCAAGCGCAAAGAATGTTAAGTAGTTTGAGAGGCACGGCGCTTGCTTTGTGTTGAAGTGTACGTTTGTAAATTGTAATGTCGCTTTTTGTTATAATTGTATGATTTAATTGTATTCAGGTGCTCTTATTTACGGCTCTCGATGTGAATTTATGAACGTTGCGCGCATTAGGCTGTCAGTCGTGTGATAGCTGTCAAAAGTTTTGGAGATTAGCGAAGGATGGCGGTATGCTGTTGCTATAAGTTATAAGTCTTATGAGTTTAGTGTGTTAAATACAAGTAGTTAATATTCGTCGGAATTGTTTACTTATTTTGCCATGTTTGAAAAGCTTAATAGGTAAGTATATACTTATAGGCAATACAATCCCTCATTGAAAGAAATAAACATTTATTGAATGACGGTTAATATAAATTTTATGCAATTCCTGAAAATATATGTAAATTGGCTTCACTAAATCACTAGCAATGAACAATCACGCATTTTTCGACGTCATTTTCTTAAGTATTTATAATCCAACTTTATTAATGAACAACCTTGTATTATTACTTGTAAGTGTTTAAACATTTGTCTATTATGTGTTGGTTGCAGTTCAGTGACCTTTACCATTTGCTTGGTGCTTGGGACCTTCTAATTATGTAAGCGTGGATGTCACATTAAAACCTCATTTGATTTTAGCATGCCCTGAGTTTGTTTGGTTTTGTAAGAGCAAACCACAGAGCAAACAGCACTAAATACTAACTGTTATGATATTTTGTAAAATAAACTCGTACTAATTTATTCATTTTCAGAAGTTATTAAAATCAAATGTGCAAAATTGAAAACATCTATCTTATTGTAATTATAGCGATAAACAAAAAAGTATGTATTATTTTTTTAGATTAGCCATAACACTTGTTAAAAAACATCACGATAATAAAACCTAAATAAATACATCATCATATTCTACTTACCTTTATATCATAATAAGATTCAGTCAAACAGCTTCTAAATTGACTTGGAAAAGCAAAAATCAAAGCTTCCTCCCAAAATTAGTTGTGACAAATTCCACAAACGTGATAGACATCCTCTGCAGTGCGTACTCTAAACATTTTCCTTATTACACGTATAAATTTATTGAATGCTACGTTCGTAATATGGTTCATATGATACTTAACTGATATTCTACGTAAATTCGTAAAAGCAAACCACTCAGCCAATATTATTGTCTTAGTAAAGAAATGAACCTTGCGCGTATTATAATCGTGAATGTGGGTTTGTTTGCAAGTCTTTATCGATACTTAATATTATAGAGCGTTTATTTGTTTGAACGCGATAATCTCAGGAGCTACAGGTCCGATTTGAAAAATTATTTCGGTGCTAGATAGCCCATTTATCGAGGAAGGCTATATATAAAAACTATATGTAAAACCGCGGAGCACAGCTAGTTCATCATATTATAATATTATGGCAGCCGATTAACGTACCTTATATGCATTTTGGATAAGAGTTAAAAAAGGTATAGGCTATCAAGTGAAAACAGGCTACACAAGTTTCAGACAGTAGGTAGATAATAGTATGTTTAAGTGTGACGGACGAGTCACACGTATAAAACATGTGATTTTCTACTCTGCAACAATGTGTTGTGATGGAAAGCCATAACTGTAACTTTTATTCCACATAAATAAGGTTATTTTAATCATTATATACATGTCGGCGCAACGACGATAACCGACTACCCTCAAACTACTAAATAATTATAACTAGCTAAAGTTTACTTTGATCTTTTTAAATAAGTGGTTGATTCATTAATCAACCACTAATGAAATAATTAAATTAACGAAATAATTAACGTTTGTTAAAACTGATGAAAATTCATTGTAAAAATTCGAGTGGCAACACTCAAACTAATTCTTGTGAGTCATGGTTCGCTTTAAATGCGATCGCCCGACGGCACAGAGCACATTCACTCGCCGGCCGTCGGAGCGTTCGGAGCTCTCTCTATAATTTCGACGCAGATTAAAAAGGCAGTAAAATACCTACGGGCGTTCTACTTCGAGTATGAGCGCCTGCTCTGATGATGGTGACGTCAGAATTGCTGACGTCACTCTTTTTAAAAATAGCCTTTGGGGCCCTTCTTCCGTCATCAGAAGTTGGATAGAATTCAAGCTCTCTATTTTTAAATGTAAACGTTAACGTAGTTTTGTAACGGCATACTGGCGTTTGTGTTTTTTCGTGCGTTGTGTAAAGTAAAAGTTTGTTACGTGGATAATTGTAACGGGAGTGTAGTTCATCGAAGGAATTGTGTGTGTTATGTGAGCTGCGCCTCTCTTTGTGATAAGCATAAATCTACGAGAACCTCCGAGAAATCTACGAGAACCTTCGAGAATCTGCCTATATCACAAATGAGTAGGTGTTGATCACATGATACGCGAACGGACTGTGTCTGTCATGTGGAGTGTTCAGTATTCTGAAAGGTCAGTGTGGCCGAGGCAGTGTGTTTTTGAAATCCCGAGATGAACTACCGTAGTGTTGTAATACGAGAAAAGGCGTACGAGGACGTACGATTGTCAGTATGGGCGTGTTAGACTTAAAATCTTCGAGAACCTCCGAGAAACTACGAGACCCTCCGGGAAATCTACGAGAACCTTCGAGACTCTCCGAGAACCGACACAAAACACGCCAAGATTATAACTTGACATTGTTACAGACTTTTACAACGAGGCTGGTGCAGAGCGCGCACCGCCTGTCAGTATGGCCGTGTCGGCGCAACGACGATAACCGACTACCCTCAAACTACTAAATAATTATAACTAGCTAAAGTTTACTTTGATCTTTTTAAATAAGTGGTTGATTCATTAATCAACCACTAATGAAATAATTAAATTAACGAAATAATTAACGTTTGTTAAAACTGATGAAAATTCATTGTAAAAATTCGAGTGGCAACACTCAAACTAATTCTTGTGAGTCATGGTTCGCTTTAAATGCGATCGCCCGACGGCACAGAGCACATTCACTTCACTCGCCGGCCGTCGGAGCGTACGGAGCTCTCTCTATAATTTCGACGTAGATTAAAAAGGCAGTAAAATACCTACGGACGTTCTACTTCGAGTATGAGCGCCTGCTCTGATGATGGTGACGTCAGAATTGCTGACGTCACTCTTTTTAAAAATAGCCTTTGGGGCCCTTCTTCCGTCATACAGTTATAGTACATATTATTTGTAATCAGAAACAAATCAACAATAAAAATCTAAAAGATTTAGATACAAATAATTCTATGATGCCTGTTGCACTCTAGCGCCTTTGGGAATAAAACATTTTATTCAAAGCTGGCTAAACACTTCTCTAGTACACAGAAAACATTTTGAGATTAAGTATCCCAAGTTTATTCTATACAAACGGTAGCGTGTGAGGATTATTCTACACCTGACCCTTCCTTCCGCAAAGGAAATTACTCAAAGACTCGCCAAAAGCCCAAGAAAAAACAAACGAAATATAGTTACACAGTCGGCTTGATTCCAATCGCACTATATCCTATTTGGCAAGATATAAAACCCATTGAATCCCATTTCTATTCATTGCATTGCAAGGAGTTGCCTTATCATCAAACATTTAGACTCAACCTCTGTATAGATAAGGGCAGGAAAACTAGAGAAAATGTTGCGTGTAATGAGTTCTTATTGCTTGCATGGTAATTGGTAGAAAAGTTTTGCACCTAACTGGTATATATTGTTCTTTTTATTGTATTCGCAAGTAAATTCAAAATCTTTGTTTTTAAAGCTATCATTTTCTGCTTCATTTGTTTATGTCAAATATTCGCTATACTCTACATTTTTGGAATTTTCTTTTATTATAGATGATTGAATAATTTTTATGTTATTATTAAATTATACGTTTTAATGACGGCATACTGTTGAATATGAAGACCACGTCCACTATACACCTAAACGTAATAATTAAGCATTCTAATAATGAACCGATTTAATTAAAGTTTCTATGTTCCACTGTTTTCTTAAACTCAAAGATTTCTTCTGTATGTGGATCAATTCAAAAAATAATTTTAAAAAGTATAACGAAAGTAGAATTCATTTTTTTATTCAAAAAGAAAATTCTTTTCATACACTTATAATAAATACAAAGGAAATAGTGTGAATGTGTAAGTTGTTAGTCTTACTGAAAAACAAGACGTGCGAAGCTCGAGAAAGTTGTCTCTTTGTTAACTTAGGTATGGAAATACAATCTTAAGAGGTAGTTCTTGTATTATATTCCTAGCGACTTCTTGTTTCCAAAGAAAGAGCCATTTAAAAAGTGTTTAAGGAAACTTTTAATAATTTATTGTTTATAAAGAACAAGTTTATAGTCTGATATTTTAACGTAAAATATCAATTTTATGATTTAATAAAATGTCTTATTATCATCTTATTCAACAAAAAACATACCTACATTATTTCCTCAAAAAATATATTTTAGGCTTTATTTTAGTTATATATTTGTTTGTTTTACGGTAACCTGTATATAACAATGACGAATTGAAACCAAAACAAAGCGTGGCTTTACTTTTTCGCGAATGTTTTTGCTAGATTCGCGAAGAATATTCATTCTTGTCGTATATTGACAAAATTAAACATGTAGAATGGATCTCGTGTCAAGAATCCTGACAGTAAAGCATTATGTACGTAATAAAATTCACTATTTTGTTGAGCGTGGAATAGACGAAAGGGCTCTTTTCGTGCGATGTTCAAGTACACAATTTTGTATCTGATACATATTGTTAATTTTAGTATGTATTCCAGAATGAAAAGACTTTATATCCATGCCAACACAATTTTATGTTATTTATAATGTAAATTTGAAGATTATTAATTGAATGAATCAATAAATAATACATTTATTTAACACCATTATGTGTTAATGACCCAGGCTCCTAATATAGTTAGGTATAAACTGTATTAACTTCAATTTTAATTATTATATTTTATCACCTACTTCACACTACTCCGTACCTACTTCAAAATTAAATAGTTAGTAATTGTTCTATTTACATTTAGGTTTAGTAATAAAATGAACGATTGCAAACCGAAATTATCTAATGTAATTAAAATATTGCCTAAAAGTATTAAAGGCAGGTGTATTAAAGTATTAAAGGCAAGTATTAAAGGTACTCAAAGGTAAATTAAAGCTCTTTAAGTAACTCTATGTAAATAAAAATGTATTAATAATTAACTAATATAATATTTAGAATCAGATATTCAAGTATCATACTCGAATATCTGATTGTAATCAGTGACAAGTTGCGATACAACATAGGCCCAAATGATCTTGCCTCAAAGTTTATAGATGTAACAAAAATATGTCAAGGTTTTGCCTTGAAATTTTTAATACTTTCTTTCTATTGTTCGTGTATTCATGCCCATATTATGTATTGTGTTCTAACAATACGATATTGTACGCCAGTTAAATTACTTTTAACCGACTTCAAAAGAAAAGGTCAATGCAAGTGTGAAACAGAAAACCAAAAGAAAATAACTCAGGCTACAGAAACACTTCAATACAGAAAGTGTGTAACTTGTTAGTATTTATTTTTTGTATTTGTACAAGCATGCAATTGGTAACGTGTTCAATTCGTCATATTGCATTATGTATTATTATAATTAGGGCATCTAAGCTCAATCAATCTCGCCTGATGGAGATTGTGGTCAAGTGCTCACATCGCAATGTCTGTTAACACTACTTTTATCCACTTCCGTTAAATTAATTTTAAAAAGTTTTTTTTTGTTTCATGCAGTTTTGCTAACGATAAAATACTTATATTCGTTTGCCTCACCCGAGCGCCTGCAAAATAGAGACAATAGACAATACAATATAAAGATATATCATTAAAGAAAATAGACTGCATTTTAATTTGAAAAGCTTCAAAGAACAGCAAGCGATATATTTTTGCGTTATCTTAGCTAGTAAATAAACTAGATTGTGCCCGCATATTCACTTCGGAGGAAATATTAAATGTACCTACGGGAAATTGATATGGATGCTATTATTATTTCAAACATGTTCTCGTTTTACAGGATGAGTCCTGTATATTTAGGATAATGTATATTTCTTCTAAGAACAGACATTAAGGCTTAAGAGGGGACAGAGTTCTTAGAAACCTAAGATCAATTACGGGTGTAGCTAAAAAAACATTTAAACCGTTTCTATTTGAGTTAGAATCAACTTTTTCTTTGTTTGACAGAATCAGTTTTTGTATAATATGTGTAAAGTGAACTAGCTGCTTGTCCCGGCTACTCCGCGTTGACACAATGTAATAAAAATCTATGGTGCAGATGTGTTGTTCTATAATGAAAGGATTTTTTAAATGGAGTAGTTTTTCACTTATTTGTTACAAACAGAAATACAAATCATTTCTCTATAATATTAGTGATGAGGTACAGCTCTCGGAGGCGAAGTTTCTAGACAACTTTTCCTAATTGTCCTTTTAATAAACTCGCGTATAAGGGCTTGTTACGTAAGCAATTTATGTATATTCATGTTGATACGTATCATGTAACCTTACTGAAATACGGCGAATGTTTGCTAGCTTCCCGCATGAAAAGGCAACGTACTAACGCGAGTGTTTGACGTACTGTATAGGAGCATGGTTTCAAAATATTTGCCATGTGAAGTTAGGTTGTCGTACAAATAGGTTATCTGCGTTTTGCATCGGTTCCAATTTACAGAGGTCGAAAATGGGGTTAATTTGGAGGCAAAACTGCTATGCCTATAGAACAATGTTTTTGTCCTATTAAACAACAACATTATTTGGAAAATTCTATTTCACTAAAATAGCATAAAACAAAGTCGCTTTTTCTGTCCCTATATCCCTGTATGCTTAAATCTTTAAAACTACACAACGGATTTTGATGCAATTTTTTTAATAGATAGAGTGATTCTCGAGGAAGTAGTCCATCTACGCTAGTACGCTAGTACCATCTATTAAGATATATCTACATTTATATGTGCATGTGTTTAGATAATTCGTTCAATTATGTACCAAACAAACGTCAAGCAATTGCAACAGATGTTTTACGTGGTTTATTTTTATTTAAGGGCAATATAAAGCGAGCATGATAAAAGCAACATCCTTGCAAACATCGGAATACCCTCGGGTATAACTTCATCCACTCACAAATAGGAAATAGAGCAGTTCCTTGATTAGATTCATCCATCAACTATACGACGTCGATACTTTTTGTAAATCAACACCAGTCCCTTGTAAGTATCTTTCATGATTGCTTTTTAATAACTAATTATTTCTAGACGATAACCTCGAAATTCGAATGACTGGTAAACTAGTGAGCATTGAACCAATAGGTCCTGGGTTCGATAGTTTGTAGGGCATAGAATACATTAAACTGATCATCTGATTAGCTGCAAATAATTATTTTATCCAATGGACTTCATATTATATGCGTACTTAAAATATAATGCATTTAACAATTAGCGAGCGCAGAGTACAAATTAAATTCAACAGAAATGTACATAATAATAAAAATGTAACCTTGGAAATATTTTTTATAGATATAGACTAAAAAAAATATCTAAATCATAAAATCAAACATTACGTTTTCGTGTCATAAGATTCGCACATTTGAGCGGACCCGTCTGAGCAGTTTTTTGGCGTGATAAATCGACGCAAATATAAATTGTGACATGAGACCGTATCTTATTTTACAGAGATCTTATTCCTACTAAAAATGAGCCTTACATTTCGCAAATTTACATTGGAATTTGTAAGATTAGGATTAAGTGTGGTATATTAATTATTATAACCGCACCCTGTGCCTTCGAGATATGAAATGAGTTTTTTTTAATGCAAACAAGTAACTAACCCAAAAATAATTATCATGTATATATGATAGTTTTCTCGAGTCGTTCGAAAGTAATTGTGCTAAAAACGATTTTCCGCTTTCCCAAAATGACGTTAATAAATGTTTAAAAAAGATTATTTTTTAGAAAGGTATCATTTAAATTTTGTGTCCAATCTCTCAATTCTACCAATCTACCAATTTAAAAATACATTGTTTATTGATAAATTCGAAGCACAGAAAAAATTACCTAAAATATTGCTCTATCTAGTGCTTATTCGTCAAAAGCTTACCATAAATATCCAAATATTTTGAATATTTGTAAACAAAACAATAATTTTAATATCCTTCAGATCGATACGTAAAAACGCAGCTGGTAACTACGTCAGACATTTGAAGCTACATTTATTTTATAGGTCACGAGAGGGAAGAAGTGATCATAATATATTTGGATGATGGATTATTTGGATGTTTGCGGTATAATGAGCCGTGACACACGTGATGAGGTAGAGACATTCATACATATTGAACTGTCATCAAAATGCCCCTTAATACATGTTTGGAATGCTTAAATTTTTATAATTATAAAAAACCGCTAGGGACGGCCAAAAATTATTGGACTTCTACGCAATCTTGGTTGTTATTTTGAATTGTAAATTGGCAGATATTATACTCCTGTGATTTGGGATTGTTCTGGTCAAAACAATTAGATACTAAATCGATTGATTTCAAACGATACTTTTTTAAGCAGATGTTGGTTGGTTGGCTTTTATTTATACTATATTTGTTCATGATATTTCACGGAATTCATTTCTTAACCTTTATAATATATTCTAAGCTTAGCTCTTAGCGTAACAGAGTTACTTCGATCTCATCACATTAGTTTAGATTAGGTAAGCACTTACCACTAACTTGGATGCGAGAGTAACTAGTTTTATTTGAGTTTTCTGACGCCTTATTTATATTGATATTTGGGAATTCATAATGTAATTGGTTGTATTCCTATATGTAAACTAGCTTCCGCCCACGACTTTGTACGTGCATCCCCGTTTTCCCCCGTTCCCGCAAGAATTTCGGGAAATCCTTTCTTAGCGGATGCCTACGTCCTAACATCTACCTGCATGCCATATTTCAGCCCGATACGCCCAGTGGTTTGGGCTGTGCGTTGATAGATCACTATATCAGTCACCTTTGAGTTTTATATATGTATATAGATATTCAGTTAATCTTAAATGATTCTTTGACAAAGGTACTTTTGAAAAATATGTTACTGATTATGAAAATAATTTGAGCTCAGGAAAAAGAAAAACTGAACTATTAATTTACAGGTAAATATCTCTGTTAACTTTAATCAGTCTTAGTTTATTTTCTATACGGAAGTATATCAAATTGTTTCCTCATGCTATAAAGTTAACATGTAAATATATCAACAAATGAGTTGTTTAAAACAGAATCTACATCAAAACAGTATAGTATAATATTATCTCATATCTCATGTCCACACTTACATATGACAATCCAAAAATTGTATACATTTTCCCCATATTTCATGTACCGGGACTCGTATATGAAGCAATGACTTGTCTAACGCAAATTTTCAATTTAAATGCAAGCTCACGGTGAAATTATGACGTGGCAGTACCAATCCGCTTTTGGGAAGCGTAATCATGTAAATTTGCTGCTTTGCGACTTTTGATTAATAATACTACGTTCTAAAATTAACTATTGAACTTTTTCAATAATGTTGGTGTTTAATTTATTCTCATATTTTAATGTATGGGTCGTTTCTGAACACGAAGTGCAAGGACTTTTTTAGTTAAATGTTGCCTTTGGGATTAGGGTTTATTAGTGATGCATTTGGAAACACTATAGGTAGGGTATATAGCTCGTATATAGAAACTGAGAGAGGCACAAATATTCCATAGATATTTGACCCTCTGAAGTTTCAGAGCTTAATTTGATAAATATTTATTACTGCTTCCCGCTGTGTTGCTCTTGATGAAAATTTTAGAAAATTTTCCATAAGCTTATATTTTCCACGATTCTCTCGTAACCGGTATAAAGTTTGATCATTTTTTAAATTCTATCGGAATCCATTCAAAACTTTTGGAATGTTGTTTAGATCTGAAATCTGTCTTATCCAGATAGCATCAGAATAAGATTTCTATGCTCTACAGATAATATAATAACAATACTATTCAAAATTTGACCTACTCCACATTTTCTTTTTTATTTTTTTATTTCTGTGATTCAGAATTTTCAACTCCAAATATTTCGAATCACACAGAATTGTCGAAGGAACGGATGACCGGGCAGTACGTATGTGGATTGTAAAGACCTGTCAAAATCAGCACTAGTTTCTAGCATGATCTGTTGCACTGGAAAATACGGTTAGATTTAAGTATAATTTATGTGAAATGTACTTATGTGTTTTTGTTTTTAATTTGTACTGGGTTTACCTATTTTATATTCACAGGTGAAGGAAGATGAATGAAGAAAGCTACAGATCGAAGTAATTCGTCGTCATAATATGAATGCTAAATAGCATAAAATGCATTTGTATAAAGCGTATGTGAATCGTGCAAACAAATCTTTGGGAATATCTACGAAATGAAGATCTCATTATTTTTTTAAATTTTCAGAAGAACACCTCAAAAGACCTTATAATAAGCAATTTATATACAAGAGTCCGAGATGGAGCTAGTAGAAATTAAGGAGTATAAAGTATTTCACCACAAGTAGTCATTTTATATACGATTCACACATTTATCTGTATAGAAATCCATACTAATATTATAAATGCGAAAGTAACTCTGTCTGTCTGTCTGTTACTCAATTACGCCTAAACTACTGAACCAATTTGCATGAAATTTGGTATGGAGATATTTTGATACCCGAGAAAGGACAAAGGCTACCTTTTATTGCGAAATATGTACCACGGGCGAAGCCGGGGCGGACCTCTAGTAATTTATAAATGGAAATAATTTCATCTGGATTCTAAAGCCAAAAACTCATTTAGATTCATAATACGTACATAACTTCTCTTTCCATAAATAGGTACCTAAATGCTTTTTATTGGCTCAGGTAGGTACTACGTGCTCAATAACAAAGTCATTTCAAAAAATTTTCTAAAGATAATTAATCTCCTTACATGTTGTGTTTTTTATAAATTATTTTCCAGAAATTTTTGCAACTTTGTATAGGTCAAAGCCTATCTAAAAACGTATGAAGCTTTCTAAAATTCACCTCTATTCAAAGAGAGCTTTACAATTAGCAGTATAAACGTTTTAATACTATTAGTCGTCCATCGACTACCGTCACCAAGACTCATCAAAAGCAAGCTACAAAGAGAACTCTCAATACCCTGGTTCGCCAAAAACCGAATACAAAGCAACAGTATTTATTGATATAAGTTTTTACGGAAAGCACCTTAACTCGCACTGAAGTGAAAAAAAGAACATTAAAGGTAAGGTGAATATTATCGTGAATTTTGAGAATTTATTTGTGATCAAAAGATACCTATAGAAGAATAACATATAGAGGTACAAATGAAAATCTAATGTAGGTATTACATTTTACGCAATGAAATTCAGCATGAAATATTATATGTTCCTTATCTTATTCCAGGAAACCAAAAACTATAAAATAATATTCATTATGTTTTCTTAGAGTCGTGTGGTTTTACCCGTTATATGTAATTAAGTTACATACAAATGAAGGTTTCCTTTGACTATTCGAACATTAAATATTCATTTAGGATATTAATTAACTTTCCCGTGAATACTATATGAGGAAGTTTGTTTACTCATGAGTTGAAAATAATATATTTTATGTTATTTTATAAATTAAAAGAAATTGTTTGTCTCTTTTAAAGTGAAGCAAACATCTTTAGGCGCGTTGAGAGTAAAATTTCAATGTCGCGTCATTGCAATACCGTCACGTCATAGAGTAAGGCGACGGTTTTGGTATCTTTTAATATCAACAAAATAATATCAGTAACCATGCGTTTTAAATTTTGTGCAAAACGACGATCCACGGAGCTTTTAACAAACTCGGCTTTAAATCTAAAAACGAAATAAAGATAATTCCCGTAAGCTATTTAACACAATAAAAATTGAATTAATTTATTTCATCACTTCGCAAAAAGAGAAAACAGACAATTACGGGATTAAAAAGCACGAAGATTTTAATTAAACCTAATGCCGTCCATTAGTTACAAACGTAGGGTTTTAGATAAAGAGAATGGTGGGTGATTAAGGCAATTTTATCCCCGAGATTTCATTCGGAAGCTGGGACGGTCCCTGCCGTGGTTAATGTGCTGCACACGACTGCTCTTCACTATGCTACTACGCTTTAAAATCTTTGAATTTAATGTCAAAGCAGTTTCACGTTTGCACACTTGACGAAATTTCTAGAATCATTGTTATCCTTTCATTGTAGGGTTGTCAATTGTCATATACTGATTTTTTTACTAGGCGCTGCATTTAATATTACGGTTTAATATTTTATTTTGCTTTTTTTTATGATCTTTTCCAACACAACAATACTACGACAGTAATATTTCGTTGTAAAATTAAATAATTAATTGTGTATCCTATTACATATTGTGTTGACAGCTTACGATACACCACAAACCAAAACTGGTATTCTGAATATTTAAATTACAATACAATGAAACTCAATACAAATACAGCACACATTTTTCAATGAACGATAAAATATATGTACCTACTCTGACGTCCTATATACTTTTTCTTCGGGTACAATTAGGTATGAGTTAAAAATTTCTACTCCAACCCTAAATACTGAATGTACTTTTATTATAGCGATAAAGTGGCAACCGTATTTAAGGATCCTGACGCAATTATACACTCTACAAGCTTGATATTTGACCTGAATTAAAACCCCTGTAAAGAGCCAGGAAGACTGCGGTCATTGAGGGAGAAAAGTGACGAAATTATTAAATACCTGTACCTATAGGCTATATAGTAATATAAAACTTTAGTACCACACCAAACATATAATAACAATATTCATGTATTTGATCTAAAATTCATATTTAAGATAACAGATGAATTATAAAGAAGACCTGTTACAAAAGACTTTTGTAACGAATTCCAGCCTAGTTGGTGTGTCCAGTGTTCATTTTCGGCCAGTCCTTACTCCACAGACCTAGGACTTAAACTAATTTAGTTGAAATATCTTTGCAAAATGAAAGATCACATTTATGATGCGATAAAATCAATTGAGATTAATAAATAATTAATTTCTTCTTATTTATTATTCAAACAAATTATTGCCTCCCCAACGACAACTTCTGAATACAAGTTTCTCACAGCCATTCCATTTGTATCCTTAATAAATAATACTACATGAATATTATATTAACACAAATTAATTACGTTTTCGTAGACCCAATGTCGTTATAAACAACAAGGTACATTTGTTTCGTGGCTCACTTAAATCACCCATTCAGAGTCGTTTCCGCATTATTGTTTCAAAGGTTTTGAAAGGATAATTTATTTTTAATGTCCATCAGAACAATATGACAAAGCTGGTACAATAATTAAGGGGCTTAAGATTATTCTTTAATCGTAAATTTTATATTTAAACCGCTTGACTTTATTTCAATCGTTAATAGGCCTTCCAATTAAGGTTGGAAATAATTTTATATCGTATGGGCTGTAAATTGGTTTTCATTCGTTAAAATAACTATATTTCTGAAAGGGATCGAAGCCAATGAATAATCTTTACATTTTGAAAAGTTATTTATTTGAATGCAAATATATTGATACAGATTTTTCACTTGGAATTTGAAATGTAAATGCCTGTGACCTGGAAATACAGTTAGCCTAGTTTGTATCAGAGTCTCTTTTTTCTAACCTTCAACATAACCTATTAACATAGATAGTTTCCTACCAACGAAAGCCAAAATATATCTGCCATAATTCCTTATAAAGTGTACCGCCTATCTTTATAGTTATACGACTAAGCGTATAACTATAAAAGACCCAGAAAGGCCTAAGCAATAAAAACGACCAGTGGTGTCAGTACATTCGACATTTAGGTCCGAAATAATCGCTACAATCCTTAGTCCTTACCTCCTATAGACAATTCGGAAACCCTCTGCTCACACCCAATAAGCCATTTAAGCTTTTTCCGATAATTGTGATAAATCCTTAGGAATTTAGGATTTCCATTTACGTAATGAACTCGGCTAAGTGTATTGCCAATAAGGCACTCAGGTATCTCACCACTGTTTGTTGGAACGATCAAATTTTATCAGCTCTCATATCTCAGCCAACATGACATGTTATTAAACTTTTATTAATAACTAGCGGTCCGCCCCGGCTTCGCCCGTGGTACATATTTACGTTTTCTCTACATAAGAACCATCCTCGTACTTCAAGGAATATAATAAAAAAAGAATTATCGAAATCGGTTCATTTTTATATATAAGAAGAAGATGTAGTTAATTTTCCACTAAAAAACTTTTTTAGTGGAAAGTGGTTCTTTTCAGGAATAGAAATTTAATTCAAGAGATAGCATAACATTCGATTTCTTTTTATACATAAAACATAAATGTTTTAATACAATGGTAACGTAATATTCTTAATTTACATAAAAAACGGTAAATTGAAAAATGTTATTTGAATAAAATGTAAGGTAATGATCATAATGTATACGCTGGCGTCACCTGAAAGCAATTCACACGCCCTACCCATAACCTAGTAGCACATAAATGACTTAAAAATGTTTGAACGTGAAATCGTTTGAAGATGAAAAAGTCGTAAGAATTTCATAAAAAAATCCAATATACTATATTATGTATCAAATAGTTTTTAATAAATTCCTTGTCATATTGTATTTATGTTTTGTATTAATTTTATCGAAAATTTCGTTAAATAAAACAACAATAAAGAATAATAAATTTTATTTGACATTATAATAAAAAATTAACAAATTAAAATGAAATAAAACTATTTAAATTAAAAATATATTTAGAGAGACGCTGTCCGCCGGAGTCATGCTGAAGTCGTTATAAAATAAAACTTATAAAGTAATAACTGTTTACGAAGTTGCTGTAACAAAAATAAATTTTAAAATATAATAGAAACATTAGTTAGGAATATTTATTTGTATGTAAAATTGTTTGCTGCTCATTTTAAATTATGTAGTATGTACATACCACTAGATGTAATGAAAAGAAAATTTTAAATAAGGGTACAATAAATAAAATACAAAATATTTTGCAGGTCTCTACGAAGGTGGTTAGCGAAACACAAGAGAGGTCCCGGCTTCAATTCCCGGTGGAAACGAATAAAATGTCAGTGAAACAGATGTGAAATCTGCCCCACAACACACAAGGGACATGGATCTTCAATTTAACGTGTATTTCTTTAGCTAAGAATATTTAACGTAGGGTAACGGCACCAGTGGTCAGCCTCATAACAGCTTTTTGAAGTTTTGACAATTGCCATTTCTACAACAATCGTCGAATAAAAAAACGTACAACATGTTTGGATTTATTGTTTATTGTAGTTTCGAATCAACGTTTATCAAAAACAATAATTCTCTTAGTAAAATATATAATTAATTTTAAACAAAAAATGGCCCAGTGTCCCAGTGAACAGCCTCTAAAAACCAATAAACAGCCATGTTGAACCCAGTGTTCAGCCTTTAGTAAGTATAACTAATAATGAGATCAAAATAAACAATGTTATATCAAAATCAACTATATTAATCACATTTTTATAGCAACGATACACTTAGCACAAAAAAATGTGTATCGCACATAATACAAATATTATTTTAAACATACTATTACAATCTCTTTGTGTCTTCTTGTTTTCTAGGAACTTCTTAATACTTATAATAAAAACAGCAATCATTCTGTTTTAAAAAATTAGCGATATTAGTTTATAATATGTCCTATTGATGTATCTATAATCCACAATATATATATATAGGTACTAGCTTTCCGCCCGCGCAGTCAAAGAAAAACCCGCATAGTTCCCGTTCCCGTGGGATTTCGGGATAAAACCTATCCTATGTCCTTTCTCGGGTATCAAAATATCTCTATACCAAATTTCATGCAAATTGGTTCAATAGTTAAGGCGTGATTGAGTAACAGACAGACAGACAGACAGAGTTACTTTCGCATTTATAATATTAGTATGGATATAATTATAATCAACCACAGGAGGATCTCTTTCGGAGGATTTCTCTGGAGGATACTGTTGTATTGGCGGCATTTTTAGCTAAAAAAAAGGGAACAATAATAACTTTTGGATATGAATACACATAATACCATTATTTCAGGTAAAACTTAACTAACATGAAGTATTACTTATAGATTTAAACACAAACATTCGCATTTATAATTAAAATATTATTTCAATAACATCGTGGCTGAATACTGGTTTTCTAACAATTAGGAAATAATCCCAGTAATCAGCCCTAGGGGCTGTCCATTGGATCTTTCATAAAAAATCAGTATCCAATGGTCAGCCCCTCAAATTTTTAAGTAAAAATACAATATTTTTTATCAAATTTCATAAAATTAAATGCTCTAAGTAATCTATAAAGTTATTATCTATAAAACACAATCACATTTCATACTAAAATATGTTATTTCTCACCTTTCAAAAGAGCACCACGTGAAACAAAAAATATTGCGGAAATGACACTTCTGCTCTTGTCAGCGGACAGCACCTGTACGAACGTGTTTACTTCTCTCCCCTGACCCCCTGTCGCTCCTATCGCGTGATGCATGAACCAATAACGAAACAGAGCTTCTATTTAAGTGCGCGTGATTTGGTTATTTTGATTGCAGCGATATTTATGGCCAATAAACAACGCAATAGGCTGATCACTGGTGCCTGGCTGACCACTGGTGCCGTTACCCTACCTACTTTTCGTTTTGTTTCAATATGTCTTTTTTTTTATTTTTCAAGTCAATCTTTGAAAAAGGATTATTTTCTAAATTGTTCAAAGCATTAATATGATCAAGTCTCTTCGAATGTCAATAGCTCATAAAAAAATTTCTTCGTTGCATAGTAAAATCAATAACACTTACCAGCTGGTGCAGGAGCCGATGCTATAAAATAAAAAATAAATTAATAAAATCTAATAATTAGTCTGGATGGACTGCATATACCTACATTTCATTTATTTTAAATACACTATGTCAAAACTATTAATAAAATGTATATATTATCTGTGGTCAATTCATTGTATTGTATTTCTAATTCCAAAAAGTTTGTTGTTCGAAAATGGCGAACTGAAAATTTATGTCGTACATATGATTTAGTGGAATTATTATATGATTTTACAGAATACACTTTTAGTAAATATTTTCAGAAAAATCTCATCAATAACTCACCTGCAGGTGTTGCAGGCGTCGATTCTGCCTCCGTCTGTAAAATATTTAATATTTTAAAATATTACAGTAATTAATAAGCTGAAGAGTATTTGCATAAAAAGATCCACTTTCCAATTAAGCAAAAAATATAGTTATCTCTTAGACTATATTGACATAAAAATTGTTGTCCCTTTATGCAAATAACAAGCAGAACAGCCAATATTTTTAAATAGCTGGTTAGAAAGACAATAGACTAACCACTAAAACGAAGAGAAGTGTTATTAAGAGCTAAAAGCTTTGATAAACAGCTTTTGTATTATCTTAAAATAAGCCTTTTTAATAAGCCATCATTTGCTTGCCATACCTACCTATTTATACTGAAAACGTCTTACCTTTTAAAATTAATTAACAACGCATAATTTCATACATGAATGATATTTTAATTAAATCGTTTTTCATTTAATATTTAGCACATTTATCATCAATAATTAAATACCTTTCCATTAAGTCAACGACGTGTACGGCTTGTAAAATCATTAATTTACATAAAGCCGAATATTAATTAACGATTTTAATTTTAAAATTAAGCATTTCAGTGGTGAAAATGGCTTTTTTGAAAGTATTATTTATTTATCTAGCATTGGTAAAAACATTCAGCGCCTCTATATGCCCGCTCGCATTTTAAAATATGACTTATATCTCATTAGGCGCGGGTCAAACACAAGCGGTGCGGGCGCGGGCGTGCCATAAGCGCACCTCTTCAATCTGTATTGGACCACGTCTTTCTTCTACATTTTGTATCAAAGAACTTTGGAAAGGCGGCGCAACCGTGGCACAACCGTGGCGTGCCGATTCGTTATATATTTGTAGTTCAATGTTTATTACAAGTTTGGACAAAATGTCCTTTCGTATTATCTGGTATATTATCTGTTTCTATAATCGTTAACCTACTCTTATGACAATAATAATAATATTTATACAGGGTGTAATCGTTAAGTGTGCACAGGCGATTATTCCGTAGCTATTGCAGATATCAAAAAACTTTAAACTGATATCGAAAGCCCTTTACCTAATGAGTAAAATGACAATAATAACTTTTTAAAAGTAAAACGGGAAATATCCAAAAAATTTACATCAAACACATTTAGTATGAAATACGACTATCCCCAACAAGTAATATGAAAGGTATTGGTTATTTTTTTGGTTTTGTGCTTAAATTACTTCGAAAATTATATTAAAAATTCATTTTGAAACTGTAGATAGAGCTCGATGTGGAATACAATGTCATTCCAAATCGAGGATGTCACTCCGAACATTTGCTTTGAATACAAAATGTATGGCAAATTAAATGTATGGGCGGGTTTGATGTAATTTTTTTGGATATTTCCCGTTTTATTTTTAAAATGTTATTATTGTCATTTTACTCATTAGGCTTTCGATATCAGTTTAAAGTTTTTTGATATCTGCAATAGTTACGGAATAATCGCCTGTGCACACTTAACGATTACACCCTGTATACTCACTAACTGTTGAATTATCATCAAAATGAATAAATAAGCATTCAATTTGTATTTATACTATGCTGATTAATCTTATTTCTATAAAATTTTGGTGATTTTAAAGAATAAGTAGGTACCTGATTTTTAGTGGTCTGCAATAGAATCTAATATTATGTATAATATGAAAAAAATTACAACTGTTTCTGTACTTCTTTTCTTTTCTATTTTTTGCCTTTGAAGTGTGAAATTTTTTTTTGTCTCTCCAAATATTAATGTAAAACTGAACAATTACGTAATTTTAATTTACCTTCTTATTCACCCACTTATTATTTCAATTTCTTATATACTCATTACACTTACTCTTCAGCTAATATGTACCAGATACCTATAACATGGTCATTGGTCAACCTCATTACCTATACAATAAAATGTTTAGCACAGTTATAGTGAAATTTTCAATATACTGATATGAACAAAAATAAGGATCATTAATTAAAATACGGATTGATTATTTATCATAGTGGTTTTTAACACATGGGTCTCGGTTGGGGCAGGGTCAGGGTAGGAAATGACATTCTCACATATAACATAATACAGAAATTATTTTTATTAATTTATTAACTTACAAAAACTTTATTTAATAAATAAATAATATAAAATGATATTGACGTTGGTGTGTGGTCAATTTTTTACATATATATGAAGGAATATGCCAAGGGATGTGAAACCACATGCTTTAGGATGGACCGTGGTTTCTATGGCAACAGTTCTTATAAATAAAGGCCAATGGGGGGAAGATTCACACTTCATGCTTCGACTTCCTCCTCCTTTACCTTCTGATCGCCAGGCTTGCCCTTGGACCAGTCTGGTTTTTTCTGTAAAAAATATAGAGCATTAGTTTCCGTCCGTGTTAAATATTGAAAGCATGCTTAAAATATTCACAATGTATAAACATTTTATACATTGTGTATTTCTAATTATATGAATCTGCAATCTGGCCATTAGCCAAACTCATTTCGACTCTAATCACCATAATTACGGTTGGAATTTGCTGAAACTTTGACCAATTTTTTCCCGAGATAAAGTTGAGAGTAATTTTGTGAGTTGCAGATGCATAGGCGGCATGAGAACAAATGACTGAGGCAACTTGAGCTATTTGCAGCTCGATCATCAATACACGTCCGGCTCTAACTAACGACCGGTGCCCACCTCGCGAGCCTGTACGTCATTAGCTATATATTGTCGTTATATTGATGAAAGCTATCAATATTTCGAGGTATAAAATTATATTTCGATAACAAATGAATAGAAGAAATCAATATTTTCATACACAAAAAAGTGGACAATGATCATTCTTTAAAACAATTTCGGTACCCAGAGATAGCATTTATTTATAGGTATTGGAGATATGCCAACTTTATTTCTGTGTGAATATTTTTGAATCTGTAGTCATTTGTTCGCATTTTTCTAATTCTAACAGTCTCACGTGTGCCAACCTTGCTGTACAAGGCAATAAGCAGGTGCCAGGGATCTAGCGATAGCCATCTATACTAAGGATATACTAAGGATTTGCTTTTTCTCTTTATTTCTTAACCCAAAACAAGGACTGAAATCATACGACAGTTACCTTTTGACTGAAATAGCAAAATTATTAAGCATGTCATAAATCAAAAGCAGACAATAAAATCTAACATGGAAAGCCGTGTCCCGAAGCCGTGTGTAAAACGCCAACGTTCTCAGTTGAATAAGGCATCCAGACTAAAAGAGGATTTCATAAAGTTTCCAAGAGTATGGAAATATATTGTATCGTATGCAAGTGTGGCACTATGGCACAACTTTCGTAAATATAAGCGATATATGTACAATCAGTCGAACGAATTATTCTACTTTTTGTAGAAATAACGAAAAAGATATTCAATTTGCCATAGGCAACAAAACCATTTCACCAATGGTGTGTAGTCGCTGAGCTAAGGAATTAGGACGTATATTACATGCCTAAAGAAATCACTATCAAATATCTTATTTGTGCCCATATTTTACCTTACTCGCAGCGGGACCCTGTGAAACACGTTTTATTGTTAAAAGTTAATAAAATTAGCAGAAAATTTAGTCTTATGTAGGCATGTTGTCAGTAATAGTTAAGGATTAAAAGTTATTCCTATTACTTAGTATTATCGGATTGTCAATTTTTATGGAGCCTTCAAAGTAAGAGAACAGTGTCGAAAATATTTATATAGTTAGTCACTGGTCAAACATAGCAGTTGTGGACTTTTGCGGCGATCAAAGCTTTGCAGGTGAACTCCAATATACTTCCAAATAAAACCGAAGCTTGTGTAGATTATTGTGAGTTATGTACAGAACATTGGAACTGCCAAAAGTTAAGCTATATACGCGTCCCACACTATCTCACCTCGTTGGCTTTATTATGGTTTGTTCTCATTCATATAATAAAGAACCGTTGTATAGTTAAGAAATATATTTTATTAAAATTTAATCGAGAATTAAAATTAAATCATCTTGGTGTAAAAGGAATTGTATGAATGAAACTGGGGTAGGGATCACTTCTTCCCGATAGCCCAATCAGCTTTCTCTGCCTTCTTAGCCTGTCGGAATGTTAGCTCTAATTGTATTTCTTATAATTATTTTATATCAAATAATAGTAAAAAGGGTGCTTCGGAGTAATTGCGAGATTTGGTAAAATCATGTATTTCATTTTTTCAGGTTAAAAAATAATAAAATTGTAAAGTGTTCCCACACTTTCATTCCAACTTTCGCTATTACAGCAACGCACAAAATGTCTTTGTAAAACTTTTTTTAGTCGAAAGACGTCAAGAATAGTTCAATTAATAATTGTTTAATGAGTTAAAATTTTGATTAAAATTTGTTGTTACTTTTTGAAAGAGATAGTAAGACCTTTAACTATTGAATAAATTAATAATATTTACCTCTTTGTCTTCTTCTTCAAGGGTGAATTCCTTCTTCTTGACAACCTTGAGTTGGTTACGGAAGTTGAATTCGGCAGCCTTCTTTTGGAGCTTGGCGAATTTGTTTTCGTATTTGGACACCTTCTTCAATGTAGGTTTGACGCTGGAAAATGAACGTTACGATATGTAGAATAAGGTGCAATATACCATAAATTTTGACAGTTTAATATTGTAAAACTGATACAAAATCGCAATGTTCCACTTCAAGGAAATTTTAATTTGCTTTATGGAAAATGTTTTATATCTCAAAATGGAGATATAAGAGATATGATAGATACTCGGGCCCTTATTTGAATATTAAAAATATAAACCTTATAGGTATAGAATAAAGAATTCTGAATAATAAATTAAGAGTGCTATTATTGAATGAGATCATTTTGGAATGGAAAAAACTCTATTCACACTTGAAATTACAAAAGCACTAAATTATTTACGACACTCGTTGTAATAAACAAAACTAAGAGACCCTTTACAATATTAGAGTGTTGCGTGGGTGTAATTAAAAAATCGATTCGGAATACAACAAGGCTCTTTAGTGAAGTGCAGTTAAGTGCGCTCGGCGCCGGGAAGTCATTATTTTGTGATATTCACAGTCACATTCTCTTATAATACGAATTTTAAAGAGAATTTACTTGAATATGCAATATCGCGTATGAACAATTTGGATGACTTATAAGGTTTCTTACTTCGTCATATTTTTAGGAATCAAGTTAATAGTAAAATGAAATGTGTTCACATTAAATAAATTAAATTTTATAAATAATAATAATAGACGCACAAGAGGGCTTTCTTTGCTATTCGCAAATATAGCGATCTCACGAGAAATGTTTAATTAATTATATTATACTCGAATATTTTTTATAAACGAAATTAAATATCATACTTACAACTTTCCTCTGAGGTCATTGACTTGAGAGTTCAGGTCGGCGATCTATTAACATATTTGGAAATTAATTAGATTTTGTACATAGTGTTATTTTACTCCAATATTATAATGAAATAAAGTCAAGTTGAAAATATTTATAGAATGTAGAGAAACATATTGTATAGATAGTTCAACTTTAAAATCAATGCTCACAGTTTCTACATTTTATAATGACAAGAAAATTAGAAAAATCTAATTAGAATGTTCAAACTTACAACGATACTTGTAAACCAAGTTCATAGCGTTCTACAGAAAACATGAAAAAATATATACTAAAAACATATATATACTACGTAAGATAAAACGCATGCATAAAAAGAAAATGAAGAACATATAAAGCAGTAAGAATTCAGAAAAGAAGCATATAAGATTAAGACACAAAGCAGTAAAACTAAAGCGGAAATATAATAGAAATGAGCATCTAGACATAGATTAGGCAGTGTTATTTGCGAGCTGAAGTAATAATCTGTGGTGATAATTCTCTGTGGAAATCGAAGAGATGTCCAAATACCTATACTTGCGTAGCCTTTGTTCTAGTCTAAATGTATGTACAATATCGTAACATCCAAAATATCTGTGCGATATACACGTGCAAACCTCTGTGCTTCGTATCGGTAACTGGTCTTTCGCAGCACCTGTCCATTCTATACAGTGCAGGATATAATACATGTGCAATATACATATATATTCAGCGGGGACAATATCTTACATCCCCGATTTCATCTGGTACCTAATGCCGTATATGTACAGTTATTTGCTAACAATCAAACAATATATACAAAGGAACCTATGTATTATGAGTAATTACAAATATCGACAGGGTACCAGTTCGAAGTTGTACTATATTGTACAAATAAAATTTGTGTTGTAAAAGACCCTACTACATCCACTACACTTTGACATCCAATTTTTCAAGAATATATAAAGAACGCTGTCGCAAATGTGTAGATTAACAAAGTGGCGGTGCAAAATCGATCGATCTACTCATCCAAGTTTGTACTTGTGTCTGTTGTAGTGTAAAGGTAAAATATAACATGTGAATTGTATCCTATCTTGTGGACAATGTGGTGTGGTGAGGGATCCTCTATCTTGGAATCATCGGGAAAGGATTTAGGTATCGACCGGAGCATGGCACTTTTATTTCTTTAACTCGTTGTCCAAGTGTCGGATATCAAAGGTATGAGGTACAGCAATCGAACTCGCAAACAATCACTCTGTTTCATTCATGAATGGTTGAGATTTGGAACAAGAAGTTTCATAAGCTTAGCACTTGTGTGTGCTAATAAAGGAACCAGTCTGACGTTCCAATTAATAATTTTCGGTAAATCTACTCGCTACATAAGAGAGAGAAAGTAAAGTAATACCACTAATCGCCACCACACAATAAGCGTCACACAAATGCCATTGCGGCGATTGTTGGCAGGTACTCGGTCATTGTTGTCGCTCGCATCATCCTCGGATATTAAAGTGCCATACTATCAGGGATATATTAATAAGGGATCTGAAGCATTGTTACTATTCGGTTACACCATGCAATGATTAAGCTTTTACGACATATTAAGAGCCTTTACATATACCGCCAAGAAGCTCAATACCGATTATTCTGCCGACTAAGTGCCCGTTAGTGATATCGATAGCGCAATGGATGGTGAGAAAGATTCGACATAAAAACTCTAATGAATTGATGGTTGTTACGTATTCATGCATCGGGCTCGACCCGTTCAAGTGATTGCAGTGTTTACGCCGATGGCAGTTGCTGTTATAGCCGTTAGTGTAGTTAACGTGTAAGCTCCATGGCGGATGACGCCTCGATTTTGCACCGTCTTACTGGATGGCAACCCTGGCCGAGCTCGCACGCGACGCGACAACCTATGCACAGATCTGCTACGAGTACACTAGTTATCCGCGTCTCGACATTATTTACAATATCAACAGCAAACAGCCGAAAACTTCCAAAGCATTATACATAATATGTATAAACACGAACTTTTTCACGGGCACGGTTATAACATATCGATGATTGTGATATTCACAGTGGTCTTACATTACTGGTCAATACCTCAAAATCTCTTTTCCTGACTTCGTGTTCCAAATCCCACTTCTGGCCCTCACACACATATACGCGGTCATGATACTCCTGGATAATTCTCTTGAGCATTTCTAGAGAAAAAGGAAAGACAGATTATTTAGCCTGCAAAATGTGCATGGACATCTGTGTTTGTGACCTGGTCTGTCGATGGGAGCGACGTGTGCATGTGTGCTGTGAGCCATACAACTATTATGTCATGTTGTCACATCTATATATCAATATCAAAATCATATCACGTCATATGCATTTCCAATCCTAATATGCAGATTACCTCCATTTTCCTAATTTGGATTGCTCGTTCTACTTCCCATTTATCCCCCTCAAGGTTGTATATTCTGTGCCAGTACATTTGACAAATCGTCTGCAGTTCCGCTAAAGAAAAACACAATTGCATTTAAGGAAATGTTTTATTATCGTCGTAGCGTTCTCGGCCTAGCTTTATGTGGATAGTGTACGTTTGCACGAGACTGTTTCTCGTCTAATGGGAACAGAAGCGAAAGCGAAGCTACATGATATCAGTATGTAACCAATGTTACTACTTGGCATTTCGTGTAACTTTTATCTAACGCGATGCTATCTACAATAGTCATATCGTTGCAGCTCCGGCGGTTGCAAATTGGAACGTTGTTATTGCAGCGATTAAAATTGGTTATCCACATAAGTTAAGGTATGTTGGTAAATGTAATTTTCAGCTCCGTCATATGATAAAAATGAGTTGACTGCGAAAACAAAACAATAATTTTTACTAGTTACATTATCGGCGCTTGCATGATCTACGCAAACAAAGAGTGTTGTGTAAATTGCGAAGTACCCAAAGCAGTTCAGACCTCAAGTTCTCTACGGGTAACTTCCATCTCGTGATCGTACTTCTCCTCTTCTAGCTTGGCGATACGCTGATGATAACCGGTAATGATGCTCGTGAGAGCGGCTACAACATTAACGAATGGTTACTGCCTACGTTCCTACCCCTAGTCACCAACATCGACACGTGAATAGATCTGAAGAAATAGTATCAACAGCGAGAGTGTGAGTCAAGTAACAGTTTCAAACAATTCAAGAAGGTAAGTTTGCACGTATGTTAAATATTTTATTTGTAGCTTAGAAGAGACGCATTAGAAATTATAAGGCCGGTTGAAGGTAGTGGCTTAATCGTTGTTAAAAGATGAATAGAGAGATCACGCCACTTCGACATCATACAAAAATTCAAGGATAGAAGATATGTAAGTTTTGTGAGTTTATCAAAGGACAGCGCCCCCATCGTGGCTGGTTTCGCTACCTCCATATCTTTTCGCTTAACGATGTATTCCAGATCGAATTTTTGGTCCTCGAGCTGGCCGATGCGGGTGTGGTAGTCTTTGCAAACCCTCGAAATAGTATCTATAACGCGACACAAACAATTTATATGGGTACAAATAATAAGCAATCACGAACCACGCGATTGCTGTAGAGTGTAGTGAGGACGAGTGTCCAGTTAATGAAAGTGAAATTTAGATTCTGCAGCCACTATGGAGTGATGAATCTTCATTGCCAATTGTGTGGGGATCTCGTATTGAATAATCTTACAATGAATCAGAATACGTAATATTTACCTTCGTTTGCATCGTCAACGTTTTTGGGTTTACCGCACCTCTCTTCAATGATACGCCTCCTTTCCGCTGCTTTGCGTTCCTGTTCTTTCTTTAATTCCTCGGCGGCTTTCTTACGCAGGAGCAACTGTATCGAGAATTGACTATAAGTTTAATTGTTCAGATTTTATTTATAGAACATTAGGGCCATTTTCTAAATACTCACCCTAAGCTTCTTCTTCCTCTCAGGTGTCATGAAACCCTTCTTAGCCTTCTTGGCCTTGGAGGCTTCCTCCATGCGCTTGCGCACCTCAGCGCGCTTGCGGTCGATCTCGGCCTGTTTGGCCTTCTTCGCCTAAAGACATAATACTTCGTAATCATGTGCATTTATTAAGTTGTCTGTGTGTGTATAAAAACGAAAGACTTTTTTAATATATGTTTTTGTAATAGAGTTCAAATAATGCATTATTTTAATAAACCAAAAGTGCTGTTTGTTTATATGTATGTTATTAATATTATGTAATATGTATGTATGTGTGTTTTATATTTAGTGTGTGTCCGGTCGCCTTCTTCTCTACTTTACCTCCTCGAGACGCTTTTTCTGTAAAAATAAAAAACAACATGATATAGTACAAATAAACAAAAACACTGGCAGTTATTTATTAATACAACATTGAAGCAGTTACGTTTCTGCATTATAGGCAGGAGATACAATGGCTTAATTTTATATTCAAAATATTAATATTTTTATAGCTGCTATTATAATATTATATTATGTTTAGATTGGCGTAAGTGTAAGCCTTTTGTGGTAGTGTGTTATAGTATCAGCATGTTGTTATAGTTTTTTTATTTTATTTCATATACTTAAAATTGTGTATAAAGTTTTGTAAATATGTATGAGTAATATGGAGATTTTACGCAAATGCTGGCTAAATATTTTTATTTTAATTAATTAATTATTATTATTAATTCAAATATACTTCTTTAAAGGCAAATGGTTTGAACTTACAATTCTCAATTTATTCAAGAAATCCCACCTTTGGATTTGCTTTGTTCCTATTCAAATACCTACTCATATTATATTCCATACATGAAAATATATTTTCTAAATGGAATATTTTTCATAATGAGTGTAATGAAACAAGAAACCTTTCGGCTTTCCTTTGAATCAAAGTAATTATTTTGTGTTTTTGTTTTTTCGTGTTGTTTACTGGAAGTATTAAAATGTGAAATTAAGGTGAGTGCACATTAACAGAATGTGTTTCTGTAAAATGGAAAATCTTTTATGTATCATTGTGACGATCGTTATATCTCGTCATTAATGAAAAATCGTCAGAAATTTAAAAATCGCAAACCCTGTTTTTTTAACTAAAAAACTGGTTTCAGTTTCCACTGGTGCGGCTACAGTGGTACCCATCCATCTCTATAACACATGATGATTATTTTGCAATTTATATTGACGATGATAAAATTGCAAAAGAAATAAAAAAAAGACGTGTGGCACTCGGAGACTGCCGCGGTAAAGCTATTGCATAGCATGCCTTCAAGCCACACCTCCGAGCCCGTCGGAGTGGGGAGCGTGAGGTTTTTTCGTTACCGAATTTCTCGATTCGCTCAAGGCCCGCGATAGAAGCTATGCAATATCTTAATAAAATGAAATTTTAAAGTGTATCAGGAGTGATCTGAAAACACACGTCCACACGTTTATCGTTTCACATTTGGGATGATCGTAATGTGCACTCGCCTTAATTGTGTGTTTGTATGTTAGATCATTAGTATAGTTACCTTAGTCTCAAGGAGGTATCGTATCTAATACTGTTGATGTTCAATTGAAGCCACGATGTTGAAGATAACCCCAGGAATCAGAACATGGAATATAGAGAAAAAGCGTAAATTAGTTTAATGCCCCGCTAGTAAGTCTATAATAAAAAAAAATGGTAACGAATATCCTTATTAATTCACTTTTATAAATCTCTAATTATTTATTAAAAAACATTATAAATAACAATAATGAATGCTGTATAAAATTATATGGAATTTTAATTTATTTAAACATTTTAATATGTATTTTAAAACTAACACAAATGTACCTACACAAATTGTGATGAAAACAAGAAACAACAAAGCTTAAAAACTCCAAGATTGAGAATAACTATTATGAACCAGCTTTAAAAAGAATATATTCTGTTCCTTAATAAAATAATTAAGCTAAATGAACACTACAGAATTTAATGAATACTAGCTTTCAGTAATAAACAAGTTTGTTTACTAAGCCGTGGTTTTAATATGACTTCATACAACGCTGTCAAGTTAAAACTAAATGAGTCTCGTCTTATTTAATGTTTTTAAAACGAGGTGGTATCTGCATCCTTTTTAAATTAAAACTAAAATATATAAACTAGTTTTATTTAACTTTAAATTCCATACAAACCTGTTTGTGTGAAATCTTACATTTATTTTAAACAACACTTCCGACTTCGAATAGTTTATTTGATTAAATTTATGTTCAAGCAAGCTGCCTCTTCATTTGTTCTATTATAAATTTACTTTTATTTATAAATTCAGAATACGAAATACAAATTCTAATTTATTTTCATTTTCATTTTCTATACCAAAATTTGTGAGAAATTTAATGTATTTCATTTGGTTTATACATTACCTTACTTCATCATCCGCCATTGTGATTTAGTTCTTTTCGGTGTCTGTAATAAAGAAAACATGTTTATTATAAAGTTTCTAAACGATAAATATCTAAGAAAAAGAAGGATCTAGCCGTATGTATTTATTATTTCTATGGAAAAACGCTTATTCCATTAATTATTTCGATAGGTAACATGGGAAACTGGCAATCTTCGATCTTTATAATAAGTATACATTAGTATATTAATTCGAATTACCAGAAAACATCCATTGATAATGTAAAACTTATTTAAAAAGCACTAAAGTTTAATATTAGCTGTAAAAACCTGGTTCACGGCTACGCCTACGACCGTTATATTTATGTATCCCGTAATAAGATATGAAAGTAACTTCAGCTAAATCTCAATTTCATAAACAATACCTTTTTCATTTATCAACCGATCAAGGTCAATTTAATCAATCACGTTTCATCCGTTTTTCATGGCCCTCGTTATAAGATTATCGATAAAAATGTTCCACCCTATTTACTTCATATTAACTACATTATCAGTTTTTATTTATCATCTTATATTTTATATCTTTCAATATAAAAAATATTTAAACTGATCAATCAACGTGTCCTTTGAAATTATCCAACATGCCTATTTGGCATGATGCCATTTTATGTACAACTGATATTTGATACCCTTAAAAAAATCTACGTAAAATGTGTCCCAAAAAATGTATAATTTATCAGTGAAATTTAATGGGATTTAAAGCGACACGTTACAAATTGAATATTTTCGTAGCGGAGTGCACTCCCGGCCTAAATTAGGTCACGTTTAAAATTATATTACATCGGCTGGCGGGAAAAAGTCATTTTCCATTAGAAACGATAGCTGTAGCTATACAAAAAGCATCGCAGAGAGTCGAGTATTCGGTTCGCTTCGTCCAGAGCGAGCGCGACTGAAATAGGCCCGGAGCCACTCCCGCGCATCCTAATTTGGTCGCGACCACGCTTCTTCGGTTACATGAGTTTTCGACATCATACGTAACGGACGTCGCGGTTAAGAAACTATTTCAGCTGTGACGTCACAGTACTGAAGTAACATGGAATGTATGACGATAACGTTAACTTAAGTAATATTAACTTTTTGTAATTTGTATATCTTACGATTTATATTATTTAGGAAAGTTGGTATAGCACATTGTAAAAGTGGTTATATAATTTAGAAGTTAATGTGGGTAGTATGTCAACGTGTATAACTGTTTTAATTTATATCGTAGCTCTTCTTTTTAGATATATTAATTTTAAACACATGAGCTATAAAATCAAGTTTTAACAAATCGATCAGTTGCATTGATAAAGTCATTCCCTTTCAATGTCAGTTACCGATTTAGCGGAACGGCAAAAACATGCTGTGACGTCACGTATGTAATCTTATATCCAAGTCAAAAACTTAAACTTTAGCCACATTTATTTCCAATAATCTTCCGAGCGCTCCGAGCGATGCATCACGATCCTTTACGCTGACATTGACAAATCACTTCACTAATGCACTGTTAAACGTGAATTTTGGTAAGAATAATTTCACTGGAACTCACCTACGATAGGAAAAAGGAGATGGCCCTAAGATGGTTCAGCCAACACGAGCCACAACTGCTGACTGGCGCGAGGCGGGCGGCAAGGCGCGGCGGGCCGTGCGTGGGCGCAGCGCCCCGCGCCCCTTCAGCTACCTGTGCTAGGGCTGCCAACCATATAATTAAATAAGATAAGAAGAATTCACTCATCACTTCATACACTAATGTGCTTAGGTTCTACAAAATTGAAAGAGTTATGATTTTATTTTTCGGTCTTTTCCTGGTTATATTAAGAACTCTATGTATGCGTTATATGGGTCTAATAATAATTACCTCGATAAAAGTATTAAAAATTATAAGAAGCATGTATGTATTAAAAATATTACACTCAATGTAATGTAGTAAAAGTAGGAAATCTGATTATCAATAGATAATAACTTATAAGCTTATAGAAGTACAGAATATTGTAGAGCAATATATTCCGAATATTAAATTATTATCTAACGAAGGTATTCCAAAGGGATTTAATTTCATTATACAAATGGCGAGCACACGTGTCAGTGAAATACTATATTTTCATGAAGTGACAACCCTACGCGCTTTCCGCACAGACATTTTTAGAGCAGTGTCGTTTTGACACCAACACCGAAATAACATTCAAGCTCTAGTCTGAAACTGAGATATCTCGTAAACATTGCTGCCGCTGATGAGGTAAACTTCGTGAGAACGCTTGTTACCACATGGAAAACTTTAAATAATAATTATTAACATAGATATATGCGATAAATATACTTATTACATTATCATTGAGATATAAACCAGGTCTTAACATATCATTAAGTTTAGTGTACCTTTCAGGTAGGTAACTTGTAAAAACTTATTACAGAAAAGAAACTATTGTTTATTTTCTTTAATGAAATAAAAACATACCTTTTTTTGAATAAGAAATGAACACACCATTATAAATCGTTGTTGTTTAAATCTTTTATAAAAATATTTAGACTTAAGTCATCATAATTTATTGCCACCTTATAATTTAGTCTGTTTCAAAAAGATTATTTTTATTTTTCATATTATGTGAGCTCTGTTAGCGACTTATTAAAGATTTAATTTATTATTTCCATGCCAAAATTAAGTATCTGTAATGGTTATAATATACCAAGTTACGTTTTCGTTTTAATAAGAGCTTTTGGAAAGAAAGCAGTTGGTTTTCAAGAATTTTTATCAATTTTATTAACTGCGGGCTTATTCACTTAATGAGCATATCACTCTGTAATTTCTTATAATTTTAAACGTAAAATCAATAATGTATTATATTTATTCATTAATGCAATCCAAATTCACTGGTACTGGATACAAAAAAATGTGGGACAACCGAAAATGCTCTAAGCCGACTTAACTAATAATCATTACGTACGGATAATAATTAAGTAGTCCAAATTACGCGTTACGAACGCATTCCATCAAAATATCTTGAAAATATACAATTCTGAACTCTTTCCTGCTAATCGTATCAACATTATACATCATTTAATTTACGGAACCAATTCTTTATCGATGTTGTAAATCATTCAGCATAAATTTATTAATGTAAAGGGTCACCCCTGTCGAGTTCAGTGTAAACTATTAACCCTAAACTAGCATGAACAATTTGCGATTCCCAAGGAGGCCCTTCCTGCCGCTGGCCAATTTCACTTTGTTAACTTCAAAAAAGTTAGTTTAGTACCAACTTCGTTTACTTTAAATTTCACAGAAAGGGTTCTTTGGTAGAAATGAAACGAAATTTTGCTTTTAGACAGTATGTTTTCTTAGTTTGGATGGACACTTCAGTGTTAAAAAAGGGCAGTTCAGATATTTATATGTTTAATGGTTGTTATATTTAAAAGTACTTGTTGGAGTGAAAACTTCTTTAGCGGCGTTGGGTATAAAATCTTAAACTCGCGTCAGGACACGTGGCCTGATCGAAAAAGCGTAAGACGGATGTTTTTTTTTTTTAGCCCTTATATTCCATGCGTAAGACGGATACCATTCCAAAATATCAAACATGCTGAACGTTAATAATCAAGTTTTCACTTCTGCCGGCACTCCCGGAGTGCAAACCGTCTTTTTTTTATTGTATCATGGTATATTAAGCCAATTTTTTTACTCTCTTTACGTAAGAGAAATAATTATGAGCAACATTTTTCTTTACGAAAACTCTACATGAACTTTCAAACAAAAATTAATGTAACTATAGGTATGCAGCTTGCATTGACCTCAATTTCAGGTCGTAATTAATATAATAAGAGCTTTGATCACTCCGCGCCGAATTTAAAAATACATTAATTTGAATTAAATTAAAAGACAAACTGGCCACAAATATCCAGAAAAAACGATTTAAAGAAAATTAAAAGACATCACTACATAGTGTAAAACAAAGTCGCTTTCTCTGTTCCTATGTCCCTTTGTATGCTTAAATCTTTAAAATTACGCAACGGATTTTGATGCGGTTTTTTTTAATAAATAGAGTGATTCACGAGAAAGGTTTTAGTATATAATTTATTAGATTTAGACAAAGCGGGCGAAGCCGCGGGCGGTAGGCTAGTACTTGTTATTTACAAAGATACTTAACGTTTATTTTGTTCGACTAAACTTGTTAGACTTTCAAAGACCGTTAAAAACAAAAGTAAAATAAGCTTATTAGTAGGTAGTCGGTTTCTTCATATAACAACACAAGTAATTATGTATGTCCTTATTACTACATTGTAACGTAGAACAGATATTATTAAGTCAGAGAGGCATTACTATGCACACGACGAATGGAATTTTAAATAGCTAGCGACGTATGCAATAGTTATTCGTGCAATTCAATTTATTTTGGTTCAACGTATTTATGTTTTACTGGCAATAGTCCATTCTAATAGGCAGAATAATTTCTATAACGAATGTAGATAAATGAAATATACCTAATATATTTAGGCTAACACCGTTTTAAATTTTTTCTGTTTTAAACTTTAAAAATAACCGAGCGTAGTCGTTAAAACAATAATTACTACGATGACGTAATTTAGCTGAGAATACACTCTTTCAGGGAATATCTCAAGCTTGTGTGTGCTAATATTATACAATGTAAAATATTACACTTTGTCCTTGCTTGAAAATATGATGTAAAAAGTTTAACGTTGTTTTTATATATTCTATCAAGAAAGGGTACAAATACAAAATAAACGACCTAGCACCGTCTAGGTTCACTTTATTTTATAATCTTTTCAAAATTTTAACAGTTTAAATGAAATTCACATTTAGATCCTACAAAAAATAAAAATCATTAAAATCAGTTCAGTATTTTTTTAATTTTAAGTGCTGTTACGAATGCGACTTATTTTGTAAGTAATTATTTTTTATTTATATATTGTAGACAACGCAATATGCACTCATAATGGTATTTACAATAGAGCTGGCTATCTGTAACACTTGGTTTGAAATATGTTGCCTATATTTTATGGGATTAAGGATTACTTGGAAAGAAAAGTAAGATTGGAATCATTGGTTGCATAGTTTCTGAACATTGATCCTACGAAAATCGGCATGTTATTTTATCATATTATAACACTACAATGTTAATAAAAACATTTCTATACTTTAATATAATCGGTTACCGACCAAACAAACCATGAGCTGACAAAGTAATCGCCCTTGTTATCCCTCATAAATTATACCACCAAAGCAAACAATGATCAACTTTCAATGGACTTTTACAATCTGTAAGCAATTTAAGGATATCTGGATAGTACTAAATCTCACTCAAGAGAATACTGAACGAAAAATCGATCGCCTTGGAAACCGAGACCTTACCGCTCGAATGAGTTCCACAGCTTTAATTAAACTTGCCTTTCTGTAGAAAACTACTTTTATACTTGTCTATTATTTAAGACGAATTTTCAAGTTCAAATATAAATTAGGCAATAAGTATCATAAGGTGAATAAAAGCTTAATTGGAAGTATGTTAAACGTAATGAAGAACAATCATTACTAATAATATTATTATAAAACTGAAGAATATTTTTGTTTGGTTGGTTGTTTATAGTTATATTATGAGGCCTGTATATCTCTATTTATAGTTATATTTATTAACACGATTATATTGTAAGCATGCCATTTTTTTGTGTAAAATTAAAATGAACAACAGTTAAAAGCTTGGTACCTACCTGATTTCGCTTTATAAATTTATTGCAGAAAATATTAAAACATCTGACTTAACGAATATTGTATAAAAACGTATTTTTCAATAAACTCCATTTTGTTTGGAATAAATAAATTATAGCGTATCAATAAATAGCAATTATAAAACGTGAGCGTAATTTGAATTTAAATTAATTCTCTTTGATGAAATATCCCGAGTCAATTAACATTTATTTACAAAGAGGTCCCTTTTTAACGAACAGGTCTTAAAAAAAATACAAAATGTATTTTTTACCATGTGACGTAATAAAGGATTAAAGGGGTATAGGGTGTCACGTAAATCCGTAAACATTAAATATATTAAATCTCAAAAATATTTCATTAAAACTAAAGTATTTTATTACGATAATTTTAGTTGTTTTTCTGATGTTTAGTCTTCGAACTAAATGGTTGCTAATTTAAAGGTTTTTTTTTTAAGTTAAGGATCATTAACTACAAACAAACAAATAAAGTTTATTTATTGTGCAAAAGATAAAAAAAATAAAAGTAAGTTAAATACATATTCACACAGAAGAGCATAACAGGCGGTCTTGTCGCTAAGGCTCTTCCAGACAACCTAAATTCCATACACATGTGAATCATCCATGTATATTTTTTAATAAGTAATTAATTTAAATTATTATAGATATTTTAATGTACCTACGTTTATTTTTCAGTTTACGGAAATGTTTTATTAATACGCATAAACTATACGATATTGCATTCATTACTCAGGTAGGTAACACTCAAAGTCCATAACTATGAGCTTACCCTAAACCCGTAGAATTATGGATGTAATCCCTATTATTTAGCTAAATCCATTCAGGGTTCATTTTAAAAGCCCTCCTGGGTTCATTTTAATACTTGCTCTGGATTTATATAGCGGGAAGTTCTAAATAGCAGGTTAGTATGAAAATATATTGCTAATAATAAGTATTTTTGGATACATAATCTACAATAACGTCGTTTACATCATTCTAATCGAGTTAAAGATGCCTCGTTTGTCAAAAGTGAGTAATAAAATTGGTTTACACAGAGCGCGCCAAAAATAGCGGCAGAAAGAATGAGGTCGTTATAGCACATTATAGCTCGTATTATATATCTTTCACCAGCTTTAAATATTAATTGTTCGAGACTTTCTATACTAAAATAATATTTAATTGAACGCAGTACAGATTTGAGGCCTTGCCAATTTCATTTGACATGTTTATAAATTAATATTGAAGTTGTTATTATTATAGTCATAACTTTAATCTTGTAGTGCAATAAAACCATTTTTAAAAATATAAAAAATATATAATAATAAAATTAAAAATATAATTTATGACACTATCGAGGACAGCTGAACTTTATATCCTCTATATACTTATGAAAAAAGGTAACAAATTCGGTAATATAAAATACTCTAAATGAAGACGACAATTTTCAAGCATTGTTATACTATGAATCATTTGCCTAAGCTTTTTAAAAGCAAGTCAGTAGTAGTACTGAAATAAAATAAAACAATGTAATAGGTATATTATAATATACTAGTCAGCTATAAATTAATACCTTTATCCAGACATATCACATACATAATAATATTTCAACGATAAAGATAAATTATACAAAACTTTATAGGTACGTAACTTTGTAGTGTGTAAGTACAATGTCATCAATTTGGTAAATATAATATGTATGAGTATATATTTCGGTTATGGAATGAAGTAAATAGATTTAAAATTATGGCCTATTAGACAATTTTATAGGGTTCTTGTCGACGATCAGATAAAGTCCCCTCATCGAAGGATCCGCTCGTAAATTTTTAACTGCCTTTTAAGTACATTTTAGTACCGCTGAAGACTACATTTTAATTGGATTGAACAATCTTTGTTATAAAACAATGTTTCGTGAAAATCCAGGGTAAGTGTATTGTAGTTTGTATTTCTATGTATGTTTTTTATCGATAACACACACAATACGACAAGTGAATTCGTGACTACTATATATAGATAGAGTTCACTCATTCTAGATATTATGTTCTGTTGAATATGACAAATTAATATGTGTTGAAGTTGGTTAAAGTATATCTATCATTGACTTTATCAACAATGCGAAAGTAACTCTGTCTGTCTGTCTGTTACTCAATCACGCCTAAACTACTGAACCAATTTTCATGAAATTTGGTATGGAGATATTTTGATACCCGAGAAAGGACATAGGCTACTTTTTATCCCGGGAAAATGACGCAATCCCGGAAATCCCACGGGAACGGGAACTATGTGTGTTTTTCTTTGACTGCGCGGGCGAAGCCGCGGGCGGAAATCTAGTAGATTATATAAAATTCTAATAAAAGCATCAGGTTTGTATTCTTTTTGATTTTGTCTAAATCGAACTGTAACTTTGTATTAAGAATGAGGTTTAAGTTTGATTTATTTTTTTGGAGAGACTGATAATTCTCGATGTGTTAAAAAAATCAGATCACGCAGTTTCCCATAAAATAAAGATCTATAAAGTACGTGTTAAATATACCTATCTTCCCCATTCCCCACGAAGGTAAAGGAAATTTACTTTTATCACTAGCTAATATATTTCTTCCTATCCTACAACTTTGTTGAACCCCAATCCTTTATTTCCAATTGTCTCAACCATTATTTAGTTAGTCTAATGTCACTTACCATTACGACACTTTTATTTACTTTAAGATAACGCCCAAAACATTTTAACCAAAAGTAAAAGCAATAAAAAATAATTTCCCACACATTTACCTAATCCAATTCCATTAGCTTTCAAATAATATTTTCTGTAAGAAAAAAGTCTTTTTCGCTTATTGTTTCTTAAACAAAATGTATTAAACCTAAATTGAGTGTTACAAGATGCCTACCGCCTGCGTTTAAAGGTACATATTTATTTTGCAAGACTTTCGCGAAAATGTAATTTTCCTTCCAGGCTTCATTTTCTACGTATTTCAGTGAAATAGCTTTAAACCCTTGAGTAATCGGAACGTTTGAAATAAAATTTGAGAATATCTGTCTGGCAGTCTCAGCGATTTATCAAGTCACGATTGTTTAAACATCTTATTATGTGTATAAGCAAGGGCGGATCCAGCCTTAGTGCCAGGGGGGGGTCACATAGACGTGGGCAATTTTCAAAAGCTATATTTTGGTAATTTAATTGATACGTAGATTTAAAAAAAATTGGTCAAGTGCGAGTCGGATTCGCGAACCAAGAGTTCCGTGGGTCGATCAACTTTTAATGGTCCGACGGTACACGCATCATGTCCCTGAACGATAATTAATAAACATTAAATCATAAAGAGTTAAATTGGTTTTAATTATATTCCTTTTAATATTTTCTAACATTATTGTGAACAATATTTTACTTGTTTTATTAATTTGTGCGTAGTTTCATGGTTGTCCAGAGACTAAATGCAATTTTCCAGTACTATCACATTTGTCCCCAAGCTACAATGCATTAACAAACTTCGCATCACGAACACATACTATCACGACCATAAATACCAAATACACTTCTTGTTTCAGTTCATGTTAATTGACATATAAACATACAAATAATTTTTTTTTTATTGGATATAATACGATTTTCAGGCATTTTACTTTTGTCCCCATAAATCATCTACATGGCACAGGTCTCACAGACAACCGTAATTTAGTTATGGAAACAAAACACAAATGGCGCGGTAGATTCCTAAACAACAAGCTAAACACAATAATTAACTGTCGGGCTCAAACGCCATTTTGATTTGTATAAAATCACGGCAACAGTCGTCAGAGCGACGTTGGTGAGTGTGGGGTGGCTTTATTGTCAGTCCGTCAGACAACTGTGATTAAAACATAAGTACTTGATGCATTGTTATCAATTATACTACACGAGATGCGCTTTCGTCTATAATTTAGTGTGAGCTGAGATTAATATATAAAATAACAATAGTATTTGCTTAGCGGCTCAAAATTTTAAAAATGTCCCGCGGACAACCAGTCACTTGGCCAACCAAAGTGGTTGTACCATGGACAATTTGGTTGTCCCTAACTCCCTAGGACAATAATTATATAAAACTTATACTTTAACAGTTAAATAGTTCATGTTTTGTTTATTACTCGGCTGTTTCGGGAACACATTTTTATTACGCGATTTTATGTCTAGTTTAATTGTAATTTTAACATTTCAAAAATCAAGACGCTACTACTACAACTAAGATGTCCCCATATGAAAATCACATTATACTTCATTCATTCAGTTATTTCGAGAATCAGTTCATTTTAATTAAGTAAAATCAATAATACGATACGTAACAACCTCGCCTTAATATTTTTTTTGTAAAAAATATCACTATTTCCGCTTTACTGAAACTTTTTTATATATGAAACATTATCTGGTTGTTCAAAAGACATCATTCGTTTCAATTTTAATAAAAATATTTCGTATTTTGGGTGTAAATAGAACAAATATCAAAATATTATTTATTATTTAATATTAGAAGAATTTGTTTTAATTCTTAAGGGAATTTAACATTTAAAAAAGTACTATTGTTTAAGTTGTCCAAAGAACATTATTTCCCGTGAGTAGATTGGTTCGTGAAGTTAAATCCACAAATGTATTTAATCAACATCACTGCTGCTTATATAATCTTAATCTACGAAGAATTATCTTCTAAATGAAATAGTAAAATGCTGAAAATTAAGTAAAAAAAAAAATACGAGAAAATGATGATCGGGACCTTTAAAAATTGATTGACCCCCGTACACATTTTTATATGTTTTAATATTAAATTTATGCTCTTTGCAATTTTTCCTTTATCTGTGCTATAAGACGTAAGTTTCTATTAAATAAAGATTAAATATCAAGATTCTGTGTTCACGGGAAGTACCCTCTAGGTTTTGATTCCTGGCAACACTTGCGAATGTTGAAAAGCATGAAATGTATGTTTTAGCAATTTTTCCTCCATCTGTGCTGACATTGCTTATAACCAAATTTCAGAACTCTGTGTTCACGGGAAGCTTAGTACAATACCTATAGATTTTGATTCCCTTGCGATAATGTCGAAATTTGCGATAATTTACAGCATAAACGTCTGTATCTTTTGATTGCGTTGGCTTATAAGTTTGATTTTTTCACAGCTTTAAGGAACCGTAGATTTGAGTATTCGGTATGAATTTCAGATTGATACCTCCACGTGTTCCTGAGAAAAAGGGTCTTGACAGGCAGACAAACTTGAAAAATATATATTTTTTGCAATAATTCCTGTATCTGTACTATAAGATGTTGCTTTGTACCGAATTTCAAGATTCTGAGTTTACGGAAAGTACCCTGTAGGTTTTGAGTTTTGATTCCCTTGCGAATGTCGAAATTTGCGAAATTTTTCGGCATTTACGGCTGTATATTCTGATTCGTTGACATAGAAGTTTTATTATAGCGTAAAGGTATTATAGACTTGAGTTTTTGGTATGAATATCAAGTTAATACATGTCAGTTAATACGGCGTTCATGAGTAACAGGGTTGTACCTAAGTTAAAAAATTTATAAATATTTTTTTATATTATAATCTAAGGAAAAATTCATGCTTTTCGCAATTAGTAAACAAAGTCATTGTCTCTGTGCCTATGTCCCTATGTATGATTAAATCTTTAAAACTACGCAACGAATTTCGATGCAGTTTTTTTTTAAAGATAGAGTGATTCAAGGGGAATAGTATATAATTTATAAGGATTTAGAGAAAGCGGGCGAAGCGGGTGGTAAGCTAGTCTGCGTTATAAGACGTTTGATTGTACTAAATTTCATGACTCTGTGTACTCGGGAACTACCCTGTAGGTTTTGATTTCTTAGGGAGTGTCGAATTTTGCGAAAAATTTCAGCATTTACAGCTGCATCTTTTGATTGCGTTGGCTAAAACGTTTGAATTTTTCACAGCATCAAGGGACCGTAGACCGTAGGATTTTGACATTAGCAAGGGAATCAATACCTGCAGGGAGCACCCTGTCCCGTAAACACAGTCTTGAAATTGAGTAAAAAGTATCGTGTTATAGCACAGATGTAGTAATAACTGCGAAAACCCTAATTATTTAATTAAATTAAATAAAAATATGCATGTATTTAATTGATATTCACATCAGAACTCAGGTCTATAATAACTTAAATCTGTTATTTAATTCAAATTCTATGTCAACGCAATCTGAAGAAAAAGCAATTAGAGCCGCATATTCTGTAATTCGCAACCATCAATCAAAACCTACAAGGTATTTCCCGTGAACACAGTCTTGAAATTTAGTTAAAAGCAACGACTTAAGCACTTACTTGTAAGCACAGATAAAGAAAAAAATCCTTTAAGTAAACAAAATTGTAAGATACAACATAATGAAAATAATATGTATAATATGTTTGCTCGGAGTCTTCGGTGCGCGAGTCCGACGCGCATTTTTTTTGTAATTTGACTGTATTTTCTATTGTTCATTTAAAAAAAAAATTGCTATTTTATGTCTTATCCACGAACTGGGATATTTCGATATTTGAGGTTTTGTGTGAAAAGTGTAACAGCAAAAGTTGTAAAAAAAAAATTAATTACATACCTACAACTTTACCATTACACTATTCCGCAGTTATAGATTTTTTCAAAAATCGAAAAACCTGTTTTTTGTCCTTTAATTACGACCACAGGTCGACCCTAATAAACTTTTTCTATAATTTTTGTTATATTCTCTTCCGTTACCGTTTGTAATTGATTTCATTGTTCTATATTACTTTTATGTCTCAAAATTCAATAAAAACATCATGTTGAACAGTATTAATTTGTTAATTTAAAAAAGTTAATATTAAATTAGTGGTCCACTTAGGTCGTGGACCTAGCCCAGGGGGGGGTCATGACCCCGTGACCCCCCCCCTGGATCCGCGCTTGTGTATAAGTACCTAAGTATTAACATTATAATAATATAATAATAACGGTAAGGAAATGTGTATGTGTAGGTATATGTTGATAAATAGGTGTGAACATCGGATTTTAACAACGGGTCGTAGATTAAGACGATCGTAGCACCTCATATTTCAACGTATTCTTCAGTGCCAAAAATTTACAGACAGTGTATACAGCTAATATTATAATTATGTATCAGTGCATATACACTGGAAAAGCATTTCTTTATTTCGTTTAATATTTTGACACGGTAAGCTACATCTAGTTAGTGAACAGAGATTATTATAGAAACAAAAATGGTATACAATTGAGATATTTTTGCTTATTAATATTCTAGATCAAATAATAAAACACATCTGGCCGTAATTTAAAATATTTGAAAGATAACAACGTGAAAATGTTTAAGTGTCAGATAAACAGTTAATATTAGCTTTGGAATCCAATTATAACTTCAACAAACATTTGTAATAAAGTGGAATTTAATTTTCACGAAACATCTGTGCTCTTAGAGTTTATATTTCGCATCATTGACTGATATGTTCCATATTATTTGGCAATATTTCTTTGCAAAACTAATTGTTATCACGTTAGGTTAGTTATTTCAAAACTTTGTTAAATTGAATTATTTTTTTCTAGTCAGTCTAGAAAGAATATTAAAATTCTTATAAAAAAAAGCATACTTTAGTTAACTATAACAATAATAAATCCTTTACTTTATTGTAGACTAGCGGTCAGCCCCGGTTTCGCCCGTGGTACATATTTCGCAATAAAAGGTAGCCTATGTTCTTTCTCAGGGTCTAAAGATTATCTGTGCCTTTCATCAAAATCGGTCCAGTAGTTTATGCGTGAAAACCATACATAATTACAAACCTTTCCTCTTTATAATATTAGTATAGAAGTATAGATGGTAATTGAATTAATTACGCATGTGTTGTTATGCTATGTATCTATCCGATTACTTAAATGAATGAATTTCGTAGCTACATCAAGTGAGATGGAATTCGATCACGATGGTCTCAACGACATCTATTTCCCCAGTGTGTGCGAATGCTCTCTGTATTCATTGACTCTCATAAACCGATAAGTCCGAACTTCACAGATTGGACCTTGGACTTAAAGGGACATAGACTGCAATACTTGATAATAAAATAAAGATAAGTCCTGATTTACATATTGTACGGAACTTTTTGTTGCAAAGTTCATACGATTAAACTTCTAAAATAAACTTACTACGTTTTATGAAATACACTCTTTATAATTAATAATACAATTGAACCACCAACCAAATTTAACATAAAATATGTAAAGGTACCTATCATTTGGCTTCTGTAACTTTAATCGGGAACGAAATCCCTTTTCGTTTAGAAAGTTAATATAAATAGGGGCCCCGATCTAACGTTTACATCAGTGGACCAGCAAAATATTGTCCCTGTTCATCTGTACAATATATTTTAATGAAATAAAAAAGCGCATAAACTGCCCATAGGAACATATTTTATCCTAAATATGCATAACTATTATTTAATCAGTTTCTCGTCTCCTTTTACTATTTGTTTCACACAAGTTTTAATAATATTCAAAGATTGTTAAAAAATATGTAGGTGTCTAGGTGTATCGTACAGTGACATCTAAGTAAAAATCGTTAAATTATCCTGAAAACTGAAAGTATAGAATACATTTTCTTGCAGGCATACTTGAGTGAAACTAATCTTAGTACAGGAAAAATCGGATAGATGGCGCTGCTTCATTTCTACAAATAGCGCTAAAAGCTCTCGCATCCTGAAAGCAGTAAGGTTTCATAGATGGCGTTACAATAAATATTTTCAAGTTAAAGTTACTATTATATTATATCCTAAATTTAGTAATTTATATAGAAATGCAGTTTTAAGAAAGATTATTTTTTGAGGTTGGTCTCAGATTCATTTACTTCTTGTATTACAATACTGCATCATGAGTTTTATAATAAGAGTCACGTTGAAGATTGTTCGACAATCACTAAATATTATCACTGAACATTATTTACTAGTCCTCAGTGATCTATTTGTCTGTCTATCTGTTCATGATAAACTGAACAACGAATGCACCGATTTTCATTCCATTTTCGTCAAAAAATAGCGTTCTCTTGGATGGTAAATCTCTGGTTAGTAAAGCTCTACATACCTACTTATCTTCGATAAATTGGCCGCTACAATAAGGAAATTCTCCGTCTGGCAAGCCACAGAAGGTGAATTATATAAAATGCAAGTGACTGAAGAGGGGTCCTCTCGCTTTACTTTTAAGCTACACTCATAATTAATAAAAACTAGAAAGATTTATATAAACATTTATCAGTTATTAAAAAATAAATAATAAGGTAAATAATATATTATAAAAGGTAAAGTTCAAAACTAAAAACCTACCAATCCGACGTTAATTAAAAGTTTTTCGAGACACAACATGGCATATATTTTCTAAGCCAAATCATTACCACTTTTCATAAAACATTTATCACTTCTGCTACGCTTAGATAATTTCATCAATAAAAGATATTCATTCAATAAACGGTTAAAAGGTTCCAAAGGGGCCGGTGCAGGGGGTGTGGCCGGGTGAATGACGTCACAGCGTGCGTGCACAGAACATCCCGCGCCGGCCGGGTCACCTATTTTAGGATGCACAGCGTCAATGATAGGATCTAAAAATAGACTCGATTATTCCTTGCGGATATAGGAGTTTATTTTATATTATTGGCTATTAATAAAATGTTTTTTTTTTTCTTTAAGCCCTAGTATAATGATATTCAGGTAGGTATATGAGCTATTAGGATTAAGTATTATTTCCATATTAAGAAATATATTTTCAAAAGTAAGTAATCGATAAGTATTTTGGCTTATATAAACGTTATAAAATTATTTTTTCTTGTCATCATTATATAAATAGTTTCTAAGAAAACATCTCACTTATACCTTTTCAAGAATGCATTAGGTTAAATTCCATAGAATAAGCTTTCTGCTCTCGATTGCCTTCCAAAGAACGGCATCATATGTTAATTGGCAACATTAAATAATAATTTAAGTATACTAGTAGTACTTTAACTTACATAGTATACCAGCATGTGATTGAATACAAATTCGAAGCATTTCCGTAACCTTAATTAACTTATTAAAATAAATAATATATTTTAATTTTTCAGTGAAAATTTTTCAAAGCACGGATGAAATTCAACATAGCATCATATCAAATACAACATAAGTTATAAAAATACCTAATGTAAGCAGTATTAAGATAGTATAAGTAAGACAACATCTCTGGATTTTCTTTGAAACACTGGCTATCACTAGCCTTTCACCATTTCGCTTACTTCCATTGATTTTCAACAAAGGCTCCCAGCTAATTAAGTTGTAATATTTTTCCGGTTGGACACAAATCGGATATTCTTCTGATCATAATTATAACACATCCTCAACGTTCCGAAAAAATACAGACATCTAGTATAAAAATAAACTCATTTTGAACGTTACATATTAAAACTTATTAAGATAGTTACAAAAAGATTTAGAAATATTTTTTTGATAAAATAAAAACATAAAATTAAGAGCAAAGTTAAATGAAAAAATTGATGTACTTTAACATGTCTCTATTAATAAACACATTTTCATAACTAATTTTTCAAAGAAATATAGATACAGCAAAGTACAACAAGTAATAGAAGGTACTTTAACTTAAAGAAAAGTAAAACACGTAATTAAAAAAATAAGATCGCGACGATATATTATAAGTAAGCAACGAAGAAATGTTGTTTGAAAAGGTATGAAGATCCATAGGAAACGCGATAGCATGCATGACTTGCATGCATGCATTGTTTTAATAGTGCTAAACTGTTAATGCTTGCTTGCAAGAACTACTTGATTTTCCAACAACTCTATGTGATATAAATTTAATTGTTATATATCTAATTAATATCTAAGTAGCAAGTACCTTTTACTATAGGTAAGAAGTACCTATTTACAAAAATCTATTCTACATTTTACAGAAGTAACTCACAAATTTCATATAATCAATTTTAGATTAATGAGCATCCAACAGGAAAATTTTTAGAATTAAGGAGCGATTTTGTTTTTTTTACAAGCCATCGATTAAATATTTCCAGCGATCTCTTAGCAACAGCCATGACTCCTAATCATTAATAGCAACTAATGCCCCCTACCACATCCCATTTCTCCCGAACTTGTTTCAGAATGAAACTGACCTGATTCCTGCACTGCAACCCCTCTCCGCACCGCCTGACGTCATAGCAGTATGTTTCAAAAGAAAAAGTGCATATCCTAGTTTTCAAAATCAGCCCATTATGGTGTCTATACAACGGGTTTACCTATGGTAGTGCGCTGGCAGTAACACTGGTGGTTACGACGTTTCGCATTTGAGGTAAATCGGTATGGAATCCAAAACTGGGTCATCCCGGGTTGCAAGCCCCTTTCATGAATCGAAACACGCAGGGTGACGCGCGCTCGTTCATTCTTAGCCAGCCTTGCTCATCGCAGCCGAGGCCATCTGCCTTGCACGCATGAATCAGTTGAATTTTCACGTATTTTCTTCTTATTCTGATTTAATTCATTTGTTTCAATTTATTTCAATAGCAACTAAAACTAATGACAATGATGTTGACGAGAAAATAGGGTTAATTAATTAACAAAGAAAAACGTTTCATTATTGGTGATTTATTCTACTTGTTTATAGGTTAAGAGTGAGCTCCAGCCACATACCTGATAGGCTGATATCTGAATTAAAAACACTTTCTGAATGAACATTTATGTTACCATAGAGTCTATGGCATAGACGGTCGTAATTCTTTGAGTTAATTTAAAAAGACAATATATTAATAACTAGCTTTCCGCCCGCGGCTTCACCCGCGTTTTCAAAAAAAAACCCGTTCCCGTATTTCCGGGATAAAACCCATCCTATGTCCTTTCTCGGGTATCAAAATATCTCTATACCAAATTTCATGCAAATTGGTTCAGTAGTTAAGGCGTGATTGAGTAACAGACAGACAGACAGAGTTACTTTCGCATTTTTAATATTAGTATGGATTAGTATGGATTGCATGTTATATGTCTCGTAACGTTAATAGAATACCAATTACGTATAATTAACTTAACATACAAATCTCCACGTAACTAAAATTATAAAATATATTTTAGAATAGCCTGCGTACTTTGCTGATAATTCAATTAAGCTAAGCCAACCCACAGCTGGTTTATATTATATAAATAGACATGTAATATACGCGTACTTTATATAAATGCAACCACTACAGTAAATGCAATTAGGGAGAAACCTACATTTTTTTCATGCCTCAGTTAATATATTTAATCAATACAATATTTATCCCTTAAGGATTTAACTACATAGGATGATTGTGATTTTCTGAAAAGGCTAGAAAAAAAAGCTCTTCATAGCTTTCATACATATACTCACGCTTATGTTCACACATAAAAAATTAAAGGTAGGTACTATTATAACGAAATGTCCTGGTTTCTAAGTTAAGGTTTGTTATTTTTCAACCTTAATAAATATTATTAAAACTATTTTTGTTTTTACATCAGACGTAACGTCTTAAAATACAACATCACGAACTCCAATTTACTCTAAGCACCTAACGCCAGCAGTATATTATAAAGGTTTGACGTCATTAAAGGCGGAAAAGTAAAAACTAAGGAAATTAGGCAGGTCCAAAAAACGATAGAGGATAGATAAAATTTTTAGCCCTGAAGCTATTTTTGTCGTAACATAAAACGTTACACGCTGTAGCCGAAAACAGGGCGCTCAAATAGTGAAACGTTAGCTTTGTAGTGTAAGAGCTATTGTAGTGTCCTTAAGTTTTAATAATAATCAATGAATTATCAAAAAATTAAAAAATCAAGAAAATATGACTTAAAATACTCGTATTTTCCATACACAAGTTTCTATGGAAACACACAGCAGATAAGGATCGCTTCAGAATAACTGAAGGTAAAACAAATTAAAATTTTAAACGATTAATAATAATTGGCTCTCATGTTGGATTATCTTATAAATACTTAAGATTAATTTGAGAAGCTTTTTTATTTTTTCCTTGTTTATAAAGGTTTAATTTATCCTTATGTTAATATTTTTATCTTTGTTAAATGAATATTACCCCTAGATATTACTTAATTTAAACAATTTTTTAGTAAAAGACCGTTTTACCGATTTCCGTATAACAATTGAGCGTAGCTCCCAAACTACAATGTAAGGTTGTAGCGGAGGCCGTGTCCTTGGCAGCCTGACGCACACCGCCGCCTTGAAGCTGTGAATGAACACACCGTAAGGCTTTTTCTACATGCAATTATTCTCACAGAATAGCTAGTAAACCGCTGTACACTTCCTAAAGAAACTGATCTTTTTACAAAAATATTGAAGTCCCGTGTCCCCTATAGAGGTAAGGGGCAGACGCAATATTCATACACCTGTTTCAGTGATCGATTTCCTTTAGTGACAAGTAGCTTTCTGTTCCTGCCAGACCGATAAATTTTTTTCCTCCATCAGGAATCGAACCCAGGGGCCAGGCCCCTCGGTTCTACGCACACGCGTAAACACCTGTAATACCAAGGAAGCGGTCTTTATAATATTATGTTAATTTAAAAATAAAGAAAAATAAATGTTAAATATAGAAGCATACAGTAATAGTTTATAACTAATAAACAGACCTGCTTCTGTATATTATTTTTTTATCAAGTTGCATTTTATAACATCCTATTTTAAACCCAACCATGTATAAATGCGAAAGTTTGTGAGGATGTGTGTGTGTTTGTTACTCTTTCACGCAAATACTACTAAACCGATTACAATGAAATTTAGCACACATATAGAGGGTCACTTGGATTAACACATAGGATAGGTTTTATCCCGGAAATCCCAAGGGAACGGGAACTATGCGGGTTTTTCTTTGAAAACGCGGTCGGAGCTGCTGGCGGAAAGCTAGTTTAATATAAATTATAAGATATTAGTCCTCCAACTATTAATACTTCGGAGAATCTTTAAAAAGTATATTTAATTACTAATAAAATCTTTATTTATTGTTATTCTTATGATAAGAGGACATTTTAATACATGATTACAGAACCTAGTGTAAAAGTAAAACAAAGGGTGTGTTCATTTAATTTTGAAAATATTAAATTATGAAGTATATTAGTATCCTTCATATATTGCTTGCATGAGAGAGAGAAATTTGATTTTGTCAGCCTTTTAAAATAACTTTATAACAGTTTTAATTACTTTTTCCATAAAATTATAAATAGGAAAAATTTCGATCATGTGGATTTGCCTTGTGATTGAATAAAAAAAAAGTTTATTCATTAAAGATTTCTTGATTTTAAGCACTTGAATGCTGTAGAACTAAATATCAAATTAAAAATATTGTTAAAAACCTCATCCAGAATAATATCTAATAATTTTGAAAACCGATTATTATGAGCTTTACAAAGAAACACAACAAAGGATAATTTTACAAAACAAAGCACAACAGATAAAGAAGTAGTTATCTAACCCATCATACCACAAGTCTAATAGCAAGATGGAAATTCATTCTACCAATAGATATGTACTTAGATTGTAGATAGTACATAATAAGGATAATAGGTTAGTTCTGGAACATAGGTGCGCTCAGATATAAAGGTTTGTGTCTAATCCATCACGAATAGCAAGACGAAAATGCACTACCAATACATAAATACTGTCATTATCAATATTACCTACCAATTTTAGATAATGTACATTGTAGATAGTACATAATAAGGATAACAGGAAAGTTCTGGAACATAGGTGCGCTCAGATATAAAGGTTTGTGTCTAATCCATCACGAATAGCAAGACGAAAATGCACTACCAATACATAAATACTGTCATTATCAATATTAACTACCAATAGATAGATATAAAATAATGTAGATTGTAGGTAGTACATAATAAGGATAACAGGAAGGTTCTGGAACATAGGTGCGCTCAGTTAAATGTCAAACAGCCACTCAATACACTTGTTGTAATAGCAAGATGAAAATATGTATATTACCAATGCATAGATACTGTAGATAATACATAATAAGGATAACAGGAAGGTTCTGGAACATAGGTGCGCTCAGTTAAATGTCAAACAGCCACTCAATACACTTGTTGCTCGGTTAGCAGGTCAGCGAGGTCGTCAACCCCCTGCAGCCTCTGGAGCCTGCATAAAGTTCGAAGGTCATACGGACCTTTTTGTGAGAACAGCTATTTTTAGATGCTCAGGGTATTTTTATTTTACGGGTTTATAAATGTAAAAGTAAATGTAAGGATATAAATGTTGAGTATGGTTATTTATTAACCCAGATAAGCCTGAAACTAAAATTTTCTGAAAATTTTGAAAAAAGTTACATTATTTAGTTTATTAGATCTTAAGCAACATAAAAAAAATCATGAAAAAAAAATTAAGTGTAAGGCTTTCAGGGAAACAGCCGTCCTATATGTAGGACAGTAGGATAATAAGAGGAAATAAAAGACCATTTATGACAAAACAGAATGTAATCAAAAAGTGTAGTTTATTAGATAACTATTGATTATATTACCCATTGTTATATGTAATTTACTAGATTAACACTATTTATGAATGATATGTTTCAAAACACTTGACACACACTCCAACATCCATAAAACATACCCTAACCGTGTAGCACCAACCCAAGCTTTGAACCCGTACCTAATAGGTTTACCTTTTATGTGCTGTTTGCAGCCATGTCTACCATAGTAGGGGATCATGGCCTCATCTACACTGTAATGCTCTTCAAGAGGAGAAAACTCTAAGAACTTTTTATTTAGAAGTGTAACTAGGGGGCGTACTTTTGTGTATTTGTCTTGCAAATGCAGATTATCATTGACATGAAGGTGGCGAAAAATAAAGTCAAATCTATCCCTAGTCATAGCCGAGCTGATCAATTCATTCTTTGTATCAGGGGAGTTTTCCCAATACATTCTTCTACGGGGGAGCCATGAATAACCACTAACCAACAATATGCCGATGAAACATTTCATATCTTCAGTGGTTATGTCTCCAGGCAAATTCTTTTTGACAGCATATTTATTGCTCTCTGACACCAACAACGAAATAACATCTTCATCTAAGAAGTTTTCAAACCACTCAATTGGGCGCTTATCTTGGCAAGCGCCTTGAACATCTGGCCAATTCACGGGATTTTTTGCTAAGTCCCATTTTCTCCATGCGTAGGTACGCCTTCGTTTAGTTCGACCTGTAGAATCAGAAGGTTCTTCTTCTGTATCACTCACCATAATCTGCCATTGAATCATTACTTCAGCCGGTTGAAACAGAATGTTTCGTGGCAAATTATTCAAAGTTACATTATCTTCTTCATCCGAATCTTCGTCAGTGAGACACAGTCAGGATCAACAGGAGGAGGTAGAATACATATCAGTCGTTCTCTATAATCTTCTTCATTATCAGAAACATTTTCTAAAGCATCTAAAATTTCATGCGCAGCTAACGGTCTGTTAAGAAAAAGTTGTATTATTGTACTAAAATCATGTATATTATCCTACTGTCCTATATATAGTACGCTAGTATTTGTAACAAGTTATACGTAATTTATTTATATTATTTTGCTAGAATATTTATTTATTACAAAAGTTAAGGTTATCAACTAGATCTTAACACAGAAAAAAACAACTCACGAGTAAAATATAACTTTTTATACATACCTGTCATTTGCCATGTCTGCAACGCACTTTTATTACACACTTATAAGGTAAAATATAAGGTAAAAACTGTTAAAATAACTGTCTTTTTATTTTTTCTAATAAAGCTGACACGTTTCTTACTGCAAATCATAAGACTAAATAATCTTAGATAAAGAGGGTATTCAGATATTTTTTTTTATTTCTACTGTCCTAAATATAGGACAGTAGGCTTATCTGGGTTAATAGATTTGTTTGAAATTTTTGAGACAATTTTAGTAATGTTTTTTTATAATAATAAAATATTAATTTATAGCTGTAAAAAAATTCAATACCTAGTTGTAACTATTCTTTAATAAACATTAAGTTTCATAATTGTTAAATTATAAAACAAATATGATAATAAATAAAATATGACCATAATTATTAATTATTTTGTGATAGATTCTTGATCAAGTTAAATCATTTACTTTAATCTAACCAATTAATTAAATAGTAAATCCCATATTAAAATTCCATATAAAAAAGCTTGTTTATAAAAAAATAATACTATACTCCTAATCCCATACTATCAGATCGTCTAAACACGGTTATCAAAAAGCTTATAAGTTACAAAAGTTATCTATTTAAGTTGAGTTGCATAATGGATGTGGCAGTGACGTCAGAGGGCACGGCGCGGGTGCGGCCCGGGTGCCCATTCATAGCTCAGCCTCACACACACACCCATCTTGAGGCCACATGATTTTCGTTATGACGTCACCGAGAACCGACCAATCACAACGCGGATCCATTCAAGCCCAACTCCTGAAGGGAATTTCGTCGGAAGGCAGCAGTCGTCGGTGGACCGCCGTGACGAACCCATGGGAAGAACTGGGATACAGTTGAAAGTTCTGTGATTATTGAACTTTAAAAAGAATATTTTTTCGGTTCGGTCGCTTTGAAGTGTATGGATGCTTCTGTATGGGTAAGGCGTAGATTTAAGCTTTTATGTCTATTGCAGTTACTTGCAGTACCTGAAGAAACTTACATTTACAAATTTAAAAGTTGTGTAGCAATGTCACGTGCTACGAGCCTACGCGGCTACGCTACGCCTACGCTGTGTCTGGCTCGTAGCTTCGCAGACTCGCCCACGAACGGTCTGCAAGCTAAGCTTATCTTTCAAAACTTAGTACTATTGAAACACGAACTTGACACACCTACTTTTTTGGAAAAGTCTATAATTGTAGACCGTATAAAAATTCGAGATTATTATTTTCGATAATACCTGTAAAAATATAAAATTTTATACATATCTCTAAATTTTATTAACAATGGATTATTATTATTATTAATTTCAATATTGATTATACTCATAATCAAATGTTTTCCAAAATAAACAGCAGTAATTTACTTTCCAACATGATCGACTTAATATGCATGCTGCATTAGTTACAAATAATTTTAATAATTACAAAATAATTTCAAGGAAATAATCCTTTTTACTAATAGTAGCGAATCAGGGTCGTCCTTGACACAAGGTAGTTTGCTACGTCACATAGTCTGTAGCTTAATAAGGGTGGGTTTACATGACCATAACTTTGTACATACAGTTTCTATTCACAAATTATAAAATTCCATATTCATAATTATGTTGCTCTTACACGATCTGAGTTCTAGTTTAATTTAATTAAGGCCCGTTCAATTTTAAATAGTAAATAAAGCAGAAGCATAGAAAAATGCATTTTATTAACAGAACCATGTTGTCGATGAATTTTCATCTCTCATCAAAATGCATTTGATAAATCGTCACTATATTAAAATAAATAATAAATAAATAATAAATATAAAAAAATTATTATACGTAATTTAATTTAACAATACTTTTTTCCACAAAAGTGCTTAAGTTATATAAAATAAACTATATATTCTTTAAATATAAGATAAGAGAATAATAATAACTTCTGCACATTAATATTCTCTTTAACAACAAGGATAAAAAAATATGGTTAAGATATATTTTTTCACTATAAAAATAACAATATAATTTGTTATAATGGTCTTATATTTGACGTCATCATGAAGCTGCATGTAAGCCTGACCGCGCAAGTGTAACTAGTCCTTACTATTGTAAGCTGGCTTTTGCGGATCCTTTGTTTTCCCTTTATTTGTAAATAAGCTTTTGTATTATCAATATTTAAAACAGTATTGATATTGTTTTATTGTTTTCATACGGTCGATTTAATTGCATTCAAATTTGTCCAGTACGCTTATTTTATTCTGAAAATAATTTTCAGAATACATTTTTTGTTACAATAAAGGCATAAATGGCATAATAAAAAATGGTGCCTAGAAAAAGTAAGTAATTTTATGTTTTCACGAAATTTGATCTAGGTTAACCAGAATTTCATTAATTTTAAACATAAATTTTTATCCAATTAAAAATTAATTAATCAGTTATTTTCAATAATTACCAAAAATGATTTAAATATGATTCTTAGAATATCACAAAGAAACAATATCCATAAACTGTTGAAGCAATGAGCATATGAGAGGTGAGGTGTGTCGGTGGAGGGGGGGGCCTTTGACGTCAGAGTCTTCCCGTGACGTCATAGCTTTATGCCACACCCACCATTTGACGTCATCACTGCTTTAAATTTCTTTAAAATCCGAAAAATAAGGATATATCTGCAACCTAACTTTTACATTAATGCAATACTTAAATAGAGCAAAAATAACACTAACTGTAATCATTTATTAGCCATACATTTAAGTTTTACAACAAAACTTATTATTAGAATAATATTTCTAAACGATTATAATCTATCACATTAACTATGCAAGACGAAAATACACATATACCTGTTTGAATTACACGTACAAACTCATCCATAAAGCACAAAAATATTTATGAATGCACCAAAGATAAGCTTCCTGGTACCTATAAAATTCAATGAACGAGCTTCGTCATGAGCTCTGCAACATCCAGCTGTCCTTGTCTAACGCGTGCGATGCAGGGGGCGGAAAAGGGATGACACGTTGACCTAGTTTCCCGACCTCGCTCGGGATCGGCTTCTATTTTTAGCTGAAGGTCGGTTTATATATAGAAGTTGTCGCGAGGGAGAACTCTCTCATTGTGATTAATCGTAATCGCTTTTGTAATTACAAATTTTGACACGCTGTAAATTGTAATTCTGGTTTTTAGCTTGTTTTTTTTTAATCTTATCTCTTTTAAAATCATCTGCTCAGATTAACATTACAGTTTCTAGTGCATTATTTTATTTTATATTTAGAAGGTCTAGCAATTATAAAATCATATAGCTTTTTTTTTTCTTTGTTATCTATAAAACAATAGAGCATAAATTTTATTACTTTAAAATTAAAGTGTGGTTACTTATTACTCCAAAAATAAAACAAAACTATTTTATGTAACTAGTAACTACTGACAATGGACAGAATGTTTGCAATTTACAATTTATGCAATCTAATAATTGCTTCGCATTAAACTTGGGCAAATAATATCATTTAATGTAAAATGTATAATAATATTTGTTAAATGCATGTAGTCAGAATCTCCAACACGAACAACTAAATCCCTAATTATGAATATTAAGTTATTTAAATAATAATTATTAAATCACTAGCTAACCGCCCGCGGTATCGCCCGCTTTGTCTAACACCTAATAATTTATATAGGTACCTTCCTCTTGAATCACTCTTTCTATTAAAAAACAAAACAAAATCAAAATCAGTTGCGTAATTTTAAAGATTTAAGCAAACGAAATAGGGACAGAGTGACTTTGTTTTGTAGTGATAATGCATACCTATAAGATCTTCGTATTATTTGGATAAACGATTTAATTATTTGTGATTAATAAACACCCTCTTCTATTATTTTTAATTATTAAATGATCTTTTTTCTATACGTATATTAACAAGTACCTATTACCATTTAGCTGGCCGCGCAAGCACTTAAACTATTCCTTAGGGGTATTAGATAGAGAAAATTTCAAATAGGTTTCAGAGGAATTTTTTAGCATTATCAAATTAGAAATATTTTAATTCCAGGGAAAAAAAGGTATTTGTGATTGTTTTATAAATGTCTAGATACATTTAGAAATCAATCACATACCTATAGCTCAGTACTGTGGACCTTACCTTATCTTACTGACAAAAATTAATGCGTATATCTCTATGAAAGTAAACGTAATCAATTCAGTTCCCTTTTTACGGATTACCTTTATATCCTACTAGCGGTCCGCCCCGGCTTCGGCCGTGGTACATATTTATGTTTTCTCTACATAACAACCATCCTGGTACTTCAAGGAATATAATAAAAAAAGAATTATCGAAATCGGTCCACCCGTTCTCGAGTTATGCGCTTACCAACACATTTTGCGATTCATTTTTATAGAGGTACTAGCGGTCCGCCCCGGCTTCGCCCGTGGTACATATTTACGTTTTCTCTACATAAAAACCATCCTCGTAACTACTTCAAGGAATATAATAAAAAAAGAATTATCGAAATCGGTTCAGCCATTCTCGAGTTATGCGCTTACCAACACATTTTGCGATTCATTTTTATATATAAGACTAGCGGTCCGCCCCGGCTTCGCCCGTGGTACATATTCTCTACATAAAAACCATCCTCGTACTTCAAGGAATATAATAAAAAAAGAATTATCGAAATCGGTTCAGCCGTTCTTGAGTTATGCGCTTACCAACACATTTTGCGATTCATTTTTATATATAAGATTATAGATAGATAAAGTTCAAGTGAATCAAATTTATTAATTGAATAAAAATATGTTTGAAATGATTATTACCTTGTATAAATAGCAAAGTAATGTTGACTTTAAACTTGCACAAATCATTATTAAATTAAATTAAATTTTGATTAAGACGAACGTTATATGGCTAAGTTATATGAAAAATTAATGATTGTAGTAATTGGCCAACATATTTACTCTACCTAGAGTTTATTCTATACATATATAAAATAAAACCAAATAATGCAAAAAAATAAATGATTTTTGCAGGTTGGTTTGAAATTAGGTATTCTTATATTTAATTAAAACGAATTAGCACCATTTAACAATTATTCAGGTGAAATTATATAACTATTTCATTTATCATTTGATCGTTCATCAGCTCATATTATGTCGCAGGAACACGGGTCTCCTTTGAGTCCATATTTCACCACGCTGGCCAAGTGCGGGTTGGCAGAATTTCACAATATGTCATCGAACTTTTAATTTTTCGACATGCCGGTTTCCTCACTATGTTCTGAATATATTATGTATAAAGTTTAGGCACCGGTAAATTACATTATGAAACCATCTTTCTCAAAAAACACACAACTTTTAAATATTTAGCGCTTTATCCATTCATATAATACGTATGAATTTATATTATAATATGTAATGGCTCTACATTTGCATAATAATTATTTTGCGTTCCCTTTTCGTGTGTCAATAGTAGGGTCCTATTTTCTTTTAAATTTTGTATAATTTATTTTGATTTTGGTCTTCCTATTACAATAGTCCAGATTAAAATATGGATATATACAATAGTCAATAGGTAACCAGCTAGAAAGCTTTTACCAATTAAAGGCAACCTGGGCTAAGAACCTGGGCTAAGCGGGACAAGCGGGTCATGAATATCTATAAAATTATTAAGTTCTAAAAAAATATACCTACAAATTAATTAACATAAAACACAATATTTCCTTTCCAAAGTCGGTAAGCAGGAAGGCATAGCTAGCCTCCCCACGTGAGCTAGTCTCCGGGCGGTTGCTGGTATCGGATGGCGCATGGCTTCAGGCTCGGATGTCTAATCTATTACCTGCCGCTTTTTGTCGACATGGGGAAGTTCGTCAAATCACTCGGGTGGAATGATTTTTGATGCCATGTGTCACTATTGGCGATTACTTTTTTTATAAACAATAATAAGATAAGTTATTTGGAAGCTAAAACGCGGTGTATTTATATTTTATGACGACGTTTTGAACACTTTAATCACCTTGAACAGTAGCGTGCGCATGCACATACTGTTGCAGCATGTAACAGTTTGCCTATAATTTAATTTTTATATGAAATACTCGCATATATAACAAAGCATTTAACGCATCTTTAATCTCTACTTCTATAGTTTTTATTTTTTTTAGTTTTTAAAGTTATTCTATAAAGTTAGTCAATTAGCATAATGACTGAAAAATTCTAAATGTTAAAATGTCTCGTGTCTGTTATGTTTAATTTGAATTTACATAATATGATATTAGGTATTAGTTTAAATGTTTATTGTTGTAATAACCTTAATAAAAAAGTGTAGTATTACAACGGTATCCTCCGTTATATCACGAGTCGACAGACAGTTGCTAACAGCTGATTCGACAGTTAACATTGTTGATGACGATACGATAATTTTATTGATTTCTACAAATATCTAATTATGATACGTAACAGTAGAGCATTATAATTTTAGTTATAACGATGACAAAACTTTTATTTAGTTTATAACTTATGTTTAATTCTTCTTAGGTATTGACACTTGAAATGATAAACCTAATATTAGTTCTACTTAAATGTAGTGAGTATTATTAAAAGTTATGTTTATAAATTTTTGAACCCAACTGTATCGATGATAAAAAAATATGTTATACATCTAAAGATTAACAAGAAGTTATTTGATTGAAATAATATATTTTTATCTCATTGTTTCATAATCATCATTAATTTTCACTTATTCAACAAACATTCATCCTCTTTGGTACTTGGTCATACTGTTTACCTCAAGTTAGCTTCGCTTTCGCTTCAATTAATTGTATCAGTATCTATAGATAATGCACAGATACAAAAAAATCTATTCAAAAGCTTTTACGTTTGCTTACGAATTTTCTCGAACCCGACTTCTACAACAAATACGTTATCGTGGTACAATGGAAACAAACACGAGGTTTAAATCTTAGTGGTGGTTTGTTTAATCTTGTAACGAGGGAGGCGCCGACCTCCTTACTACGGCTTCAGGCCCTCATACATTCCAGTATTAGTCCTATTTCTATTTTTCAGTAATGCCATTAGAATTTACTGAAGAATGAAATTTAATGAGTAAAAAATTATAATTATTTTTTTATGAAATAAAATAACTCTTTTTTTATTAGAAGGATATTTCTATTTTGTATTTTAAATATTTACACTTTTATAGGACACGTTTACTATCATTGTATATAAAAGTTTAAGCAGAAAGCTCTAAATATAACAGTGTGAAAATTGAGAAAAACATGTTTTAATTTTTGTTAATTAAGTTTAAAAGTGGATTTAAACAGATTTAATATTCTAGAATCATATAGGAATTAATAAACTCTAAAGGCATATTTTTAAAATATGTTATAAAAAGATACATTGAACATAATATCATAATTTAATATTGCATAACTAACAAAATAGCCTATTGAACAGTTTTGCAGATTCAGCGGCCCAAAACATAAGATTCTACGACAATTTATGATCGATAGATAAACTGAGGTATAATTTTATATAATAAAAATAAAATTATATGCTTGTACTATATTAATGCTAGATATAAAACATAATAATCAAAATTATATTTTAAAAAGAGGTCATTATTATTGGATTATTCAGAATTGAAGCCTATGATTTACTGACCATATTTTTTTAATTTGTATACGGATGTAACATATAGACGAAGCTCTAAAGAGTAGGTATATTTTTACCACTTTTTTGTACATAAAATGAAAGCACATCAAAAACTTTATTAAGCTCTAAACTTTAATCGTCTCTAGCTCATGGAATGCAATAACTCTTAAAATTCTACCAGAAATGTTATAATATAAAAATTTAAAAAATAATATTGTATTTATTCGTAGGCGTTTTATATAAGTACTTGAATGTGGATAGAAATTTAATCCGTTCCCGCTGTCGCTTTTAAATTAAATCAACCAATTAAGGGTGGCATCGCTCCATACACCTGTTAAGTAACTTATAAGGTAGCTGAAGTTGTGACTGCGTTTAGTGACCACTCGCACCCCGGCCGGCACCGGGGTTACACGTCTTTTTTCTTTAAAAAAATATTCAAATTTAAATAATACAACGTTTCTAGTGTTTGCTTTTGTGCTTTGTCTATTGCTTTCGTATTGTGTGTAAGTATTTTCTTTTTCGGTTTTGTTTAAGTATTATTTTTTTCTCTTAATTTATTTTTTAGTTAAGAAAGGATTCTTTTTCGTATTTTTTTATAGAATAACGGATTTATATTTCGAATAAATTAATAAGAAATGTAAAGTTAATAAAATCAGCTACGATTACAGGTTGTAATTTTTAAATGTTGTTTTAACGATGGAATAAAGCAACTATTGCAAAAGATAAAAATAAACTAAATAGGGGAAAATAATTTTTTCTCAAATAACAATAAAAATTATCAAATAAAAATAATTTTCACTCTCTGGGACTAATATCTAATAACTCGTAGTACAAGAAATACATAGCAAGATCATAAATATTTGTTAACTGCTATTAAATACATCCAAATCCATTGTTTAAAAAGGCATAGTTCGCTAATTATAATGTCACAAAGTATTAAGGAGCTTACGCCGGTTGTATGGTTTCCGAACCGAAGGGCTTCCACCGTCACCCGACACCGTGCGTTTTTACCCCATCCGTTCCGCGCGTAAATAATATTAAATTGCGATCGAATTACAATCCTTCCAACGTATTGGATGACTAGAAAAAGTAATAAATACACCAACCTGTCGTTGTTAAAAGAAATTTGTGCAATTCAGTGATTCGAGTCGGTTTAAAATATATTTGTAGCTATTTATTAAAATCCGCTTCGTTTACTCTAGCCTCTATTGTCTAAGGTTTTTAAATCAGAGAGCAAGCAACTACATAATAAAGAAACCAAACATATAAAGATAATAGTCTAAATCAAATTCAATCTTCTATATTAAAAACTACAATGTATTTAAGACTTAACTTGGTTAACTCTCCTTCATATTTCCTGTCCCTTAAATATACGCCTCTAAAGTTTATGTTAACATTACTTTTTAGCTATAAATTTATAAAGAATAGAAAAAATTCGATCACGAGGCAGGACTCGAACCCGCATCCTTCGCGCCATTCCGGGGCGGATGCCTGACCAAGTCAGCCACTCGTGACCCAGACTCGAGTCCCGCCTCGTGATCGAATTTTTTCTATTCTTTATAAATTTATATTTATAAAGCATTTGAATGCCATAAAACCAAAAATATAAATTACTTTTTAGCTTTTTGTTGCCTACGCTATCACGATAGTTTCGAAGCAGAAGACCAGAAGGTTCCAATGAAGCCCAAAGCAGCTGCTGGCCACGGCACAAGATTAGTTATTTATACTCTTGTGCGTGTGACAGCGGCTATTGCGGGCCTTTCAAAAACTGCAAACGAACCCTCGAATATCAGAGGATTTCATATGAAGACGTAGAAGATATTACAGCGTTGTTATAATGTATTTTAGCTTTTGATGTTTTGTTAATTGTGTAGGTACTTGTGTCAATGTGTAAACGTATGCTTCTTTGTTATTTTGCATAGTTGGGGGAAAACATTAGTTCCCGTCGTTCGTGCCAATTTTTTCGTTACGAGAGTTTGAATGATTTGATTGGTCAGTGAAATAAACCACAGTTCTTTAGAACACGTTTTATTTTAATAGAGCATTGTTTGTTGTTATTCGAAATATCTATAATTGAATATTATATATTTAAGATAAAAGTACTGGGTGTTTTAAATTATGAATTAATAACTGCTCAATCGAAGCTTAATAAGCGATGTATTCAACTATATACCTACGTTTGGAAAAAAATGCTTATATGTAACAAAAGTAGTTAAATTTTTTACGAATGATGGAATTGTATTAGTAAATAATACTTTTTGAAAAAGTTGACAAAGATAGAAGCTTGTTCAATAAGGTGACAAGAAGGCACTAACTACGCAAATATTGCTACGACTATTTTAAGAATATTTAGACAAAATTGTTACTCTAATTTTATCTCACATTTTGTTTCTAATTTCATCATTAAGCATTAAGAAAAAAATATTGTAATAATATGTTATTATATCAATAGTGGCTGAATTGGTCAAGCATCCGCCCCGGATTCGATTGGCGTGAAAGGCTGCGGGTCCGAGTCCCGCCTCGTGATCGTTTTTTTTTTCATTCTTTATACATTTATATTTATAAATTTATAATATATATTTATTTTTTTACCTAAGTTTATATATTATTGGTTATTTTAAAAACGTAGTTGATGCCTTCAGTTTCCTCTAAGTCACTACTAATTTTATACTGTTACAACCAAAATATTATCATTGAAAATCATTAAATAAGAGAATCCATAATAACTTAATACATGTCACTTCATTAACAGAATATCTTTATACTTAAATGAGAATTTAACAGAATATAATCTGCAATATCGATTTTACAATCACGACTTGATTGATTGATGTAATGTGTATCTAAATTTAAAGTTATTATTTAATAATTGCATCATAATAATATAATAGTTTACTATTCCATAGTGGACGATACATGATTCTTTTATTTAATGATACCTACCTACAGGCTGAATGTAAAATGTGCCGTCTCTACCTATTTAATAATTTTGTAAATAAACTGTGTACAGGTATATTCCTTGCTTTTCCACATTTTATTTTTCATCTTATTTCTTCTTTTGTTCATTTTATGAGTTATTCAATTAACTCTACGAATTCTACGACTTACCTTTTGTTTTTATTTATTTTTCTTTCAAATGTTTGTTTTAATTTTATTTATTTTTTCGTTTTGTTTAACTAATACGATGTGTTATTTCAGCCGGACTGATTCGGAGCGACGGTCGCCGAAGACATGAAGCCCAAAACAACTATTGGTCGCTGCACAGGACTAGTAATCCAATTATACTCTTGTGCGTGTTCCAATAGTTATTGTGGGTGCTTCATAATCTACACTGCAAGACTGCGAACACCATGGCTCTAATCGGAATTATATATAATGTTTTTAAATTTACCTGGTCGTAAGTACTATACTGTATGTAGGTTTTCTCATAAGCATTATCGCTAATGAAACAGTACCTAAATTATAAATGAATTCTTTTACCATTTTGTATTATTGTACATAATATGCTAGGAATTTTTATTATCATCTTGCAATGGGATGTCTGTTTTAAGTTCAACGATTGCTTGTTATAGACGGGTAACTATTATTGTAAGTTTTTTACTTGTTTTGTATAAGAACCTTTTTAATTTAGGGATTTATAACATTTAAGTAGTGCCATATTTGTTATGATAATAATTTACAGTAGTTGTTTCTCTATAAAATGTGATATTTCCAATAATTATTATTTTTTATTTATTTGATTGACACTAAGAAAAAATACTTAATCCATTCAAGTGTTAAAAAATTATGCATCCTATCCTTTACATTTCATTCTTGAAATAAAATTGAAACCACCTCGAATCTTACGAAAAAAGTGCCTGTAGCAGAGGGCTGCAGCAGAGTAGGTAAAATTTTCGCGAGCTTTGATGTTAATAACAACGCCATCTAGTATTCATATTAGAAACTATTACCTCTTTAGAATAACATTCATAATATATTTTATTCTATGTTGTTGGTATTTCGTATGCTACTTTTTTATATACATTATAGCGCCATCTAACTGTCATATACGTGTCCTATGTACCATATATATATCATACCTATTTGAATTTGAATTTGAATAAATTAAGAAATAATATTGTCTGGCTAGGTGAGTGTTGTTCTTATACGAAACCGATAATATTTAGCGGCATTAAAATATCGACTGATTTTTATGTATTTATATATTGTGTAGTTATATTCTGAAACGGTCGTGATGTATTTTTCATTATCAAATATCAAGTAATAAGGGTGTCTTTGGAGAACAACATCAATTGCCGGGAAATTAGTTTTACACATAAAAAATATTTTAGTAGCCCTTCACCGCGGTATTATTTTCATTAACCCTTACAATGCGTTGCTCATCATCAAAGCATGAAGTTCTTAACTGAAATTTTAGTCACTATTAAAAGGGGACAACATATAGAAAAAATAATAAATACATTAATGAATGAATAATATGCATTTGTAGTATGTGTTGGGTGGGAGCATGGACGTATACAAAAAGACGGACGGTATATCGCCTAAACATTGAGTGAAGCCTAGTAATGTCGGCGAAACATCCATGTGTGTGTGCCCTGTTGCCATGACAACAGCTGTCCTGATGACAATGGCGGCTGTATTTTTTTCTATAAATTTTGCCGTAATAATTTTGTCATTAAAACATAAAAGAAATAACTTGCTTCCCTGTGGAATGTAATCCCTTGTGTTTTGTTATTTAAAATTGTACTGTTGCGACACCATTTAACCACGCAAGACGGCATTTTAAATATTTTTTGTGAAACAGTGACGCAGTTAATCAGTCGGTAGTTCACGACGTAATGGCGGCCGACTAGCTTACTATGGTGAGAGTGTGTGCGTGTTTATTGTCTTTACACGATCGCTAGCTTACTATGGTGGCTTCTACATGTATCTCAATGAGATCGATGATAAAAATAAAACAAATTATTCAAAATGCCAAATTTTATTTCATTTCCATATTCCATAGACATCAATATACGTCATTAATCATTATAAACATTCCGATTTCCTTAAAATTACAAATGGAATGATAGTCCTTGTTCATATCTACTAGGCGGTAAAATTAAAGACATTTCGATGATTCGGACAAAGATCAGAGCAGCAGCTGCGTAATAATAATAAAAATGTAAAAAAATTACAACATACAGCTATAAAGCATTATAGACTACAAGTTGTATACGATGATTGAATTTCGACTTTTATACCTTATTTATAAGGTCCAAATTCAATCAATCTTTGAAAATAAGTGCTAAACGACGATTAATCGTGCATGACCTCATGTATCAATATTTTGAGCATATGAAGTACGTTTCAGTGGCATCGTTCGTTTATTTAATTTCATGAATAACAAAATTGATTAGTTTTTGTCCGAATTATCGAATATCTATTGTATATTCTAAAAAATGTACTTAACCTACAAACTTGTCTGAAATTGTTTTTTGTAAACTGCTAAAAACCCATGTGATGTATATTTTCACCTTGTAATAATAATAGGAAAAATGTAAAAATAAATTACAAACGAGGAACATTCAATGTTCAATTTCAAAGTCGGTTCGTTCCAATAAATTCAACATACATTGACCAAACTTTCATTCACACACGCAAAAAAATGGAATAACGGTAAAAAAAAAATTCAACAACAATAATAAAAAATGCTTCAACATTAAAAATGGTAACCGATATTCAAAATATCGAATAAAACGTTGCTAAAAATACAACAAAAATCTTTTAAGTCCTTTATTATAGGTCCCTAGTATTAATTATAAAATGTATGAAAAGCGGAGACAATACCGTCCATAGGATTTTAGACCTTGACTTCAAGGTATTAAAAACCTTTTCTTATACTACTTCAGTTTTCGATTACGCAAATATCCTAATCCTAATCCAATGAAATATAATATATAATGAGTATTAATGGAAGTATACGGGAAGCCTCATTCTGCGGTAGGATACATATATTTTTTCTTATAAACAAGTATTATTTCTTAGTTTTCCCTTTGCTACCTTCGCCATAGAACATAAGACACATGGTAGCGTGCAGGCAAGCTTTGGCCGGTTTGAATTGTTCATCAAATGCTAGAGAATATCTGTACATCCAGACGGCTTGATCAAATTCCTCCTGTAAAAGAAATAATCATGTTCATGTAACATAAAAATGTTTTTTTTTTTATATTTTTAAAAATGTTTTTTTTGTTACCGTTGTTTCGAATATGGTCACTTAAAAATTGTTTGATGTTTTTCGCCTTATAGTAAATTTTGGGTAAGGAGCAAATGGGAAGAATCTCTATCTATCGTTACGGAAGGGAAAAATATTTTTATTGACTCAAAAGTACCGTTGTTTACTGCATAAAAAATGAGAAGTTGTATTATTTTTAATTTAATGTATGTGTTATTTAATTTTAAACCAACTCATTTATTTATAATTTTTTGAATTTTATTTACTTTGACACGTAATTGCTATATATATAAAAGTGAGAACTAGAAAATATTATTACTAATTTTGTTTTACAACCTTGAAAACAAATAACACAATATTCATGAAAATATTCAAGACGTATCCTTAATTTGTTACATCTACGAAATGACATTATTTTCAACATTCTCAGATTAATATTATAGGTAAACCAGAATCTGATGGCAAATTGGGAAATTAAAATTTTGAGTGTGCAACCCTAGGGAAAATGGACTGAACGATCTTGATACTGCTTATTTTTTATTTTGTCCTCAACATCATTAGTCACATTACTTAAGTGAACAATACTTTACTTAATAATGAGATATCCACTTAATATTATGTAGGTACATACTTATATGTATAATTATAATATACATATTACTTTTATCTATGTAATACATATTATTATTTACACTTACCTATATTTGTATATTCATTATCATTATGCCATGTAAAAAAATGGATGTAATGATAATGCAGATCAAAACTAGATTGCTAATAATTTTTTATAAAATAAAATAAAAATAAAATAAAACTATGTTTATTTTCGTAAGTATTAAAGATAAACACATTATAAAATTGACTTGGACAGCTTGGACTTGACGAATAGCCGTATTGGAAACTCCTGTAATAAGTTTTCATAAAATTATATTCTAATCAACAAACAATATTATAGTTACCTACTTATAATATTTTTTATTTTAAGTATCAAAACGGGTAAGTCCAATTTACCAATAAAATATTCAAAATTGAAAATTGTGATGTGTTTGACCCTTCTTCATCGAATGTTTTTCTATACACATTATAAACAACACCTCTTGCTTGTGATCGCAGCGGCTTTTTCGACATTTTCGAAGATTTTTTAGACAAAATCCTAAAAATTATTCATCAATTGCAAAGAAGACAAATAATTTGACAACCAATTTGATAGTTGTCAAATAAAATTGCCATATGAAAATCTTTTATTTCGTAAATATAAATATGCCATCAGATTCTGGTAGACCTATACTTACAAGATACGTATGGGAGACAGCAACAAGGAACGATTCTATTTTACTCTTTGGCGACGTGTAGAACGAGAGATACGCAACTTCCTTTGCGTCTCGTTGTTTGGAATGCCTGTTGAAATTATAATAATTTTAATTAGTACAATTTTAGTTAATTTGCTGATAGACGTGATTAGTTTTGAAAAATTTGGAGTTTCATACCATGTAAGTGGTTAAATTCTGCCCTTTAATTTGTTTACATATGCGATATAATTACTAATAAGTGTTTATTTTTCAGGTACTGAAACATATTTGGTTCGGGGAAATTACAATTTATAAACAACAAAGAAAACATATTTCTAAGTCATAACCTTAAGTCATTTTATTTTGCAACGCATGCATGACGCTGTGCGTTCGACGCACGTATGCGTGCGCTGCATGTATATATGCGTTCGCCCGTGTTCGAATCAACTTGATCAGTTTCAGAGAGGATCCGCACTTAAATTTTCATCATCTTTTACAATAATTTCTGTATTAAAATGCAAAATATTGAAAATTCGTATGTTTTTTTTTTATTATATTTACTTCTTCACTCCCAAACCACTGAACCGATTTGGGTGAAATGTGGTACAAATAGTTTGAGGATTTTATCTCGGAAATCTCAAATCCCAATATCAAATCCCAGGACTTTTTCATCTTTTCCTTTGCCTTTATCGGGGAATCCTGGGCGGAAACCTATTAACAAATATACTTCTCACATGTGTGTCAGCGCGATGAGAAACCTTACACACGTTGTGGCGCTAGGAACATCAAATATTAGCAAATGCAAGAAGCTTATATCTAATACACTGGAGATTTCAGTATGAACATTAACTTGTAACAACAAAATATGACATGGAATGACGCCAGCTGTATGTTTTTTTATCCCTTTCACACCTAACTTGCTAAGTTGAAAGGTGAAAGTGTGAAAGGGATAAAAAAACATACAGGCGTCATTCAAGGTCATATTTTCTTGTTACAAGTTAACGTTCATACTGAAATCTCCAGTGTATTAGATATAAGCTTCTTGAGCAAATGTCTCAGGACGTGTATTGTATGTACACTCACATGTGCAGCAGCGCGATGAGCGCGCGCAGCGGGTGCGGCGCGAGGTGGTGCGGCGCGAGCGCGTGCGCCAGCGCCGCGCAGCGCACCGCGCACGCGCCGTGCCCGCCCGCGCCGCACCACCAGCTGCCGGTGTGTATACTCACATGTGCAGCAGCGCGATGAGCGCGCGCAGCGGGTGCGGCGCGAGGTGGTGCGGCGCGAGCGCGTGCGCCAGCGCCGCGCAGCGCACCGCGCACGCGCCGTGCCCGCCCGCGCCGCACCACCAGCTGCCGGTGTGTATACTCACATGTGCAGCAGCGCGATGAGCGCGCGCAGCGGGTGCGGCGCGAGGTGGTGCGGCGCGAGCGCGTGCGCCAGCGCCGCGCAGCGCACCGCGCACGCGCCGTGCCCGCCCGCGCCGCACCACCAGCTCGCCGTCAGCGCGCCCACCCACGATTTCGGCCGCTAACGACAAGCGTCGGTTATTATACAAGTGTAAAATAAAATAAAAAATTCCGCCTGTTGTGCTCTTTTATTTATTATTATATTATATTTATCCATTTTGTACTTCTGTCTGTGGTGCACAATAAAGTATTTTTGTTGTAAAAAATAAAATAAGTGTAGTTGTGACTAGCTCTAGCAATACTATATACAGGTACATAACAAATTATTGCCGGATAAATAGGCAAGTCAAGGCAAGTAACAAAAAAAAAACACACGACGTAGAGCTGTGATATAACTGTGGATTGATTTAATTGAGATAGTACAGTCTAGTGATAGGAAGTATTTTTATGTCAGGAATCAAAAACAAATAACACTGAATGAATGCTAAGCTTTGGTCTGGTGATCATGACGCTCAACGCTGCGGTATGCGCCCCAACGCAGCGTCACGACGCAGCATTTACCGTCCCTGCAGAGAGGTGGTCAGTTTATTTTGCTACAGCTACACCTCCCCACTTTACCGCGCTTGCCTTTGCCTTGCTTTTCGCCGCTGACGCATACTGCGACGAAACAAGAGAAAATTATCGACGTTTTTCATATGATTGAGTGTCCGGCATCACATACGCATACCGCAGCGTTGTGCGTCATCATCACCAGGCGAAAGCTTTAGTCCAGATGACCGCGCGGTCTCGCGCGCCACGCTGCTACTCATATCTCTCGTATTTACTCAATATCCCGCAACATTGATCGATACAAGTTCTACTTAGTGGTTTCAACAAATTGATAAACGTAACGTAACATAAAGGTTAAGTACGAGTCGGACTCACTTTTAAATTATTATCACTCAACAAAATCTTATTTTCTTACCCAGTTAATAAAATGGGTAATAACATCGTTATAGATCTGTATTGTAGTAATGAATGTTTACTTACAGTCTCCACATACTTCGCGATCTTAGCTCCAAGGGTGACATAGTCGAAATAATTAAACAGTTCAGCAAATTGATGTGTTAATGTCATTATTGGTTCCCAGCCATCTGTATCGATTCTACTGAGCCTTTCCAAGTAGAAGTCATCTATTGGATCCGTGATTAGTTTACAATCAGGTATTTTCTTATTGGACGGCGATATTGCGACTATGTCTGATGGTAGCCTGAAAGAGAAATGAAAAGACCTTATTGTAATGTGATAGTTTAAAATCGTAAAATATTATAGCCACAGCGTGAAATGGACCTTATTGCAATGTGTTACGTGCTGGCCACGGACAATTCGCTATAGCGAAAATTCGCGCGGCGCGACCGGCGCGGCGGCGCGTCTTGCGAATGAATCAAATGTATGGAAATGTACTGGGCATGCCACGCGCAGCGGCGACCAGCGAGACGACCGGGGAATTTCCCCGAGCGAATCGTTTTTTTTTCGCGAAAATGGAGACGGAAGCTTTTATTGCAGAAATTCTAGCTAGACCAGCTATTTGGAAGTCTAGCCACCCGCAACATAATTTTTCATCATGCCTATATTTTTCATATTTTTGGTGGAATTCTCCGTCTGTAACACGATTTCTATTTAATTCGTGTACTCCACTACTTATATCTTCCAAACATTAAATCTTGAGCAAAAAAGCTGCTACTCTCCAAACAACGTCGAGCTAACTTTGATAAAGCCATCTCGTCTCCTCGTCTACACTGATCGCGGCGGCGAACGCAACTGCCCGTGGCGTGCTTGCCGCGCCGCGCGAATTGCCGCGCCGCCCGTCGCGCCGTCGGTCGCGCCGCCGGTGTCCGTGGCCAAGGTGTTAAGGTTTATAATCGTAATATAAAATTGTAAACATAAGCACTTTTATAATTGGAAATTATCAGTGTTGTTGGTGACATTAAAACTATACTATTTAATATATTAGGTGTATATAAGACATGTACCATATCAATATTGATTATAGCAATGTTGTCGTATTATCACACCCCGGATACTCCATACAAAATTATCGTTTTGACAGTCCAACTGTAGAGACTGCAAATTGGCACATTTGTGACTAGCGTAAAAAAAAATCGCGTTTTTCTGATGAAATACATCCGTAAACAGCACAATATCTGATCCATTGAAATGTTACATTTTTTAGGCCTGACCTTGAGTTTTTTAGAGGACGCAATTTTATTTTTTTTATGTGTAGGGGGGGTCAGTGTGAAGCTAAAACCAAGTTTGTGGGGTCGCCACCCTTGTCCCATGGCCGCCATCTTGAAAATAGCGGTTGAAATGGTTTTAACGATATATCTCTTAAACTATTTATCTGATAACAAAACAATTTTAACATTATTTGTTGCAAATTAAATTCTCTACAACTTTGATTCAGTAACTTTTTGTCGTAGAACTATAAATAAAAAAGTTATAAGTGAAAATGTTCAGAAATTAGAGATGTTTATATTTTTCAATAAAACTTTTTTTTATAAGTTTACGAAGAAATTATATCAGACCATTTTTGTAGATTGTTTTTCGTAGAACAACTTTTATATACAACATTTTTTCATTACGTCAATAGCTAAGGTTTTACAGCGCTCAGAAGTGAGTACTATTTTTCAGTAGTAACTATACATAATAAATTGGCTATTGGCTCTATTCCCAGACTCCACAACAATGGAAGCACACTGCAGAACATTTCAGCCCTGCTTTTCGACGTAAAAAAAAACGCACTTCCAGACTCTACCTCCTGGGTTGTGGGGAAAAGATTCAATAATTAATTATTAATAATATTGTAAAATTAATTATTAAAAATATTATTATAACAAAAATAAAATAATAACTGGTGACAAATTATTATTAGTACACACATAATATATCGTATTCTGTATAGTAAAGAGTACTTAAAATAGCTGTACTCACTTCGGATGGCTGTAAAACCTTAGCTATTTACTTAATGAAAAAATGTTGTAAATAAAAGTTGTTCTACGAAAAACAATCTACAAAAATGGTCTGATATAATTTCTTCGTAAACTTATAAAAAAAAAGTTTTATTGAAAAATATAAACATCTCTAATTTCTGAACATTTTCACTTATAACTTTTTTGTTTATAGTTCTACGACAAAAAGTTACTGAACCTAAGTTGTAGAGAATTTAATTTGCAACGAATAATGTTAACATTGTTTTATTATCAGATAAATAGTTTAAGTGATATATCGTAAAAACCATTTCAATCGCTATTTTCAAGATGGCGGCCGTGGGACAAGGGTGGCGACCCCACAAACTTGGTGATAGCTTCACACTGACCCCCCCTACACATCAAAAAAATAAAATTGCGTCCTCTAAAAAATGCGACCCCAAATGTAACTTTTCAATGGACCAATAATCACAAATCCAAAATAATAAAATTACTTTAAGTCAATTTGATTAATGTTGTCAATCTTCGTTGCGTATCGTCCTTGCAGAAAAATGTGGCCCATTTTAATCACGATCGTGCGGGGTGAGGTAAGTGTTTAATTTTGGCGGGAGGCGGAGAGTGTCCGTTCTGTAGCGTTTAGCTACTATTATGTATTATGTGGTATTATTATGATTGGGTTAATGTAAAAATTTAATGTTAGTTACTAAAAATACTGTTTTTTGTTTCACATCTTCAATAAATTTAATTGCAAAAATAATGGTGGTTTTATTTCCTTTAATTATTAACTCATATCACATGAACTTACCTTAAATTCGTATCAGTTAGTAGTTGTTTAAAGCTGACAATATGTAACCAATATCCTAGTTGAATGTAATGATGGGCACATTCTTCTTCAGTCAGCGATAAATCTGTTGGCTGTAAACCTAAGCAGAAAACGTAGAAAATATGCAATTTTTATAGACAACATTATATGAAAGTGTTGATAATGTAAAATATATTATCAGATTTGCTTTCAACAAAGTGGTACATAACAATTCAAACTTAATGGCGGCTCGAAACATCAAACGATCTGATGCACAGGAAACAATTTTAGATATAACCGGAACGTTAAGGCCGGTAGCAGAGCTTCACCGACCATCAGTGCGTACGTCAGTCGCGCTTGTCATATGTATGGAAATTCATAAAACCGTTCATAGCTAGACCGACCATACGCACGCGTATTTCCATATTTCCATGTTTCGAGCCGCCATTAAGTTTGAATGTAACATGAAACGCAAGGTAAAGATGTTATAATTAATTTGTTGTTAATTAATTAATTTATATTTGATGTTATAAAAAGATGTTATAGTTGATTAATTTTCTTCTTCTCTAAATAGAATCAAAAAGAAAAATAAAAGAACTTACTAACGTTAGAGTTATTATTTTATGAATTAAATTCTACCTGAAATTTACTGTGTTGAGAAAAATTCGTATATAAAATATTATGATTATAATAAAACACTACAACAATTTTGGAGTTTTATTCATTCCTACTCACTATTACACCCCAAAGGCCCGCATCCCATCAAAACGGTCTCTACGGCCTTCATCATATGGTCGTAATTCGCTTGATGTGAGAGCCTGTCATTTCTATCGGAAGGCGTGTTTTGAATGACATACTCAAAGAATTTCTCGTTCATTAGATCCTTTGGCAGATTGGCTTTGTCACCTTGTTCTAGAAGTTTCATTATTACGCTTGATTCCGCTGAAATAAAAATAGGTTGAACTATAAATTAGATTCCGAACTTTAATAACGACAAAAGATTTGGTACAAAAGCCTAATCACTTTGTTCTAGGAGTATGTACACTATGTCCAATGAAATTAATAAATTTGGAGAATTTTAATATAGTAATCTCAACTTTGAGACTGTATTTTTAGAATTAAAGAAAACACGATTATTGTAACGAAACAATACATACATAACTTAGGGTCGATTTTTCAATGCTTGGATAAAACCAATAAAGTATTACATGATAATATTAAATTAGAATACGTTTTTAAAATGGTAGTTTTATATACATTATTCGACGAATAAGTTTTATCCAAGCATTAAAAAATCGGCCCTTATACTACCAAAATTTATTTGGAATGAATAAGAAAATTGAAGTAAAGAATTGCTGTATGGATAAATGATAGAAATAGGGGAAACGTAACTTAGCATTTTAATTTAAGACATTTATATATATATATATACTTTTTTTTTGTACTCACTTCTATCGTGACTACTAAAACATTGTATATTGGTCATATGACAGTTTTCACCGCCCTTTTCACACACCATGTTGATTCCTGGCTCCACTTGTGTACAAATATCTCCTTCGCTGAAATCTACATTCAATATTCATATAACGAATTGAGCTTTAAAAAGATTATAGCAATAGAAGAGAAAAATTATTGCAATAGAATAATTATACATATATGAAATATTATGAAAACACAGATATAAATACGTTTTGTATATCTTAATTGTGTAAAGTATTAACATTAAACGCAGAGTCAAAATTTTATCATTCTCGTTTCGCAATACTGGAGTGTTAAAAAACCTATAAGAAAGTACTTATTATTGCATCCTTCCCATACAAATGTCACGTTACAATTAAAAAAACATGCTACTTAAAAAATATAATCTAAATAACTCACCAATCTCCTGTATTTTATTGACCTGCTTGAGTATACAAGACCAGGCATTGAGTAGATTCCTCGCGAGACCGTTCATAAAACCTGGTTCCACTCGAACCACGTGCTTTAGATGATATATATGGGTTAGCCTATGTTTATTGAGCATATTCAATTCTGCTAAAAGGAAATTTGTTGCGGGCTGCAATAAAAAAAGTGAGAATAATCAAGATTTGATCTTAGTTTAATATGATTATTTTAAAAATTCAATTTCAAGTAGGTGTTGCTTAGCATAAACAAAAAGACATACATATTATTATATTGTGTATTGCATACACATTCTTACTACTTTATAAATGCAAAAATGTGTTTGTTGGTTTGTTTGTCTCTCTTTCACGTCGCAACGCAGCGATTTTCTGAAATGATTTTTGTGTCTGGGGATAGCTAGGAGGCTCAACATACGTTACCTTTAACCACAGTAAGAATCTCATTTCCATGGGAAGGTATAACTCCGAAATTTATAAATTCCGATAGATGGCGCTTTATTAAAAAATGCGTCATGTGTAACAATTACAATGCGAAGCCGCGAGCGGAAAGCTAGTTGTATATAAATATTAAAAACATTACGTCGCAATATATCCACAACAAAAAATCGGATCTAAATAGCTTAAAACTACATACATGTGACCTTAATTAGCTGTGCTCCGCGGTTTCACCCGCATTGCTCCGCTCCTGTTGGTCTTAACGTGATGATATATAGCCTATAGCCTTCCTCGATAAATGGGCTATCTAACACCGAAAGAATTTTTCAAATCGGACCAGTAGTTCCTTAGATTAGCGCGTTCAAACAAACAAACAAACTCTTCAGCTTTATAATATTAGTATAGATACTACATACCTCACCCAAATTCGTCTTGAAAGCTTCTTCCGTGGCCAATAGAGACTCTTCAAAGTGTCCCATTTCTATATAAACCGATCCAAGTGATACTAATACCACGTCTTTATATTTCGGATGAACTGATTTTAATGCGGATTGTAGGCAATGTAGTGCGTTCACTCTGTTCCCGCGAACTCGCCAGTAGAGAGATGCTAATACTTGAGCTATCCATTTGGGAGCTAATCTCTGTGGAAAAATAATTAATGAAAACATTAGATGAGTATTTTAATAAATAATTAGTCTTAATATATATAAATCTCGTGTCACAATGTTTGTCCTCAATGGACTCCTAAACCACTTAACCGATTATAATAAAAATCGCACACCATGTGCAGTTCGATCCAACTTGAGAGATAAGACAGTTTAAACATGTAGGTACCACGAGCGAAGCCGGGGCGGACCACTAGTTATATGTATAAAATAATGTAGTGAGCAATCATGGACTTAAATATACTCGCGTATTGAAAGCCAAATAAATTAAACAAAATACATAATAAGGGTCTGTGAAAGCCATTCATCAAATCAATTTTCAATAAACAAAGAGACAGATAAATGTTGAATGTAAGATAAAGTAATCTGGAAATATCTTAAAGGAAACTGGATTTAGAATTCCATTCATATAAAAGGTCTAATCGCTAAATCCAACACTAGAGAGTGCCTATACAAAATATCACCCCGAACACCAGTCAAGTAAAAATTTAACTTCTTTCGATACATATAAGATCTAAATTGCAAAAGCAGACCGTATAATTTTATTAATTTTTAATAAATAAATACCTTTCTCATGGCAACATAAATTCGATGTCCAATTTCCGCATCTTGCATATGACTGGCCTTCTCTATGTCTCCATCACTGACATATTCAAGCAATTTTTCCCTTAAATAGTCTGTATCAACAACCTCCGTCATCAATAATTGAGGTCTGTAATACGAAGATATATTTTCATGAAATAATTTTTATTTGTTTATGACACTTCATTGTACATGTAAGAGAAATTTAAAATAAATGAATACATAAAATTGAAAATTGTACAATAGGCGACCTTATTGCTTAAAAGCAATCTCCTCCAGGCAACCATAAAAATAAAGGACATGTAAGACATTGTTAAAAAGCGAGGGCGCATCAAAAAGATAAGATAATTAAAATAACTAAATAATTTAATTTAATTTTCTGAGCACAACATTAAATATAAAATGTGTTCTCAAGTAAGTTTATAATGTGCTTACGGCATATAGACAACTCAGACAATATAAAGGTTATTTAGAAGCTGTATGTATAACGATGTTAATGTTACCTTAAATATACAAAAAAAAACATACAAAAATATAGCCAACCCCAATTTTTGTCGTGTTGTTTGTGAAATTCGAATTTTTTTTTTTACAATACCCCAAAACTGACAGAAATTGATGTTATGTAATATACATATATTATGTTTCGATAATTATTTTTTTATTGTTTTCCTTGAAGTACTTCAAGGAATATAATAAAAAAAAGAATTATCGAAATCGGTCCACCCGTTCACGCGTGATGCCGTGACCAAGGAAAACGGGTTTCATTTATTCATTACATATTTACATATACATACTAGCTTACCGCCCGCGGCGTCGCCCGCTTTGGCTAAAACCTAATAAATTATATACTAAAACTTTCCTCTTAAATCACTCTATCTATTAAAAAAACCGCATCAAAACCCGTTGCGTAGTTTTAAAGATTTAAGCATACAAAGGGACATAGGGACAGAGAAAGCGACTTTGTTTTATACTATGTAGTGATATAGATTACAGTTGAATAAAACAATATAAAAAAAATGTATGCGTGTACTAGAGTACACACGTAAGAAGTGAAACTTCTTTATGACCTTAAAAATGTCACGAGTATGGCGTAACGTAAAAATGTCACGCGTACGGCGTAACGCAAAAATGTCACGCGTACGGCGTAACGCAAAAATGTTACACTAAATTTTTGTCCAACCCCGATAAAGAAGTTTCACTTCAAAAATTAATAAGTACCGATACTCACTTATAACTCTTCTTTTCCTTATCATGTGGGCACGTGGGCGGATGCCACGGTAACTCATGTTCCACATTCAAGGGCACTCCAATCTTATCTGTGAGCAGTTCCTTCACTCTGTAAGGGGCGCCTATATCAATGTAAACTATACTTTAACAGTGTAAAGCTAAAAATAATATGTGGAGTGTGAAAAGAGGCTACTTTTAATTTCAAATGTAGGTATGTAGTATAATACATATGAATATTGTATAGTTATAGCACAGACTAATAATAATATACTACGTGTTATAGTAAAATGTGATGTAGTAATGCATTAAAAAATGTTAAAAAAAATCAAAATGCTGTATAGATGTCGGACTACTTTAAAGTTAGTTAAAAAAAAATTACGAAAAAAATGTGTTTGTTCGTCGTGTAGTTTTTAGTGTCCGACATGTGTCTATATATACCCTAGAGATTTTTGAGGAGTGGTTTTAAAATTCTATAATTATTATGGATACTGTTAAAATAAAACAAAAAATTGCATGTACACTTAAAACAAAACAATTCCAAAACAATCATGTAACAACATTACCTAATCCCTTTATTCTCCAATGGTAAGAACACGGGATACACGGCTTCAACTTTATCCGGGAAATTAGGAGCTGTGACTGTACACACTTCGTCCGACGGCCAGTCTGCTTCTGTGTCGAATTCCTCTTCGTTCCTTTTTACCTGCATTGTCGGTGGGTACCTATACGGGAAAAATAGACAAAATTATTTTATTATTTAGTATTTCAAAATAGTTAATATTTAAATAAAAAATGTATGCGTGTACTAGAGTACACACGTAAGAAGTGAAACTTGTGACGTGTTTCTTTATGACCTTAAAAATGTCACGAGTATGGCGTAACGCAAAAATGTCACGCGTACGGCGTAACGCAAAAATGTCACGCGTACGGCGTAACGCAAAAATGTTACACTAAATTTTTGTAAATCCCCGATAAAGAAGTTTCACTTCAAAAAATAGCTATCGCCCACTGCTGCAAAACTATGGTAAACTTGTATTATCTTATAAAAGAAAACATTAAAGTTGGTTGTCTTTAAAAGTAACTTTCTTACTCTTGAAAAATAAGTATGAATGGTGTTACTTGCACATATTGTAAAGATACATGAAGAATATACGCATGTTATTACGATTTGTTATTACGAGACAGAAAATTTTCAGCCACCAGGTTATGCTAGTAAATGAAAAATATGTTATCTATCACTACATAGTATAAAACAAAGTCGCTTTCCCTGTCCCTATGTCCCTATGTCCCTTTGTACGCTTAAATCTTTGAAACTACGCAACGGATTTTGATGCGGTTTTTTTAATAGATAGAGTGATTCAAGAGGAAGGTTTATATGTATAATAATATCCATTAAATAGTGGAGAAGTACTGTTATTTTTGAGGTTTCTAATGTGATGTCGTAAAAAATTACATTTTTTCCGCTTACATTGCAAACGCAGGCTGAACCCTATGAGTTTTATCAAAATAATGTACTAAGTATTATACACATTGAAAAGGTCTACAGAAAAGTCCGCGATGGTATATGTCTATCTCTTATGGATAACCCACAATAACTTTTTTTTGTCATTTACTTTTTACGACAAATAATGGCTAATTTTCTATGCGATTTTAACCAATACAGCATTAATCCTTAACCAATTAAATACCTTGAATACATTGTTCATTTAATATAGATCTATACGGCCCTTTACACCGTATGATTTAAGTGAATATTTACGAAGATATTACAGATTTAAAAATTGCGGGACGTAGCGTTTGCGGCGGTACCGGCCAGTCGCCCGGCTATCTATTTTATACCCGTGCGAAGCCTGTCTTTTCTGTAGTGTATTTAGTATCAGCATTGCACCCGTGCGAAGCCGGGGCGGGTCGCTAGTACTCAATATTATAAATTTCTTTCGGTGTAAGATAGCCCATTTATCGTAGAAGGCTTATAGGCTATAATATATCATCACGCTCAGATCAATAGGAGCGGATGAATGCGGGTGAAACCGTGGAGCACAGCTAGTTACTTACAAAAATATACCACTTTCATATTCAGTAAGCGGATCATCTGTAGAACCTTTCTTCTCTGGTTCGGGTTGTTTTACTTCAGGCTTGACTTCCTCCGCAGGCGAAGACGCAGATTTTTGTGCATTATCTATAATTTTTAATACAATTTTAAGGTATATTTTTTGGAAGAAAAATTTAAAATAAATTGCAAATTGTAATAAGGTGTTATTCATTGTTATGGTTTTCATCAAACTCATTTATCGGAAAAAACTATTTGACCTTGAACTTTTATCAACTACTGTTCTATTAAATTTGCTGATATGCGTTTGTTCCAGTTTATAATTTATTTATCAACATTATGTAAGATTAAAATATGTAAAGCATTATTTACTAATAAATATATAAAAGAACTTGCTTTCCACCCGCGGCTTCGGCCACGTTTTAAAAGAAAAACCCGCAGAGTTCCCGTTCCCGTGGAATTTCCGGGATAAAACCTATGTGTTAATCCAAGTTACCCTCTATATGTGTGCATTATTTCATTGTTATCGGTTCAGTAGTATTTGTGTGAAAGAGTTACAAACACACACATACACATCTATCCTCACAAACTTTCGCATTTATAATATTAGTAGGACTTATATTACCACTAGATTCTTCCGCAAGTGCAGGTACTAAAACCTCTTCGGTAGCAACCTTTCCATCGCTAATGGTGACTTTATTCAAGTGCACGTATATTTCAGGCGCCATATTTGCGTGCCTCTGTATATGACTTACAATCCTTTGTAACGTATAAATAGCGTCCAAATTTGCTGTTCCAGAAACTTCCATCAAGCGATCATTGTATATAGGTCCGTCGAAAAAGTATTTTATCAATGAGTATTTGTCACCTGTCACTTTTAATTGACTTATTTTCAGTCCCGTTAATTCAGTCATTTTGGCACAATTCGTTTCCACGTTTTTATAATCTGTTTAAAGAAAAACAATTCATACATTAAATTATAAAATTTTCTTAATGATAATATGTACTTTTAAACAGCAGGAAAGCTTCAGATTATTGAAGTTTAAGTATTAATATAAAGATAAAAAAATAATAAAAAGACGAATAAGTAAAGACAAGTCTTACCATATCCATCAACAGGTTTCATGGTTTTCAAGAATTCACTTTGCATTTTGATCCATTGAGATTCTTTAGAACTATAATTGTTCAACTCCTCACGTAATTTGTCTATTTTCCTGACAACACATAAACATAAAGAACATAAGAAAGCAGAACCATAAAATTATGTCAAAATAGTTATATAACATAAGATGTTTAATTAATTGGATAATTATTAACAAAGCTTAATTTTGGAGGGCAATTTAAGTAAAACTTGAAATTGATTTAAGATGCCATAAATTACTTGCATTGCAAATAAAATTACTATTTACTACATATAATAGTATGAATAGATCATTTAAGTATGTTTAAAAAGTCGTGACTTGATTTACCATACCATTATAGCAGTTGTAATCCATTAATATAGCAGTAAAAACTGATTTGAACTGTTTAAAAAATTTAAGAATTTATTTTTCCTTTTCTATGACTTAAAAATAAGAACAAATTTAAAAAAGCTTACCCTTTGAGATTCTTTATCCTCCCACCTAAATACACATGACACAATGCTGCATATTTATGTTTCTTCGCTATATCCATTTTAGGATTTATACTCAACGCAACCTTATAATGCGCTAGAGATATATTAAATTCTCCCAAATATGTATAAATGTTGCCAAGTATAAAATGTGCGATGGGGTTAATAGAGTCATGATCCAAAGCCCCATTTAGTATTGTTATAGCATCTTCATACTTCTTAGCCCTGTATAATATTGATCCTAAATTGAGCATGGCTATATCTTTGTACTCTCTGAAACAGTTAAAAATATACAATACAAATATATTCATATACACTGGTATGACACAAATATGTAATCTGAATATTCTGAACATGGAATTTCATTACATTCCATACTTGATATTATTTATTACAAAATTTATTTTTATAACTACATATAACACAATTATGACATAAAAAAATACAAAGTAATGTTTGCGGCAATTAATCTTATTGATTAATTATTCTGATTAATTACTTACCTAGGTGCATATAACACTGCACGGCGACAACACTCCAGTGCTTTAGGTCCGTTTCCTTTTATTCGCCAAAACAATGCAGCTAAATTATAATGCAGCCATGAAGAACTGTTCCTGCGCAAGGCACCGGCCAGCCAATGACCAAACTGATCGACAGTACTCGCAGAAGACATGAGTTCCAAAGACGGATATTCCAGAGTTATTGAAATGTTATTTCTTTTTATCATGCTCTGAAATAATACATTATTAAACAATTAAATAGGTGTTTCATTTTTTATATCATTATAATAAAAAATACTATGCAAAAACAGAACTTACATTTAAATGTTCATAGGCAAACATGCTAAAGGTTAGAGAAGATATCTTTTTACAATCTGGCATCTCAATATCAGGCCCATAATGATTTGGCAGGTGAAACTCTTCTTCGGGGATGTTCTTTATGGTACCGTCTTCTAGTGGAGCGTGGGACCAGTCAATCATGTTTAGAGGTCCTGCTCTCATACAATTTTCATCCTTTCCTACATCAATACCTAAATCTGTATCTCTTTCAATATCTGTCCAAAGATCATCTAGAAGTTGCTGCTTTTTTGCCAGTTCATGGTATAAATTAATTATTTCATCCCATCGCGATTCTTGCTTCAAAAACGAGAGTAAATCGTAAGACCGGGCCATCTCAAAAGGAGAGTCGAGCTGCAAGTTTCATCAAGAAAAATTAATGTTAAATACTTATGTCTATATTGACCTATGTTATAAACAGTAAATATATTTTACCCTTGGTTGAATTAAGCCGCTTTCTGTCACCATCCAGTGGCTCGAAGCGTTCGATTTTTTTGAGCAAAAGAGTAGCGTAACAAACATAATATGCCATACATTTTTCATCGAATGCATTTTTTTCTTTATTAAGAATATTAATAAAGTTATAACAACATAATATTTAGTCACAATTTCCAAGTATATAATATTGTAACAATCCCAGTTTTCCAAAATTTACACATTCATAGTAGACCGGGAGATACTGACACAAAATTTCGAGTCATTTGTAACAGGATGGCGGTTCTACAGGGGTCTTAGTACGCAATGTCAAAAAGAAAAACGATGGTGTGAACACTGGTACCGGCGGCTTAGTCGCGTGGGCGTTAGTCGAACTCGTCGTAAAAATAGCGAAAGTCAAACGATTTGTAACACAAAAATTTTAGAATTTACCGATAGCCCATAAAAAAGAAGTAGGCGGTAGTGTCATGCCATACTTTTCCGGTGTGACTTACAGCCCGCCATACCGACGCAAATGTGTTGATTTAAAAAAAAACAATTCAACCATTTGTACCAGGCTAACTTTTGCACAGGTAACCATCGTCGTGTAGCCATTTACGAAAATCACCATACCATACTTTTCGGACGATTCCAAATGGTCGCCATACCGCCGAAAATCTGCAAAAAATTTTTTTTTTCGCCAAACTTTTTGTACCAGTATTGCATTTGGATTTTTGGAGAGTATTTGATAAAATGTGACCATTATTATATTTGCCATACTTCTAGTAGGGGGAAAAAGTGCTGCCATACTTCATAAATAAATTGCTTATTAATTTATAGAAGTGAAGATTTCTACCACCTAGATCTTTGAAATTTTGTATTTATATTTGTTGAACCTCAAACTTATAGGAAAGATTAATGCCATACTGTTACAAATCGTTCAAAATACGAATAAAATCATACAATAAAAAAAAATCTTATACACATTCGCCACCTCCCACAGGTATGGCATTATCACACTTCTATTTATAATCATTCAGGAGTTGTTGAAAAAAAAATTTAGGGTGTTACAAATGGTTCGGCGAAAAAAAAAATTGCAGATTTTCGGTGGTATGGCGACCATTTGGAATCGTCCGAAAAGTATGGCATGGCGATTTTCGTAAATGGCTGCACGACGATGGTTACCTGTGCAAAAGTTAGCCTGGTACAAATGGTTGAATTGTTTTTTTTAAATCAACACATTCGCGTCGGTATGGCGGGCTGTAAGTCACACCGGAAAAGTATGGCATGACACTACCGCCTACTTTTTTTTATGGGCTATCGGTAAATTCTAAAATTTTTGTGTTACAAATCGTTTGACTTCGCTATTTTTCCAACGAGTTCGACTAACGCCCACGCGACTAAGCCGCCGGTACCAGCGTTCACACCATCGTTTTTCTTTTTGTCATTGCGTACTAAGACCCCTGTAGAACCGCCATCCTGTTACAAATGACTCGAAATTTTGTGTCAGTATCTCCCGGTCTATAGCGCAAGTTCTAAGCACACTGTTGACAATTATTTGACACTTTCTGCTTTCAACAAAGGAAATCTGACACGCTAGGAGTAATTGTATTCTTGATCTGACAATGACAGCATCAATGTAACTGTCATGTCAATTTTCGTTTAAAAATAATACATGTTGATTTTTTAAGCAAATAAATATTATCAACGTACACAATATCATTATTCTTAAATATTTTGACTAATAATTAATTGAATTATGAACAGGTATTAAAATAAGAAACTGCGTGTTGATTTATTGTTAATTATTTAACTAGTATCTAAACATTAGGCGTTTAAAATTAATTTGTAGTACTTATTACAAAAAAATATAACATAAAAACATTATAATAACTTCATAAATAGAAAAGCTACATGTAACAAAATATACTTAACGTAGGAACGTTAAGTATTTCATACCAAACAAAGGGTGTAATTATTCACCTTGAGGCATGAAATGCGCAAGTCCAAACAACCTATCTATACTCCACGCCTTAGTTCATATTCTTCAATTTTACAAATTGTGACTTTGTTAAGTTAACGTGATCAATTTAGGACACCAATCGTTGATCAATAAAAAAACGATAGTTATGAATTTGTTAAAAATGTTTACAAAGAGTTTTCATGATTATAATCTGAACGTGTGAAACTAAAATGGTTTCGAAGCAGATCAATACAAATAACTAATAATGAATCGAATATAATTTTTTAAATATGATTTTAATAAACAAATATTGAATGATAGTGAGAAAATGTTAAATGACGCACAGGAAGAGTCGGCACAAAATTCACAATTGTTGCAAAATTATCGCTTAAATAACCCAGAAGATGTGAACAGTGCATTAATCGTTGTAGAACATAAGGTGATCAATTTTTTCATAACTATTTATTTTATAAATGCAGATTTAGCGCTGTAATAATATCGTACCTAGTATTTTTAATTTTATTATTTTTAGGGAGTTTTGTGGACATGTGCGTTAAGGAAAATATGTTTGACTGCCCTTTGGCTTCCATTAGGCGCTTTAATATTTTGTTACGTGACAGCATCTATATTCCAGTCAGATGACATACATGAAACACACTGTAGGGTATGTAACAGTAAGCTTTATATTTACAAGTTAGCACGTATACAGAAATAAAAAATAAATTCGAATTATGACTAAGTGTTGCCATTATATGAAAATTAAATAATGATCTATGTATTTTCTTTCAGGTGTATAATGTAGTGCCATCAATAAGTGCAATTACTGGGATCAGCCCACAAAGGTATATTTGGAGAATATGTATTGCCTACCACTTAGGACCAAGACTATTGATAGGATCTCTATATTATAACTATCATAAAGAGCGCACTGTGTTTATAAGAGATGAAGAGGTAATTTATATTAAATTATTATTTAACAATATTTACAGCCGAGGCGGAATTATAAACTTTTTCTCTCGGAGATCGAACTCTGGACAGCCCCCCTAGACAAGTGACTTTCTATTAGCGTAAAGTTCAATAGAATAGATTATGAATGTATGAGATTGACGTAATCAATCGTCGTCGTCGTCGTAATCAAACGTCAATCTCATACATTCATAATCTATTCTATTGAACTTTACGCTAATAGAAAGCCACTTGTCTAGGGGGGCTGATCAGACATGGATCAGACTAAGTACTGTAATACTATGGAGACATCGATTAGATATTGAATTTTTAAATAAATCCTTAAGTGATTGAAATCACTCAGACACCACATAATATGTCTGTGTATTTTAATTTCTAACCACCATTATTTAAAAAATTTAAATTGCACGTTTTTTTTTTTTTTAATTTCAGACTCGGACTTTGGCTTCGAAATTGGGGGACGCATGCTATTGGTTGAATTTAATTGAACTGTTCGCCCTCACTGGTGTTACCTATGTTTCAAATCGAGAAAATTATTGTAAGTTATTTTTTTCTAATATTCATCATGGCAATACCGTCACGTCATGGAGCAAATCGACAATTTTGGCAAAGAAGTTTCACTTCTGACGCGTGTGCTCGGCACACACGCTCTTTTTTAATTTTGTAAGATATGAAAAAATATAAATCCGTTATTCGTTAATACTTAAATCTTATATAAAAAATGAGTAGGTACCTAAGTCCTAAGTTCTTACTGTTATACAAAAACAATTGAAACATTTTCTATGGTGAGCGCTTAAAAAAAAAAGCGCGCTCATTCTTTTTTGCAACTAAGTTATTGGACCAGCGCCAAGATCGATTTTAGACCGTCCATTATCCATAATGAAAGTAACATTTTCATTCTTTCACCTGAATACAAGCTTTACAAAACCTAGCTAAAGTTTTTACGTTGACCTACTTTTTAAGAAATGCATTCCATTTTCAAACTTAAATTAACGATTTATATTCTGTTAAGTAGGTACGGTGGGTATTATAGTTTTAACGATTATAAATATATGTACCGTAATTAGTACATAATTTAAACATAAATAAATAGTTTATCTCTCGTTTTTAAGTTACGTATTTACTGCATTGCATTTCCATCGGATTAATCAATTACAATGAAACTTATATTGCCCTTAATTTTCCAGTTGTCCACGAGAAGATATTCATAGTGTTCATGGTGGCTTCCCTCTTGCACATGTTATGTAGAGCGCGTGTTGGATGCATCGCTAGTGATGTGCTTGAGCCGGTGCGGACGAACCGACTCGTTTGGAATCTGTTCTTCATAGCCATAGCTGCTACTATTGGACTCATTATTTTCTTCCTAAGACACCGTCTGCTTTGCCGAGACCTTGGTGAGAAAACTTCACTCTATTTCAATGATAAATAATCGTTTTACGATAGATTATTAGAACAGATTATTTCCGAACAATAAGTATGAATTTTACTACTCGATAAAAGATAACAATCAGATCAGATTTTTTTTAGATATTTGTTTCTCTATACCCGATACTACATAAAACATAATATTATGTATAATAAATGCGAAGCTTTGTGTGTATTGGCACGGTATTGGTTAATAATTATATGTATTTATTTATTTATTATTCCTCAATCACGCGAAAACTACCGCACGGATTTCGAAACTTCGCAGTATTGAAACCGAGTGTTCTAGAATAATTAATGCTATAAGTCTTATGAATTTCGTATGCATAAAACAATATTAATAAAGTATTAAGCAGTTAAGTAGTTTATATAATATATTACCTACATAAAAGACCTAGAAACAATAACATTTCTATGATTTTTGGGTGCATTGCGAAAGAAAAGTTTCAATTTTTTGTAAATATGAGTCAAACAATTACTTTAAATTATGAAACATTTATCTCTATCGCATTTTGAAGGAGAAGTATACTGATTCGAACTCCTAACTCTTTGCTTTCACATAATATCTCGTAATTATATGGCAACAAATGAGCAACTGTAGACTGTAGTTACAAGTGTTGCAATCGCTTATTACGATGGAAATTTCGCTCAACATTGTTCCAAACACTTCAAAAACAGTTCTTAGAGTTTGTGTATGCAATAATAATATTAATTTTCAGCTTTTACGTGGTTCTCGGTTTGTGAATACATATTGGCAACAACGAACATGGCTTTCCACGCTATCGTCGTGCGAGATCTGCCTCTACATGAAGTCAAAGTCGTCTGCCCTGATCGGCACAAAACAAATTAATTTCCTATAACTATAAGATAATAACTGCTTTACCGGACGTGTCAAATAACTTTGTTGGTGCGATATTCATGGAATGTTTATTAAAAGATAAGTTAAGTTATAGGCAAGAGCTACATTTCTCCCAGAACGAAGTTATTTTATATGTACCAAATACTTGTAATTATTGTTATGCGTTACGATTGTTTATATAAATTGCACGTGTTGGTTGTTACTGTACTGCCTTTTAGTACTGCACTTGATTTCTATAATACAGCATACAAGAAAGTTATAAATTCGCCCATGTTATACTTGAATTAGTTACTGAATATTTGCAGGACTAAATACTTATAGCCTAAATGTGTATTTACTACTTACAAAATATGTAAATAAATATTTCGTTTGCTGAAATAGTATTTATAACTATGTACTTTACTGTAACGTATAAGGCTATTATCAAAGAAATCGTAAAATGAACACTTCATAAAATGGGATAGTAATATCACATATAGTACCTACTTATATTATATATATTTATTTTTATTCATCGATAAGTCACCGAGTATAATATAATTAAAATTCTCATTATTTATATTATTTTATTAGGCCTTCCATTTTTATATCAGTATTCAGAGCTGCTGCTAGTAAAAATGACAAGAATACAGTACAAACTACCTACCTATGTATTATTCTATTCTTGTTGCATTGTTGAATACTTAATAAAAAGTATTAATTATTATTTAATAAAAAAATATAATATTATGTTTATGTAATATAAATTATAAATCGCTAGTTGTTATATTATATTATATGCTATATATATTTCGCACAAATTTGGTACTTAGTAATTTATGACTTGGCTCAATAATTTTATAACGAGCGTGATTAATTAATTATTATAAGTATCAGTTAACGCTTAAAAGTTACTAAATATGATCCTTCATTAATTTGGTCTTGTCCATTTAAGGACATAATAATTTAAAATTAATATTATTCCCATGATTTTTTCAAGTTTTTTTTTTCTAAGAAACTAATATTTACAATTTGACAATTTGACAATTGACATATGGCAACATTTTTAGAATGTGACGTTTATTTAAATTTGGCAGGGCTAATTTTCTGTATTTTCGAAATTAATGTGCTAAACAGTATTTCGATTATAGTATCATAATTTTATGTATTTCACTTAATATTAAGCTTAAAATAGTGATCGGTACATAATATATTATTATAATATAATATTATTATTCTTAATAAATTTGTTCGGTAAAAATGTGAAGTGGGTGAGTTTTATTTATCCCTTTTGCTTTTCCACGATATAATTTTGTGATGACTCATCTGTAAGTATCCAAAAATCATAAATCTAATATAAATTCCATTAATTAAGTGTTGTTTAATGAATAATATATCAGTCGGAACTAATTAAACAATTTATTTTGGATTACGTCTTATTACACGATTGTAGAGTCATGAAATCTCAAATTATATTTAAAAATGTTTCAAAAAAAGTATTTTGCTTAATATTAACTACTTAATTATATGGATCATCACAATAATTGATTCTAGTAAAGTTTTAAAGTTTTTAAAACAAATCTTCTCGTATTATAATATGCTAACAAGAGTCATCTATCGGCATCTAAAAATGTTCTCGTTCGTACACTAGATGGCGGAACGAGTCTGCTAATTCGGTTTGTTGTAGTATAAGCAGTACCTAGATAGTCGTTTTGTTTCGTAACAAAGATGGCGGCGAACGGGAGCTACGCAGGTATAAGTTTTCCTTGTGTGCGTGTATACGTGCACAAAATTTCACGTTTGACCACTCTAGTCACGCACACACGCTTAGAATGCCGGGTGTTCGCGGGGCGAGGGGAGTAACGTCCGTGAAGTTCTGTCAGCATATGCGCAAACGAGGTGCGCATTCGTCGCGTGCGTTGTCGGGATTCTTTGTGCCATTCTTCGCATACCAATAAGAGTATATTCTTTTAAATTACTCCCAAATTGACATCTTATCAAAATTCGCCCCTTCACCTCACCTTCTAAGACCGTACTAGGTAAGTAAAAAATAATTTTTACCGGTTTTTCATACAATTAATTCGAGATTTCGGTGATTTTTATTAGGGAATGTCAACAATGCGATCGCGATCCTGCAATATTTTACATAGTTGTCGTGTTTGCTTGGGTTCGACTTCCGGTCGTTCGGGTGTCGGCATTTCGCGATGTAAACATTATCTAGTTTTAGGCATCAGACATTTGGGAAAGCTCTGTAGGGCATGAAGTGTGCTCAAGGTGTTTTTGTGTTGTTAATTTTGCTCGAGTGCTTACTGAGATGGCGCAATTTTCGAAAGACGCGGTATGGTATAGTTCGACCGCGATACACTTCAGTCGCGTTGGTGGCTTTATGTGATTTGACGTATTCCGCGCGCGGTGATGACACTTGTCAGGTTAATTTATGAAATGTCAAACGTTTTATATGTAATTCGCGAGTGAATAAACTGTAAACAATTTGTTAGTGAATTAAATATTGATGCAGTGAAAATTTTATAGTGTAATGGACTGTTATTTCTCAAAATTTTGCCCAAGGCGTGAGTATTTATCAAGATAGCGAAAACAAACAAACAAAATTCCTCAAATTCTCTGAATGTTTCGTTAGATTTTCCGCGCGGTGCAGTGTTGTGTTAATACGTGAAAATAAAAAAAAATCAAATAGGAAATTTTGTTGCTCTGTTACATACCTACCTACATATTTATAGATTCAGTGAACGATTAATATATTTTTTTTAAATTTACTACTAAATCTCAATAAGTAATTTTAAATCGTAATTGTTTTCTTGACTTCATAAAAGATTAATTTTAAGTTGAAATACTTATTATTAACTAATTTTATAATTTAATATTAAATCTTTTTCTGGCTAATAAAATCGGGCAAAATATTAGATTAATTTCTTAATTAATTTGTCTAACTGCAATAGGGTACCTATATACCTATTGTTTTTATTTAAGTGATGAAATTCAACAAAATTTCTTTCAACAAGTAGGTAAAAAATTAACCCTTAATTTCTGTTTTTTTTTTACAAAATATGAGTGTTCAGTGAAATATTTAATTTAGACGTAGGTATAATCAATGATAATAATTAATAATCAAGAAAAACGGAAAATTTATCACACATTTTTTAAATGTTTATTGTGTTCTATACTAAATAGGCATTTCAAATCATACTTTTCATGTCTCATGTCTAGGTATATTATGTTTTTATATAAATTACTAAATACATACGAAGTAAGTAAGTTTCGAGTTACGAGTTCATGTCCATTTAATTTTGAATCAGCAAATTGATGAAAAGTAGCTATTATAAGCACGTCGGTAAATTTAAATCGTGAAATACGTGTACAAATGTTCCTATGTGAGCTCTACATGATTCATCACTCGTAAGTGCTATTGATAGACTTATAGGCGCATTACGTACAAAATAATCACATGTTGTTCTTTTATAAACCTCATTTAATTGTGAGGCGAGTGAATAAGAACATATTTTGAATCAATTACCAATTCCTAGAACGGCGCTTTTCTAAGAAACTGTATTTACACATCTTTAGATTGTGAGGCGCTTCACTTGCGTATCTGTCGGTCTCTCGAATGACTGCCAAGAGTTATTTTGGTCAATATGGTTGATGTTTTTATTGCGCGTCGCGACGCGGACGACGCCGAAGACTCGAGAGTCACACGACAAGCAATAAGACGTGTAAACTGCTGACACTTCCAGCCCTCACGCGCCTTCGCACCTAATGGATGATCTAAAACGATTTATCACGCTCCTCGAGCGAAAATTGGTTGTAATCAAACTTTATTACTCTTGTGTAAATGTTGGGCAAAATTTTCGTTTCCCATCTCACGCATTCGAATGTTCTTTCGAGTAATTTAAGGAATAAATGCAAGGATCGGATGTAATATCGTGTGCGTGATTGCTTAGCGAGGATGAATTACGTTCCCTTAATTGAAGGGCTGGAAGAGCACCGGATGCTATCTTAGTAGGTATTATATTTGCGGCGAATAAGTTCTTAAAATACGTAAAATATGGAAGATGTAAGGCCTATTAAACTTATAACATACATTGAATAACGTAAGGTTAAGCTACCTGCTCTTATTGACCCGTAGAAGGTTCACACCCTAATCCCAAAAGAAACTCCCTGACCACGAATCAAAGCCATTAAGTGCCACACATTGTGAAATGTATTATAATGCCTTCCATTGTGAATTTGTGAATGAATTTTACGAATTGAACCTGTCTTCCCACAATTAGGTACCTGTAATTTGACTAATTGTTAGAAAACTGCACTATACATAACTCATTGGTGGTCGGTATATAAAAAGAAAATCTTTAATAGATCTCGATAAATATTATTATCAATTCATTATGATGACTTTCTCCCAAGTGCAACAGTCTATAAATGAGATGAAAAATTCGCCGAGTCTGGAGATATGATTGCGACGTCTGTCCAGTAGCCTCGCTCTATTCTCGGACTACTATTTGTGGATTATTCCCGCGTTGAACCATTACAGTTGTTCCTACACTATGTATCTTAGTATTATGACAAGAAAGTACAAATTTATAACGCTTCACTGACAAATGATCTTTTCCATTTTATACTTGAACAAAAGGATTTTTAACCGACTTCAAAAAAAGGAGGAGGTTATCAATTCGGCCGGTATGTTTTTTTTTTTTTTTTACGTATGTACACCGATTACTCCGAGGTTTCTGAACCGATTTACGTGATTCTTTTTTTGTTCGATGCGGGATGGTGTCGAATTGGTCCCATAAAAATTTTAATCGGATAGGCCCAGTAGTTTTTATTTTATGAGCATTTTTGTCTGTATATTTGTAAATGTTGCAAGTGCAAGTTTGAAGTCGGTTGTTTTTAACGCAGTTATCACTTGTCTCTATTCGTTTATACATAATCAGAAATAAAAAGAAAATCTTTATTATGAAGAGATAAACGGAGATAGAACGTTGTATGAAATTTGTGTCGCGTGTAAATTTACTGGTTAGTAAGCACTTCTCACGTATTCCGAACGTAAACAATGTTATTTGTCTTTTTGTTGGTCATGCAAGATATCGTTACAATAAGCACTTTACTATCACTGAACTCAGTTTTCTTGGTAAACTTTATCACTTTGTTTATAGATTAAGGCACGTGTAAATTATAATGAAATTTATTATATTACATAACATGTAATATAAATTGAGACTTTAATAAATAATTACTAATGGAGATTACGAGTTATTCATGCACAAACTTAAAATGGACTCAAAACTCACGCAAGATATTAAATAATTCACGCACGTGGGTCAGATAATATTTATTGTCGTTATCATTTAAATAAGAATTACAATTTAGATATTAAAAATAAACCGCCAAAGACAAATAAATTGTTTATTCATCACTAGCTTTCCGCCCGCAGCTTTACCCATGTGTTCAAAGAAAATTCTCATGAGAATGAGATATTTCGCAGAGGTAAAATGTTCTCTTTATCACTATCGAGCCTCCAAACTATCTCCAGCCACAAAAATTATACCCTGAAAACACCTTGTTGCGACTTGAAAAAATACAAACTGACGAAATTACACTTTGAACAAGAAGCGTTATTATCATATAATAGGTACTTATTCCAAACATCGTAAATGTAAAAATCTTAAATCTTTTGTCAACTGAAAATAGATTTTTATAGGTTTTGTAAATCAAAATAACGATCCTACGCACATCCCTCTACTGAATCGCGATTTCAAATAAAATGTAATATTAACTCTTACATTGAAAGGAAAAATCGAATAAAATTTTGCAGAAATTTTTACGATTGAGTTCACATTGCGCGTATTGCAGGTAGCATTCGATATGAAGCCCACTGAGTTCACTTGTTAAACTATCGTTATAGTTGGAATTGTTCTCCGCCTGTAGCCGTTCTTGGCGATTTAATTAAACTTGTTATTTGTACGTTTTATTTCTGAATTGTGCGCTGAGTTCGCTTTGATTGTCCATTCTGTGAGCTTTACCTACCTGGCCTTTTGTCTTCAGTGCAGTCAATTTCTAACTAACTTGTATTGTTGCAAAATTTTACAACTGACGTTAGCTCAGGTTCCAAATTGTTTTATTAAACTGTTCGATTAAAACATTTTAGGCGTTTTTGTGACTGGACTGATCCGTAAGTCCGTAACGCTTTATCGTCAAGTTAGGATTTTGAAAGTAAATCTAAAGTTGATCTTGCTTAAACTAAACTAATTGCTGCTAATTTTTCTAAACCCAAACTATAACTGACATTAACAGAAATTATACTTACACATACTGAGAGTGTAATGCCTTTTTGATAACTTTAACGTTAATTTAAAAAGTATTCAAATACATAGGAATTTCGTAAAATTAAATTGATATGTAAAATGCCACCGATCAATACAATTTGCATTGATTATATGAATTTGCGTGTTGTATCCCTTCTTCATAATGCAAAACAAATTCCCGAATAATAACTTAAATTACTGTTTGGATCATAAATAATGGCAATACAAAATACAGTAATTTTCACAATTTTATCTAATGAACCATAATAGTAACCTCAAATTATTAATGTGAATGTATTACTTTATGATTATTAGGTATAATAATGAGGTAATATATAATATCCATTATAAACTAGAATGCAACGAGTTGGGGTTAATAACGACTAATTGAAAAATTGGTAAATTATATCCATCTTAATGGGGGTAGTCACATTTTGATAAATATCTTATGGGGCGACGTATGTGCTATGAATTTATACTGCATGAAGAGACTGATATTGTTACTATAATACGTATTATGTAGATACGGAGTACTCCTTTTTCTTGAAAAAAGAAGATATTTAAGTATGGGTTTAGATCAACTTATTAAAAACGGTACTTTGACACTAACCGATAAATAGAGCATCCTAAATGTTACGAAGTGTGCCTACTAAAATAATTAATTTGAAGAAGATCACTCTAAACTTGAGGAAATGACGCTTAGTTTACTGTATAAAACTTTGTTCGAGACGTTTAATGAATCACTTTTTCCGTGATAATACTAATTCAGTGATAAGACTGCCACTGTTGTTCTGATAATATTTTTGACAAGTTACCGAGAAACGGTTAATGCTAAGGTGATTATTTCCTTACTTTTGTTTTCGTTTGACTTCGTTCAAATTTTTATTTTACAGGGTTGAATGTTAAACAAAATATTTTACATATGCTATGAACAGCTTGTTTCATGGACCCTATTGATTAATTATGTATCCTTACAACCGATCATAAACGATTTCCACTGATATCAAAATATCGAGAGATGATCTTAAGATTTATGATCAGTTGGTATTTGAAATGCTTTTGTGGCGATACCGCATTACATATTGATGAGATGTTATAAGCCTTGCCTGATGCCTCTGTGATCATTCTTCAAGATAAAATAAGTGAGCAATTTCATTTTCAATAAAAAACAATTTTAACAAACAATTATCTTGATCACAAAATTAATGGCAGATACATAAAATATCAAAGTCAACAAGATAATATTCGAATAATATATGTGTATAATAATATATATCCAATCTTCACTATCTTAACCACAATGTAACGTCTTACACGTGTTTCAAGCACCATAGCTAATACCAATTCGATATTTATCAAACATGATTTAACAGCAGTATTAATAGCGGCATTAAATTGAAATTACACATCGTGGTATGGCACAGACCAGGCAGTTATGTATATTGATTTTCACGTGTCTCCTCCCATACCTGTCCTGCCTTCGTTGCTTTTGATAATGGGCCCGAATTTCGTAATTTGAAATTATAACCAACCTCGGTAAATCGTCGACAATTTTGTTAACTGCCTAATAACATACTCAACACATGAATTATATATTTATTAGCCTTAAAAACTTTATTACGTGTCATTATTTTCATTTAACGGCTCGTTGAAAACTTTATGCGGCGCTACTTATATTTGTTGATAGGATATAACTCTAGCAAGAGTAACGTAATCTGTGAATGTGTTAAAAATTGTTAGTTATTATGATTAATAGAAATTACGATGATGGTAATATATTATGTTAATGTCAATAAATCGTGATTTTATTATCGGTACGTTTGATTTACATCCGAGGGAGTTGTGGAGTGTTTTAGCCTCAATTCTCAATCCAGAAGATTGATGTTGCGTCGCTCCCGCAGCTACTTCGAAGGAGCGCGGCTGTCGCGCGATAAATTAAACGCAACTCATATTAGAAGCGGAATAATAAAACTATACGATCATCCCGCTCCTACTTAGCCGAAGATGCCGTGAGAGACAAGGATGTAGATAAATGCGTTACGAAAGGACTGCTTTTTTATTATTCCACGACGAAGGTAACCGTTATCCGTAACTTTACTTAATGACGACTTAAGATGTTTGATTTAGATTTCCTCGGAATGTAGTTAATTATTTTTATCCAAATATATTTAAATTAATTTAATAAACGGAATTTCAATGATAATATAAAAACAAAATGGAGATATTTATAACAAATTTTAAATTTACAATACTTTTAAGACAATGTTATTTTTTGTGGCAATAATAATATTTTTTTCAGGCTTTTTACAGTTTACATCCCTTAAACTGAGGACAATGATAAATCAATAAGTAATATATATATAAGAAAGTAGGTATCTATTTTTTCTGACGAATGGCAGGCAGGCATGGCACACGGTTGCCTCGTCCATACAACAAGGTGTATAACATAAAACAGCCACATAAGTGATATAAATATAAAATGTTAGTACCTATATACGAAGGACTAGTATCGAGCAGACGTCATTAAAGCATCATAAAAATAAATAGCATAAGAAACTTATTTAGGTTAAGCATTATATGTAGCAACAAGTATGCAGGCGAGGCGATCCAACGAGATTGCTTGTCCGGCCATGGCGTACCTATCTGCAATCGGTAAACGGTTACTTTAAGTCTTGATATGCGAAGTATTCCCCATGGAATGTCACCGTCACTGTACTGTACTTATATGCGCTCGGACGCACTGAATTTTTTCTTATCGCCGATGCATTTTCTGCAAGTTTTCAATGTGAGCGACATAAGCGAAACGTAGTGTCGTGTCATTAAATAATAATTGGTGCGTTTTGAAAGTTTTATTGCGTTTTGGTGAATACGCAGTTGAAGAATATCACATTTTTTTAATATAAGACAAGAACTGATTGCAATTATATATTGTTGGAAATTATCAGAACTATGATTACCTGAATAAAGAATCGCATGCTTCTTTGATATGTCAATAGACTGCTAGATTTTTTCATTACCCTCTAATTCAGTAGAGGCGTGGATATTAAGCCGGCGGTAATAACTCGCCCGACTCCCGTCATCCATCACGGACGGTGCAATCGTTCCGCTGTCAGTTCTATTCCGGGACGCTCCGTTTTCGCTAATGATTCTCCGTCGCCCTTAGATCACACATTTACTACCAGGTTTATTCTTTCCATCAACAATTCTCTAGTCTATTTTCCTCTTACGTACATACGTTACATTTTTTATTTTATTCTTGTCCGGAACTAAACGGAAAAGTATATTGCGAATCAGAGTCAAATTTTATTTGCGTAGGTAATACGAGCACATCACTATTTGCTCCTAATGCGGCGCAAGTTAAATGTTCGCAGTTGCAGCGCAACCTCGCTGTTTATGAGTTTCGTACAAATAAAAGCGTAAATGCCGGATCGCGTTCCATGTGAGAGAGTTTATAATTTATTTGCGTCGCAGTTTTCTGGCGACGATTTTCCCACAGGGGCGGTGTCTCAAACGAACCGCACCCGCCCTTTATGTGGTTTTTTGTGGCGACACAAAATACTCCAGTGGAAAACATTCAGTGATAACTGGTAACAATCGCTGCCGCCCGGATGCCCCTACCATTCCACGCATACCTTTCGTTGGACCTCGAATGATACTTTTTCATCTAGCAACGCGTCGTTGAGTAAAACCTATGCTTCGTGACTGGAGCTATAAACGATCATTAATTAATTATTTCCAATATCTACAATACAAATCAAATATCTACCTGTTTAAATAGGTCCATTTACCGTTTAACAGGAACGGGAATACTTCAGTGTAAATGTATAGTGTAATTCATAGAGATGATTAGGAAGACCTCGATTCACCATCCGTGTTGAGGTCTATTATTCTATACCTACGTCTTGTTATTACTGTGATACAATAGCTATACTTCACAGTACATACATACATACATCCGCTTATCAGCCGGTCCTACAAAATAAATTGTTTAGAAAACAAAACTTATGTTCCTCAAACAATCTTTAAATAATAAAATAATATTTATTGCTTGGAAAGAAAGGGGAGAAATCCGTAGAAACGGAACATTTTCATGCTCATGCTCTAGTACATATTTTTTATTAATGTCCCATTGTTTCTTAATCGCTACGCTCTAGATTTGATACACTGATAAGTTTCCGTTAAAGTTAAAAGTTGAGTAAGGAGCTACTTTTGTCGGCTCTTTCCGTCCCAAAAGCGTGCTGGCCAGATCTCTAATCAGATTCTACATATCACTCGGTTCGATCTCTATTTGACAGGCAAAGGATTCATTTGAACGAACAAATATGTCGATTTTTCAAACAACAAACTGACTGGAGCTAATAAAATATTGTTCAAAGAAATATTCATTAAAATTTCTCATACATACCTTTATGGAGGTATTGGTTTGGTATGCCCATAGTTACGTGCGAGTTGTTTTATTTTAAGAGGTTTCTTATGTAAATAAGTACCATTATATTGGTCCTGAAAATTGTTGGTTGGTCATTAAGAAGTTGGCTATTAACTAAATATAAATTAAATCAAGTAACGCTTTATAAAATATTAGGATGACAACAAGGAATATAGGTATTTTCCACAAGTTATTGTACTTTAAAAGCGCAACCTTATTCATTAGTTGTAATCGATAAAATATTAGCTTTAGAATGAGCATTTAGAGAAAAAAAATTAACAATCCGAAACGATAACAAATGGTATAATTAGCTATATAGCATATGACAATTAGCTAGAACTGACAAAATTATATTACATATAGTTATAGGAGCAATAGTCTGTTATCTCTTTCATTACTTCGCGCACTAGGTACATTATTAACCGAGTACGTCTCATTTCACTTGACAATTTTTCAATGCATTAAAACCATTCATTTAGTTGCAAAATAATCGTACAAATCTCACGCTAGATGTATCACTGTTCTAGTTAAACGGTAATAAATCGTATGCTTAGCGGCGCGGTGACTTATGTACATTATTAACAATAGTGGTATTATACGCGATTTCCAAACCGAGCCGCGCATTGCAGATCGTTTGTCATGAGCAAATTGCTATTTATGAGGATTATCCATTCTTAATCGTGTCCAATTGTTCGTTCACGCATGCAATATTTGAAAAGTCGCTTTATCTCAGTGTAGGAAAAATTCCTTTCCCAGCCCTCTCACCTGGCATTGTTTCCGTAAACAGTGCAGCTCATAAATAAGCGATAGATATTTAGCTAACAATCGAACTCCGATGGGCATTTGGTCAGATTCCGAGGCAGGCAGCCATGGAAGCCACGTGTGCTCGCCTCCGCATGCCTCCGGCTGAATATGCAACCCTTGCTGCATGAATTTTGGCCCCTATTCGGAATATTCCATGCACATTGGCTTATGTTGCCGAGCAATGTATTGGTCGAATGAAATGTGCGATAATCGAATATCTTGATTCTATCTTCAACAGTAGAAAATTCAATTATTCATGCGTCGTTCACATTTTGAAAATTTGCGTTCATTTATGTGGATTTGATTTTGAATGGAGTTGTAGAAAAATTGTTTAAGTTCATGATTAATGATAGAGACTTAGTAATAAATGAATTTCATGTAGTAAGGCTTACAAAAAGCTCAAAACAAAAGTCTGTAAGTACGTTGACTAAAAAAGAAAACTAAACCTTTGTCGCTTCACGTCATTTTTTAACTACTTAGGATTAATATCAGCTTAATGTTTGAGTAATGAGTTCCATAATCTATAGATATTATGTAGGTAATGAGCAACAATCCCTTTATGCAATTACATTTACCTACAATTAATAACGTCAGAGATTATGTAGTTTTACTATTTCATACTCATTAAGGAAGTTTCAATTCATTCAAGTATGTATTCAGTATTCAGTGGAAGTTAAGTTTAAATGTGTTATTAATTTCTTTTTAGGTAAGTGACAAATGGAAAGTTTACATCGGTGATCGATACACTCATGATGCACCCAGCAGGATACTACGCAAACCTTGGTAAGAATACCAAAAAAACTAGGAATCTCTTTATGCCCCTCGTTTGTTTTGTATAACCAATGGCATAATAACGAATATTCCTACTTTTCATGAATCATACATGTTTTTGTCTGGATATCTATATTACAAAATATAATAAAAAAAGTTGCAAATCATACTTTGTTTTCATAAATTTAACTATATTTATTATTTACTACAAGCATATCTTTATGCGAGTGATTCAATTCACAATTATTATGATTATTTATCTTTACGCTATCTTATCGTTTTCGCTAAAGTATTGTGAAGGATGTATGACGTCACCATAAGTTATCTGAAGGAAAGTTTAGGTGATTATCTAATAAGTAAACAAAATCAATATTTGCAATTTGTGGTTGAAGGACGTTTGAAATTGTACCCATTTTTCATGAAGATGTATTAGACCGTAACGAAATAATTATATGAATACGTAATGTTCTAACTTTTTACATAAGGTATTCGACTACATGAAAGTAAGAATCTTTCTAACGAAAGTCTAAAATTATTTGGGTCAAACGCGTTGAGTTTGTTTATTCTAAATTTGCTATAACAAATTGCAAGTTAAATAAAACCAGTTGATCGGAACACGTGTTGGTTGTAAAGTAAATCTTGCTTACGACATGCAACAAGGTAATTTCTTAAACACAAATTAAATGGGTATTATCATAGCGTACATTTATATCTATGCATAATAATCAATATCTCATGACTCTTATCTATCTCTGAACTTACGCTGATTGTAAAATGAAAATATTTACGTTTTTTTTTCTTGTGGTACCTTCTCAGACGTTTGATATTAAAGCCATAGAACGATTTTATATGTAGGATATGGATGATTTTATATATTTTAATCTATGTTAACTTTTAGATTATACAAAATGAACACGAATATACTTACGCATGATTTTACTCTCAACGATTTGCATGCTAGCAGCAGAAAAATCTGAAATAATATGAATGCTCCGCTTACAACATTAAAAATATATTAATCGTTTATTTTTAAATAGTGTGCTATAACCTGTATAAAATTGATAATAATTGTAATGGAAAGGAACTGGTACAGCTGCGCAGTGTCAGACTTTCACTTCTTAATTAAACGATATAAGTGTCCCTGGGAAACGGGTCCTTGCTTGTATAAAGTAATTTATATTGTTATGAACATAAGTTAAAATAAATTATTAAAAATACGCGTATGAAAATAGTGACTTTTTGACGTATTTAAAGATAACTATTGCTTGAAACTTGCACAGTCACTTCTCTGTTTAAGACGATAACAAATAATGCGTCTTTATTAATGTTTTAATGTTTGGTTTTACGGAATAATTCTAAATTTATGAATGAATGATTGTCAATCTGACTGAAAATATTAATTTCATATCGATTATCCATCCAATATTTATTTTAATCTGTCCGTGATCACGCGCATCATTCATAACAGGTTCAATTTATTAATTTAATATCCATATATAAAATCTGTTTTTTTATATTCAATAGCATGTTTTTTATATAGTTACTAAAAACATCTGTTTATCATAAACATATTTGGAAATTAATAAACAATATTACTATCGAAAAATCATGATAATATTTTCCCTGTTATTTAAGTACTTATTATAAAAAGATTATAAGCACCTATAGATTATTAATTTTAAATTTTATTAATATAATTATTATAATTGATAAAGAATCAAACCGAAAAATTATTATCTTTTTTCGCAAATGTTTTTTTATTATTTTTATTTATTTTAATAATAATTATAACTACTTAGATTATATTGTGAATAAATAAATAATAAATATGTGTTATAAATCTTAACATTCGTTAATTACTTTCGCCTGAAACCGGATCTTTTAAATATACCAAACAATTTCATTTGCGTATAAAACATGAAATAAACATAAAAGTGTACCAAAGAACCTTGCATATTGTTTTCTAGATCTCTATTTGCATTTGTTGCATAATTAATTTGATACTGATAATATCATGTGTGCAATAGTTAGCGTAAAATGCATTGACTTTAAAAGATCCTTCACAAATCCATGGCATAAAATAATACACGCTCTAATAAGTACATACATATTTGCGAAATGAGTTTCGAATCGTTTTATTAGAAAGTATGATTGATATTTATGTGATAAGTGATTGTATTTTGATTTCATTAATGAATAATTAAGCAAAATATATCATTGTTTTCTGTTTGCTGTATCGATGATACTCACTGAATGTGGATTATCTTGTTAATTCTACTAATATGATTAATGATAAATATGTTATACAAACACGCTTAAACAACAACGGATTGGATGAAAATTGCATGGTCATTAAAAATACACAAGGGTTATCTTTATTACAATTGAAAAAAGGTATCCCGTTAAATGAGTCAGGCGCGAACATATAATTTCATATATCGACTAGAATAAGGTAAACAAAAAATGGAAGCTATCGAATCCGCACCCCGTTCGTGAGCTTACAAATGGGTAGCAATTTGAGTACATTTGCACAGGGTTAATTGCTCTTTGGGATGTTTGCGAGAAACGATTGATTGGCCAATTATACACCACTAATATCTCTCAGATCTTTAGCTTTATTACGCCTGAGACGGTTTTAAGGACCCTGTCGTGAATAAATAAATATAAATATTCCATTGAAGATATATACCGTTACGTGATTTGTATTCAAATGTTAGACTTGTTTGGCCATTACACTAATTTAAAGTTATGGATATCATTCGATCACGATTTTTGAATGTTCTAGTGAAATATTCCGAATTCCTATCTATTCTGATTTCTGAATTCATTTTATTATCACTCAATTCAAGTTGAATCGTATAAAAACATGAGCTTTTGTAAATTAACGAAAATGTTTGTCAAAAGCGAAACGAAATTTGTACAATAATCAAGTCTTAACTAAACGAAACCATTTCAACTCTACATTTAAGTCGAACAATGTTCGCTTCAACATACGTATTTTACAAATGAACATTTCGAATAAACCTAATTAACGTTGATGAAAACTCGGAAAGTGCAACAGATGCAATGAGCGCAACTCCGAGCTTCGACTTCGGACGCCTCTATCAAACCTGACGTGACATAATACCGCACGCCCCGCCCCCGGCTTCTCGCTCTATCGCCCAAGGTGCGAGCGGGACAGTCGGTTCCCTCCGCCGAAGCCTCCACGCCGTACTGTTTCTAAGAAATGCCAACTGTTATTATCCACCGTGGATTGTTCTCGACCTCTTGGCGTTTTGCTTCGCTCTCATGAATGAATCGCGGCGCCCGCAGGTGCGCACCCCCGAGCATTAAATTTCGACGGCAATTACCCACTTCTAAATTTAGGGCAATTTTCAGCACGCCACTGGATAATTTTCAGTGGCTGATGCTGCTAAAGTCTTGCCAATTTCGGCTCCACGGGAAGTCGATCTTTAAAAATTGCCTTTTAAATTAATTAGCATTTATTTGCGTGGCGCTGTCTGATCGTTTATCCAGATGAGCGATCACACATCAATCACCCTCCCTTTGGCACTACTGCATGCGATAATTTCGGCGTGCATATAAAAAGACTCATTGCCCTGTGCCAATGATTGAATAATCAATTATATTTTATGTTCGATACATTTTACGAGTCACGTATCGATTCTGTTAAGTTGAAAATCAAACATGAATACATATTTCATTAGGTTTTATATTTACTTACACCGAGTAACAATCGATAATGACGTCTATGGTCTACATGAGCCATTTAAACATGAATAGACAGAACTATTTTATCTACATAGCTTTTGGAAATACATAATACGACTTAATTGAATATCTCGTTAGTGAAGGTACGATTAAAGAAGTTTTAAAAGAACATCAATGACACATTTTAATGTCCCTCCATAAATTGTGACTTCAATTGCTTTTTGGATACGTGACAACAAATTCGTATTATTGTAAGGAAGCTAAATCTCTTGGCACGGGTCGCAGCACACCGTGCGTTGTTAATAAATTTTCTGCTTTAACATCAATTCAATATATGTACTTCAGTGAATCATTAAGTGGACTAACTTTTTTATGATGACAGTGTCATATAAAAATGATCTCATGCATTTATTTTTGCACATTATTTGAAAAATAAGATCTTTAATAAAACTAGTAATATCATCATAGAGACACAGTAAAGCCGTCGTCGTTGAACTTAGTATTTATAATGTCAGTTGCTCAAAATATTAAAAATAGACAAGCCACTTTTAACACGACATCAATAATTACTTTTCTTAATTAAAAGTTGATCAATCGTTATTTTTGAGTTTTTGTAAAAATTATAAAACATCAGTTTCAATAAATCCTGAAATTAAAAAATAGTCTAGTCTAAACTAAGATGACACATCTAACGAAGCAAAACAAACATCTAATCGTTACAACAATAAAAACGGAGAAAGTAATAAGATCATCGTTGTAAGATAAATAGACGGCAAAGTGTATCTTTAGTGTTAGAAGCGTTCGCTATGATTGGCGCCGTTTCGGCAAAGTGGTCGGACCGGTTAGCCAGGCACCGACTGTAACAGTAGCCTTAACGATTGTTGGCCCACAATAAAATTATACCCTGTTCTGCCTTTATAACGTGCCTGCTTCACGTCTTCCACCTTTTACTCACTGTTCTACTTTATTACCTGATAATTTCGTGTTGACATTTTCAGTTTATGAACTCTCTCGTTATTTACTAAAAATTTGACACGGCGCACGCTCTAGCACGCATGACGAATAGATCAACGTGCATATTCAAATTTGTATTTTTTCCGATTCATTGAATTTCAAATGTGAAAAGTTGAAAACGCAATGCAAATTTTTACAATTGACTTCGAAATACAAAATCATTTATATCCTCAACTTTTATTTCAAACTATAATATAATTAATGAAATATCTAAAACAGAAATAGAATTCGCTTTGTATCTTTCATTACTTAGCATAAAAAGTGTCGGTCGCCAATGTGCACGAACGTGTGTTTAATAATTATTTACATTGCAAATATATACAACATCAACATTAAATTTTATATGAAGCTGACAAGATTTTCTCTGTTGGCAAACAGCAAAAAACATCTAATGATTCACTGTGAGGCGATCGTTTCCAGCCAATCGGAAAATTCCTGTAATCTAACAAGACTTTCTTCAGCGGTATAGTTGAGTTGATATTCTCTACACGCAATTTATCTACGCGTATATTAACCGAATATTGCACAATAAATCACCGATCATTTGGGTTATAATTAACGTTTCACATAATAGACGTAATTTCATAGGCAACTGACGCGTGCGATTCTCTTACAAAAGTACAGAACATTCTTAACTCGTGTTTTATCAACGACAAGATAAGAACTGAGTGGTGGATGATGTCATCGCCACACAGACCATGTCTCGATAAAGAAAGCGTTCAGTGGGTAACCTTTGTTAGATAAGATATATTTAGCTAATTTAAAACAATGCATATATTGTTACATGTTTTCAATAGCATTATGCCGAAAAACGTTACAGGAAGCGTGGGAGATTTGATTTAATTGTTGAGTCAAGCGTGATAATGTCTCTTTATGGATAAAAGTTCAAAAAACTTGGAGAAAAAAGACGTATCCCGGGGTTTTATGAACGACAGGGCAAGAGGTCTACTCAAGCGAAGTTGACTTGGCGCAGACGGGAGCGTATCGGATTGAAACTCGAAATCTCGAACCGGTTTTCTTGGATCACTTATCCCTTTCTATCGCAGGGTCTCGGGTATTTCATCTCTCTGTTTGTGAGTCACTGTTTTTACGTATCACGCCGCCGGCCGCTCTACGCACTTCATGGTCACTCGTTCAACTCCGTCACGCTTTGACTTCAATGACTCTACATTATGCGACAATACTAATGTTCAAATTAATAATTGATCTTAATTACAAAGTGAAGTTTCACAACTGGTTTGTTAAGACTTCACGGTATACGCGTTTTGATGTATGTGATCTTGCTGATGATTAAGGTATGGTAACACTTGCAATAGAAAATAATGCTATGTTACTTGCTCTTTAATATCTTTTCATAAAACTAAGTGAGTAGGGTAATATAACTGAGATGTAGAATATAGCGATCGAGCGTCGGATTTAGCTCATTTTTTAAAAGCGGTCTCAGGTGAAAGGAAATTTATTTGTCATCGCCAATTTACTGCTCTTTAAACGTTTATGTGCCATTTGGCGTGTTCGCGCGTAAACTAAAACATTTTCAGTTCTCCGTGACTTTATTTAAAGCATTTGCACCGTTTTGTGAATGTAATTCTGTTGTTTTTTTGCTTGTGCGCTGCACATCGTTTTATACTCGTTAAACTTGAAGTGCCACTGAAGTACAAATGGGCAGAGATGAAACGCATTTGTTTATGTTTTATTGTTTCTGTCAACGAAAGTTACATTATCCTATTTGATTCGTGTTATTATTGACGTAATGAATGGCCCCGGCGTGAGCAGTTGGAGGTGTAGAAAGAGAAAGGGAACTTATTCAAAAGTAGGTAATGTTTTTGCTGTTCGTGTTGTGTTGCGGCAACGGCGCGGGCGCATGATTCATCGACGCGTGGGCTGAGCTTATTATGCTCGCTCTATCCACACTAACTTTTTCTTTTCCCTGTATATCAATCATTATTACATCAATTTTAATTATCGCTCGTTATGCCCAATGTTTATAATAATCAATTATTATCACTGCGTAATCAAGATAAAAAATATCGAAAGTAGCGCAAATTTTATGATAGTTTTAAAAAAGGTCCTATCGCATATTTCTCGGAATGTATTAAAGCCTTTTGGCTTGCCCTTTTTTGATTAGTTTTGTCACGAAGCGAAACAATTCCCAGGCCTTTTGAGTCAATAATCGGTAATCACTATTCCCTCATCATTAAGTTTCTTTTGTGGGACGTATCAACATTTGCTTTTTATCTACATCCAATGGGGCCGCTTTTGAGTATCAAAACTGTATTTGCTCTACCTGTTTTGTGTGCAGAGGTGCATTTCAAATGTTTATTCAAACCTTGACTTTGCTAGCGTTTTGTACTTTCTATTCATCTTTATCTGTCGCCAGTAATTTAACGGTTCATTTTTGTGAGTCCTCTATTCATTTAAAAGCATTCTGTTGTCCATGTCGCCACTTTTATGACACGACAAAAGGTTGTAAAACATTTAGTTACTACCGCTTCAAAAGAATATTACTGTTATTGTTGTTTTGCTTTCATTATTTGTTACTTATAATGGAGCGGTTTTGTGTTCTAATCTAATTCGTATTGTTGGAGTGGAAATGTCAGGTTTAAGATAAGTGAGATAAGAAGGTCGTATTGCATGCGGTAATGACAAATACTTGGTAGTTATTCTTGCTGCAGTTCGGCTGGCTTAAGAATGTAGATCAAACGAATCATATATTTCATAATTGTTGAGATATGAATAAAGCTATAATATATTATATAAATAATAAATCATTACAAATTAAAATATTGCCGAAGAAATGATTGTACGCTTTGAATACACACACTCCGTAAATACCTATAAAATCAAGAAAACAAAACATATAGAAACGAAGCTTTCGGCAAAGCTGATATTTACTTGGCGACCTTTCAAGCGATATAGAGCTGACGCCTATCGATGTCGCAAACGTATTGTGCGCCGGCGCACACGACTGAGCTTTCTCGGTTTCTCACCGTGGCATTGTAATGATCCGTTCTCCTGACGAGACCTTTAAATGTTTATTTATATATGCACCGTTGCCCTACTAGTATGGGAAAATTAATTTATTCAGATCGAATAATTCGTGTAGTTTTGAAAGTTGCTACAGTTATTCCTAAAGATGTCCAGATGAATATACTAAAAGCCCCCGAGGGAGGGACACAAGCCGGCGGTGGGGGAGGGGGGGAAAGGTCTCTTTTTCAAGGTTTTTGCTTGTAACTCGAAATTTTTTTCATAATATCTCTTTAGTGACTTCTACATTAATTATCTACATTAAATTTCCTATAAATTACGTCTCAACATTTTTACTGTACGATCAATACTTTAGGAGATACAGAGTATTAAAGGTAAGAAAAATAAGAAACAACATAGTTTTACAAATTTTAATTATAAAAAGAAATAACATCTTTTTTTGCACGAGTATGCCGACTTATTAGTCAAATTGTGTTTCATCTTCGTCATCTTTATCACTAACATCGATAGGGGGTCCATTAGTACAAGCTCCTAGGCAGCCGTTACAGATAAGACTACACATAATGCCCGCTTTTCGGCAACTGCATTTTCCGGAACATCCACTTTTACATCGGCAAAAAATTGAATTTAACAACGCTTCAGGAGCAGGAGGATCCAAGGTCGTGATTGGTTCTAAGTATCCATCGACTCTTCGCTTCCAACCCCATATTTCAGGAGGCAGTTGGTTCCCAAGCCACTCCTGTACTTGATGGAATACTCTGTAGGCGTGATATTTTGCTGACCCTTTGGTAGGGGGGAGGGAAGAAAGATCCGGTTTGGGCTTGGTACAAGATTTCAGAAAAACTGTGAATCGATGTCTGTTGATCTCAGACTGAGTACAGGGCGCTCGGTATACTGCAAGAAACATTTTTTCTCCGGCTTCTGCTATAACCTCCTGAGTTGACGTTGGTTCATAAAATACAGTTGCTGTTTCCTTTAGTGACGGCTTTTGATCAAAAATCTTGATAATTGATGTTTTTCCCTTCCTGTAAATAGTTGAGGTTGTATCACACCCACTGAAACTATGCAGAAAGAGAATAGAATCACAAAATGAATGTTTTTGAAGTTCTTGGGAGGAAAATATTTTGGTTTCCACTTTTCCTCTTCCTGGTTTGACAAAAAAATATTTCTTTTTCTGGAGGAGTAAGAGCCATTAGAAGGACTACAAGATCAACATCTTCTCCAATAACAGTGACCACAACATTGTCTGCAGCTTTATCAATTGCAGTGCGAATAATGGTGCAGTCAGCATCACTTGCAGCTATTCGTGTTTCTATGTTTGCAGCCTGCATTTTTTCTGTCAGAAGTTTAATCAGTTGGGACTTGTTTTTTGCATTTGATAGAAAATGCTCTTGCTGAACAATGACCTTCATCGATAGATTGATGTTTATATCAACAGACGATTTCACCGCCCTCCTTCTTTGTTCAGACGTTTTTGTGCTATTTTTCACGTCATCGTATCCATCAAACACTACGGTAGAAGATGGCCCGTAATGGGTTGGAAGCGAAGAGTCGATGGATACTTAGAACCAATCACGACCTTGGATCCTCCTGCTCCTGAAGCGTTGTTAAATTCAATTTTTTGCCGATGTAAAAGTGGATGTTCCGGAAAATGCAGTTGCCGAAAAGCGGGCATTATGTGTAGTCTTATCTGTAACGGCTGCCTAGGAGCTTGTACTAATGGACCCCCTATCGATGTTAGTGATAAAGATGACGAAGATGAAACACAATTTGACTAATAAGTCGGCATACTCGTGCAAAAAAAGATGTTATTTCTTTTTATAATTAAAATTTGTAAAACTATGTTGTTTCTTATTTTTCTTACCTTTAATACTCTGTATCTCCTAAAGTATTGATCGTACAGTAAAAATGTTGAGACGTAATTTATAGGAAATTTAATGTAGGTAATTAATGTAGAAGTCACTAAAGAGATATTATGAAAAAAATTTCGAGTTACAAGCAAAAACCTTGAAAAAGAGACCTTTCCCCCCCTCCCCCGCCGCCGGCTTGTGTCCCTCCCTCGGGGGCTTTTAGTATATTCATCTGGACATCTTTAGGAATAACTGTAGCAACTTTCAAAACTACACGAATTATTCGATCTGATCGACGATTCTGAATCTAATTTGCTGTGGCTATACATAATTTGCACGATTTTATGTTTATTTGCATTTTTTTAAATAACACTTATGAAAATGAAAATGAAAAATGAAAAATATACTTATGTGTGAAAGCTTTATGGCTAGCGCGTAAAAATTGCATACTACAAAATGCAAATTAAGAGCTTAACTGACAGCATTATCAAAAAATAGAATGAGCGTTACCATAGAACATAATAAATAGCTGAGATAAAAGCCTAGTTCTTTAACCTCAACTCCGAGACAACGCACCGTAGAATAAAACGCTTAGGCCTATTCTAGTAATCAAATGTTATAATTTTCTCCGTCTAACAAGAACTATAAAAAACTTGTTAAGTTGTTATCAAGAGAATATTAGAATTCATGTGTCATTGATATTAATTATTAATATTATATATAAAGCGTAGTATTTGAACAAAGAAGTACCAGTGACTAAATTTACATAAATTATAAGCACATTTTCTTAGCAATTCATATAAAAAATGAATTAAACGAGGTATGCTAAAATATTCTGCAGAATCTGAAGGAAAAATATGTAAATCCTAAGTCTAATTAACGAATGTTACGGTTTGATGTTTTAATGTTTGTACGATATGAAGAATCGTGACTGAAGCGCGCACTTTTAGGAAATTTTCCTAAAACGCGAACACATTATACTTATGCAATATGTTTTTATATCTATTTCTGTGTATTTTTTTTCTTGTTGACATATGTAGTTATTATGTTTTGTTAAAAAATATATGAACTAGTGTGTGTAAGAAATAGTGTGTAGAAAACTTAAAAAAAAAAACTTTTATCTTCTTGATTTTTAGGCATCAATTCCTACGAATTCATAATGGCAGTTACCAATATCTACATTTTTGACTAGGTAAACTTAGCTAAAATAATAAAAATGTATAATATGTTTTGTCAATGTTATTCTGTTCTTAGGTGAAATGTCTATTTATAGTGCAGTGGGTTATAATAGACAATTATCGCAATTCACATCTATTGTTACGTATATTCTAATGACCGCGTAAACGTGTAAAATGTAAACATGATGTATGACAAGTTCAAGTTCTTGTGTGTTTGGTAATAGCAAAGGAAATTTTTAGAAGCGTATCATAGAACAAATTGAGAAAATGAACGAATTACAAATTAGAAAATGGCACAAATTGAATTAACTGTTCTACCATATATTATGATGGTATTCGTTTTGTTTTTTTTTTTTGGCAGTATTTTTGTTGAAATAGTGTTTCTCTGATTCGCATAATATGAGTTAAATTTTAGGCTTATTATTGTTGATTGATAAATTAATTTTAAGAATGTGTAAATATTGACTATTGTAAATTTATAAATATTTTATTCACTAACTCTACCTGACCCCTAATATTAATTCAATTTTATTATCACTATTTAGGTTAAACGATTAAACCTTTACAGCTATTCCAAATTCTAAACGTTATTTTATTAGTAATAGAAAGCTATATAACCCAAAGTTTCATTAAAGTGTAAAGTGCAGTGGCCCGAATGAGGCATTACATCTTGTAGTTAGATGAAAATAGAGTGGAGCCGTAAATGGCGTACTTCATACACATTTTGATTGCAATCAGTTAATGTTCCGTTGCCAACGCCGACACGTGTTTTGTAACTATATTCGTCATTTATATTTCGGTATCAAATGGTTATAAAGTTACCTCAGGATTTTATGACTCGCTATTAAATGTGAGTCGAAATTATGTGAAAATTTGATGAACGTTAACGGTTTATCATTTTGGAGATGTTTGCCTTTTTATTAGAGGATTAAACTCAAAGGATTAGTCATTAAATTATCTCAATCATGCATTAAAATTAAACAGTAAAAATGAGTTAGAGTAACGGAAAATTATTGCATGTCTATTTATAAAAGGTCATGTTTCCTGTAGCCCCAATAACATATTTCACGGTTAATTAATTGAATAATGTATTGCGCGTTTTTGTTTAATCTTCACTACATAGTATAAAACAAAGTCGCTTTCCCTGTCCCTATGTCCCTATGTCCCTATGTCCCTTTGTACGCTTAAATCTTTGAAACTACGCAACGGATTTTGATGCGGTTTTTTTTAATAGATAGAGTGATTCAAGAGGAAGGTTTATATGTATAATAATATCCATTAAATAGTGGAGAAGTACTGTTATTTTTGAGGTTTCTAATGTGATGTCGTAAAAAATTACATTATTTCCGCTTACATTGCAAACGCAGGCTGAACCCTACGAGTTTTATCAAAATAATGTACTAAGTATTATACACATTGAAAAGGTCTACAGAAAAGTCCGCGATGGTATATGTCTATCTCTTATGGATAACCCACAATAACTTTTTTTTGTCATTTACTTTTTACGACAAATAATGGCTAATTTTCGAAGCGATTTTAACCAATACAGCATTAATCCTTAACCAATTAAATACCTTGAATACGTTGTTCATTTAATATAGATCTATATGGCCCTTTACACCGTATGATTTAAGTGAATATTTTCGAAGATATTACAGATTTAAAAATTGCGGGACGTAGCGTTTGCGGCGGTACCGGCCGGCCGCCCGGCTATATAATATTATACTAGCTGTTGCCCGCAGCTTCGCTAGCGTGGAAAAGATAAATTTTCATGATAAAAGTTTTCATCCTTCTAGAGGGAGGGATTTTCTAAAAATCCTTTCTTAGTGGACGCCTACGTTATGTCATCTACCAGCCCGATACGTCCAGTGGTTTGGGCTGTGCGTTGATAGATCACTATATCAGTCACCTTTGGGCTTTGAGTTTTGTATATATATATATATAGATACCCGTGCGAAGCCGGAGCGGGCCGCTATGTTTTTTATACAACGTTCACAGTTTTTCTGTAGTGTATTAATATCAGCAATGCACCCGTGCGAAGCCGGGGCGGGTCGCTAGTTATGTAATAAGCTTTGCGTACGGTATCGATGACGCTCACGTACGAATGTTTACAATTAGGTGCCAAACATACGATATTCATTACGAGCATCGTAAAGATAATTGCGCTATTGTAAACGATTTAACTATGGAACATTGCTAATCGTTTATTAGCGTGCTTTATTATATAATAATTCATAATTTGCATTGTAGCATTTCAAAAACATGCAAACCACATTCCTCCGTCTATAAACAAACAAAAAATTGGTACAGAGTAATTATGGTAATCGACGAATTAAACCTATCATCGATTTTCCCTTACCTTCATTAGCAATTAAAATTTAATCGATGCCAATAAAGTTTAAATAGAACTTTAAATGAATTGTGAAACGCGGAAAGCACAGATTAAAGAAAAGCTATTTGTTATTGTTAGCAATAAATACGGACTATAAATCTCTTAATATCTGTTTATTTACAACGGTATCGCAGGGAACCAGTTGTAGATCGTGTTGTGGCAACATCGCTCGCAGCAAATCAGTTTGGTGCGTGGGGAGAGGGGCGAGGGAGGCACACATGCATTATTCAAGGCTCATTTCTATTCAACGCCGACGACAAGCCGCCCGATAAAAACTTCTCGTTTGACAACTCGGACGCCTGCACCCTTTGTACTAACGTCATGTTCCCCACGTTTAACACGATCGACTGTCCTAAGTGTATTTATTACTATAATTCTAAGCTGCAACGGAGATAGATCATCCTCTTGACCGGCCTCAATGAAAGTCTGTTACTCATTCACTTCGAGAAACTTGTTCTACGACTTCGCCTCCCTCATTTGAATTACAAAACGTATTTCATACAAATCTTAACCTGGAAGTGAGGTCGAACCTGTTAGCGTCTCTCTGTTAAGTCCCGAAACAACGCTCGTAACCGGCTGTATAATCGCGACAGGTATTATCACATCATAAAATCGTAAATAAAGGCACGTGTAGTCATATCATTTATTCGGAGTATAGTACGGCAACTATTTTCTAATAAAGCGAAGGTTATAGATCAAATAAGTCTTAATAGTCCTATGGTAAAAAACAGAATCAATTCGTGATCGATTCGACCTACTTTCGGCGAATTAACCAATAATATATCTATTTGTCAGTGCTGTGACGAATCTATAATTTCGGATTTGTTTTAACAGATAATTGTACCGTGGAAATAGGCAAAAATTATTTATCCCGTGTCGTTTGAAATAAACAATGTTAACGTAGCCGTCCATAACACGGGTATTCTTTATTGGAACACGCAAGTCGCAGTGAGTACTTCGAAGCACTGAACGAGTAATTGCATTAAATCTAATCAAGATTGAAACTACTCGAACATGGTTGTAAATGGTTTGCAGTAACCAAGTAAAGTTTAGAGGTGATTATTTTTAGTTGGTATAACGAGTTGTCAGTGGTGGCGTGCGGTAGCGTCGCGGAAACCGCTCGAGTAGCGTTGGCGTGGTGCCCATCACACGATACATTTTAGATGATTGACGCTTGTCAAGAGCAATGAAGTCATCTACTTTATAAAACAAACGCAGTACTTATAATGACAACGGAGGAAACGCGGACAAATAGGATCTATGTTGTAAGAACACGCTTATGACTACAGCGTTGATAATATTATCTCGCGACGCATCAAATATACGTAACGAAGTCTGTGTATGAAGTAGGTTTTCCTCTAACATGGAAACTTAATTGTTGGAAACTATATAAGTTTTACTGTTATCTCGAGCAAAGGATATGTTAAAAAAATGCGAATTTTTATTTCAATATTACTCGATATCCGATTTAGACCACGTTAGAAATTTAAGCAGCCATATCTTGGATTAAAATTTTACCTATCGGTGTTTTATATAAACAATAAATAACTGCAATACAATTCGAGTAGCTATATCACTCGAACGGATTGGAAATTAATGCTTAATAACATCATAATTCATAACTTTTATAACTTCACGCATGATAATAACAAAAGATTGAAATATGTACGTTTACGTCAGCCGACCACAGGCTGTGACGCCAAGTACACGTGACCTGCACTATTATGTACATTATGTATTCAATAGAATTAAAAAACCTTTCTGATCACCCACGCACACGTTGCTATGCAAGCGTTTGATTGTGACGTTTCGTATGGCGCCAAAGTTGCGCGCCAAAATAAGTGTCTATGATTCTCTATGACATGTCAGTTGAATACGCTTTTTTAATATTACCATTCATTTGATTCAGTAAGTAAATCACAAATATGTACATGAGATCATGAGGAAAATGTGAATAGCGTAAATGTACAATGATATTTTCAAATTAAATAGACATTCTTCATAGTTTGTCTGATATAGTTTCATATTTATGACGTATACTCAAGAAGGTTCAGATCAACCGGTCATAGTTTATTTGATTGATTGATTGATATTGGATATGATGAATATATTGTAGTAGTCATAATATTTCTCAAAAGCCAATTATTTAACTCGCTAAAGTAGTTTTCTGTGTCCCTTACTTTTCTTCCACCTTCGGTCATCTTATCACATTATTAAGTTCACAATAAAGCTAATATTTACCTTAGACACGCTGTACAATTTTCCTTATAATAATACATGTTTGAACAATTCATAAGTACCTATATTGGCTGTAAATATTTTGATACTTTTCAAGTAGGTATATCTAGTTACGTAAAAATGTCAACAATTATTATGAACCCGCATAGTAAGCTGTGATTGTGTGGCAACTGCCAACTGCATTCGCACTGCAGCCGTTCATTTTCTAATTTACCCAATTGTATTTACAGGCTTCTTGCGTAAATTGCGGATTTATTTTCTGTAAATATTTCCTTATCTTGTCCCTAACGGTTAATAGAAATGTAATTTCAAAACAGAAGCAAATCATAGGTCACCTTGATTCAAATTCGCTGTTTATCCCTATAATTTATTTCATTAAACTCAAATGTATGTGGCTAATGCATATTTATTTAATTCTTTAAGAGCATAGTCGTTAACGATGAATACAGAACAAAAAATAATAATATCGACTAAAGTAATTAGGTGCTATAAAACAGTAGTGTTTTATACCTAGGCACAATGCTAGATATAAAGCGCGCAATTAAAAAACGCCATAAACATAAAAAGAGCATTAACTCGCTTGGTGGTAGATGCATCGGGCAAGTAATCGTATACATATATGGAGAAGCAAGACTGCGTTGGTACATACATATGTGTCGCAAGAGGCATGTTTTTTAGCGTTTATATGTTCTTTTCCGGTAGAGGAATTCTGCTAATCGTAGCTGGCAACATTTTGCAAATACCGCGTATGTCGTTACCGCGGTTGTTAAACCAATGCAATTTAAAATGGCCAACCTTCTTAGCTCATGCGAACAATTGACATGAATGAAACTATAGTTAAATCGGTATGGACGAGGAAAATATATGGGCTCTGTTTTGTGAATCGTTATTATTACGTAGTTTGTGGTTCGTCATCTGCGTATTGGTTCGATATTATAATTATTGTAAATTGTATCCTTAAAGTTTCCCTGAATGCACATAAACATGGCATACAGAGCGATTATTTTAAGCCGTTTTATAGGTACGTAACTGTAAATCATTATTGAAAAGGAATATGTCGATACCAATACAATCATATCCAATACGAAATTGATATCGCAACTCAAGGATAAAAGAAAAAAATATATAGAACCTATTTCTATGAATAAAATCACCGTTCAAGATTATAAATGTTGATAGGACCTAGATAATACCCGTTTATTTAGTTTAAACTGAAATCGGGTGAAGTATACGAAATTGTAGTTCAAGTGTTAGCAGGTCGAGGCGCCCACGCATGGTCTCAGTAAATCAGCGAATGTGTATATGAATTATACGGTACAATCTATGTACTCTTTAACAAAATCATTCAACAGATCTAGTATTGAAATAAATTTTGTCGTGAATCGTATCTCTATATATTGAATAAGGGTTACGACGACCTTATAAAGTCTAGCTAATGTAATCTCTACATCAATTTGCCCTTTGCTGAGATGACTCAAACTATAATATAACTTATCCTATCTGAAATATACAGTTGGATTTTATAATTAAATTGTAATAATTTACATTATTGATGCGATCATTCTCAGTTGTTGTTCATGCAGAACTCTACATAATACCTAAACACTATACGAAAGTTCCTGGTAAATAAAACAGTACAAAAACATTATTTACGGGAATATGGTGTGTCTAGTTCCAAAATGTACACAGGAAAGTGTAGTTCAAGTGTTAGCGGGTCGCCTACGCGCCGAGTCGGTAAATCACCGAACGGAGCGCCTTACCGCTCGTGCAATCTATGCAAATCGCGACTTAAACTTATTGCTCTCGCCTCTACCTTTCCAAATGCATACTAAACAGCGCCTAACAACGCCTTTGTTCCCACTTTTCACTTAACGCGCAGCACAGAAGCAAAACAATTTGTACTTTATTTCGTATATCTGACTCATAGTTTAACAACCGTTGCAGGTTACAAGCGCTCCCGTTTTGCAGCATTTTGAAATGATTCTATAAAAATTGCGTGCCTGTTTAATATGAAATTCATTGAAAGGCAATTCATTTGTTATTTGTTTAAATATTGACTTAATTCATCATTAATAAGGTCCCAGTAAATAAGGCTCGGTAAGCCCACGTATTTGGGCTAATTGGCCTTAGAAATGTCAAGCTTTTGCAAAATAATTTACAGCTATTTGTGAGAGCTAGTTATGAAAGTGAAATATATTTTATTGTTCATAATAAAGGTATTTCAATTAACCGAGAGGTCGCACTTATATTGTTCAATTTAAATCGCGGTGGTAATTTAACAATAAGAGCCAAATATATAATTGTAATATTTTTATTGTTTATATAGAATTTATGTGCTCGTTAGCATTTTTAAGAACTACAACAGAATAGAAAACTACATTTTGGATAAGGTAAAAAGAACACGGTGTTACTGATAGTAAGATAAACAAATGTATTATGCATATTCCTCAATTAGTGAAAAACATGCAAGGAAGTAGTGTGCTATGGAAGTTGATGTTTAAAGTGACTCCCCTTTTCAGAGAATTGGGTCACTCACGCTCTAAACAGCCAAAGTTGGAGAAACAGGCACCATGATTTCTTTCAAACAATTATACAGGAAAAGATTTTAAACCCTTTGGTATTATATTAATGGTCCTAATCAACTATGTACTACCCTTACTATGCGTCCCGGCAGTGATGCCCACATTGTCCTAAAGAATAAATACTTTAAATACTGTTTTGCTTGTGTACAATCAATAATTTTTGTCACCTATTTAGATCCATAGCTAATTCTCCAATTGAAGATTCACCTTACGGTTCCCATGACGTTCCGAGAACAAGACATAGAATGTAACCGGACTCTGTCTGCGTTCTTCCGCATAGATATACGCATTGCGATCCAATTATACAGGGTGTCCCACTATTGGTATACTAAGCGCGAAGGGGGTTGTAGTTTTGCATACACTGATCACATTAAAAATAGTTAAACAAAAAAATTTATTCAAAAAAATCCTATTTTTTTTTCTCCAAATCCATGTTTTCTTCTCTAGCTTCGCGCAGCCGGCATACATATACGGCTTCGCTAATGTGAGCATTTTGTCTATGAAAACATAATCTTAAATGATAGCTCATTTGCGGGTGGCAAAATAGGGCGGGTTGCTTGTTAGGGGTGTACACATAGAGTTTTAAGAATTCATCTATTTGAAAAAAAAATGCGTCTGGAATTTTATAAGTATTTTTTACGTACTCAGCGTATGCAAAACTATATACTCCTTTGAGCTTAGTATACCAACGGTGGGACACCCTGTATACTATACTGAGATATATAAAATATTTACTGCAGTGTAATTACTGTGAGAATCTTATGGTTATTATTCATACCATTGTCGGCTCAGTCGCTTATAACAATATACTTATATAGGCGGTAATTGTGGCTAACTAGCAATAATAGCTGATTTACTACATATATGTACGTATAATAGAGTGTTTACTTTATTTTTCTTAAGATTACGATAAGTGTTGAATCGACTACGTTGTTACTTATTAAGATAACCATATTGCTGCTGCGTTTTGTTTTATGTCAATAGATTAATTGATATAGCCATTAAAAAGAACATTATCGAATTATTTATTTATAGATGTTTTTATTAATATACTTTGATATAATTTAACTCAAATTATTTAATTAGTTGTCAATTGTCATATCACATATGATCAATCATAGCTAACATTTTAACAATACAGGGGTAAAAGTTAAGATAATTATCAAGTGATTAAATTAGAATGATATACAATGTATCAAGTGATTAAATTAGATATACAATGAAACTTATATTTATTCAGGAATTTTAAAGAGATTTTATATGATAAGAGAGCATTTTTAATTAGCAAAAAACCCACAAATTAACATAATTTACCGTGTGGATTTCATGAAATAATCCTCACGTACCTAGTTACTCATTATTTGATAGAAAGAAAAAAAAATGTTTTTTTATCTATACTTATAAAGTAATGTTATAAATGAGAAATATTTTTGTATATATGTATAATGTATGTGTGTCTATTTTTATGCAGTCTATACCTTAATGGGGTTTAATAAAATTTTCTATAATGTAGATAGAGCCGCAAAGGTTAGCTTGGAATACAACGTACACTACTGTTATTATATATGTACTTTAAGTCCATAAATGACTAGTCGACAAAACAATTCGGTGTAGGAGTAACAAGGGGTGAAAATTCGTATAAAATCGAGTGGTGCAATATACGCGTATGCAGTGGAGCGTTATTAAAATAAATAGTAAAACACAAAGCGCACCCCACACAATTCTACACGGATGTACTTATGTCATAAAGGGTCATAAAATAATGTGGCTCGTAATTAGCGCTAACGGTTTATCTCAGGACAGCTGCCAGACAATTGTAGTGGACATTGAAGTTCAACGGCCAGAGATGCCTAGATAAGATCTGACTTCTAGAAGTTTCTCTTGGCTTTCCAAGTTGTTTTGGAGAAAATTTTGAACGAAAAGTAAAGTCAAGCGTATCATCGGGTTTGATCTATGGGTTTGACACTTCTCAGTAAGCATGTATTTTTCATAATATTATCTACACTAATATTATAAAGAGGAAAACTTTGTTTGTTTGTTTGATTGTAATGAATAGGCTCATAAACTAATGGACCGATTTTGATGAAATTTGGCACAGATAATCTTTAGACCCTGAGAAAGAACATAGGCTACCTTTTATTGCGAAATATATACCACGGGCGAAGCCGGGGCGGACCGCTAGTATTGTATAAACCAAATCATACTTGAGAGGTGTAGTCATGTAGAGTGCAAATTACAATGAATGAAAATACATACTATCCAATATCCAATATTATAATATAATTATAATTATAATAATTAAACACTATTTCCTATTCTGAATTATCCAGCAATAAACTAATCAAACAAACTTAATCATAATGTTAAAACATTTAAAAATTTGCACATTAAATGCTTCTGTTACTAGAAACATCTTGCCGGTGTCGTTACGGTGGACGCACACGTGACGTAACCGACACGATAGCGGAGCATCACGATACAGTACATTGGCTATGTAGGTCCGGTATAGCCTGCACTCTCTTGCTTATATGAATATTGAAATACAATTACTACGATCACCAATACTGATACTAATTGCTGAGAAGTTAGAAAGTGTATCTATTCCCGCGCTTTAGTGACTGTTGGAAAATAACTAACAGATACACATTTGTATTATGACAGTAATACATCCACCAATACCACAATCTCACAAGTTATTTTCATGTAAATTTCCCCACTCAAGGACAAAGGTCAGCTATTTCCGTACACGTAGTCACGTAGATTATTATTTTGAACATTACAAGCTTAATTAAAAACATATTTTCCTCCTCCGCTATTATTATCTCAAAAACTAACAATGAACGGCAAACAAGAAACCGCCACCGCTTCCTTAGCATTCATTGCATAAATATATATGTAAGAATTCCAAAAACTCGACCCATTGAATGTTTGAACTTTAATATTCCTGAGTCGTTGTCTCCGCTACGTGATCTGAACCCTTCCCTCGTGGTTCAATATCACACTGCCTCAAAACAATGAATTCATGACCAACTTCCAGTGGTGTTCGTGAGTTCCCTGTCGTCAGCGGAATATTGAGTAACACTTAATTTTAAGAGCTAAACAATTCTGTGCATGACACCAGTTTGTAGTGGCGAGAAATGGTAATAAATTGATACGTGCGCTGTGAAGGTCTTAACGGATAATGCCTACATTAATTTCATTTAATCCGTGCTAATATTATAAATGCGAAAGATAGGATGTTGAAAGATTTATCATTTATGAATGATTTTTTTTCAGCTATGCCGAAACTTACATACGCTCAACGTTACAGACGCTATAGAAATACTAGCTTTAGCCTGCGGTGCTTTCTGCGGGGCACATCTAGTCAATAATCATATATTAAACTTCGATTCGAACTTAATGTACGATTCAGATTACTGATAATATCATGTCGCTAAAGAGCGAGATATATGTGAAATCGTGGGAATAATAGTGATTAAAAGAATCCCGTGTAGATAAGTTATGCGTTTGTGTTTTATGATCCGCTAACTCTGACTCTTATCGAATTCAAATGAAATATTAAACAGTAGTAATTAATCAAATAAATATTTGTAAACTTTTTCAATTTCTGCATATATGTATTTACTTATACATACTACCATATTATATCGAAGTCAGTTATTTATAAAGCGGTATTCAATTAAATGTTAGTATAATAAAAGTGATGTAAACAGAGATTAAAATTACAATGTAGGTAACTTTAAATTGATAACATAACAGAAATAAAAAAGACGCAACGTTTTATGTAAATCAAGAAACCATATGATACATTTATTGACACACTTAAAACCCAGGCAGGAAATCTGAGTATAATCCTAAACGTCCTACATAAAGAGCCTAACGAGCAGTTTATTCAATCAATGTAATTAACTTATTATTTGTGTTGAGTCTTTTATTACAAGCTTATGCATCGGTGTAGATTGCAGATACAATTATCAGATTTATCTGTTTATATTTATATGTTTATTTAGATGGTAAGTAACATATACGTTGTTTTAGAAAAGAAAGGTAATCAGTAATGGTAAAAGGTAAACCTATCTTCCAATATCTATATGATTTTGATCAGCTAAAACTTGAATGTGTCTTGTACAATATATCACCGTATAAAACCCAGTTCATTTATATTCAATTACTCGTCTTTTACTATAGAATTTATTCCACAGTAATAAATTTCATGTCAGCTACTTCCTTTAATTCCGTACATACATTGTAATCACAGCTTTTTATATACACGCACAATGTAAGGTATATCCATGTAAAGCACATAATATGACTAAGGATGTAATATCGTACAAAGACATGTAATTACTGGAGCACATGGCCGTAATCCAATTAAGCAAAGCCGGTACACCTAGTTTCATTATGGTTACCGCCGGCACTATGTATAATGAAGGGAATCTGAGTGCTTTACTGAGATCGAGGTGCGCTGATAATCGAATTAATTCGAACTGCAGTGAAGCCGACAAGGGTTTAACTTAGTTTATGAGTATGCTCTTAGCGTGCAACAAGTTTGTGCGAGCGTCTTGAGTGCTTTGAAATCGGTTAAGCCATATAGCGCCGCTCAAACTAGAATGCTACGTAGTTCCAAACGGTTCATTAAGCTATGCTTCACTGGCGAAAGTTGCAGAAGTCGATAAGCTGTTAGCACCTAGTAACTAGTTGTCACACCTGGGAGGCTCGTGTTCAAATAAATTAATTTTAAACGCAACTATGGACTAAACTATTAGGGAAGCTAAACATTTTTCTGATATTTGAAAAGATAGAGTATACATAATAAATCATATTTTTTTGAATGATACAAAAAAAACCTCTGTATTTAAGTTTTAAGTAACATTATAACAGATATCGAACAAATTCAGACTTTTTCAGTATTACAACAATTATCTCATACTTCATGTTATAATGGCATATTTTATTACTTCGCAACAATGCAGCCATAATATTCGCAGTTAATAATTTACCGAAAAGAAACAATAATATTTATCTGCATGGAGTATTTCTCTGTCGCCCCCATCGATCTGTTTCACAACATCCGCTTGCAAAATGTTCTGATTTACTGTATGCATAAACAATTAATTTTAATATCACTGTCGCTCCAATACCTTACAATATCATCCTTTTTTATTCATACGAAAAATGGATTTCCTGTTCTATATTTAATTTTACTTATTTTATAGAAGTTGTGATATTGCTTCTCTGAACTCGGATATTATTGTTCTTCGAACAATTCGTTGAAATACAAGATGAAATAGATGTTTTATTTTTCTTGAACTTTGTACAAATATACATAAGCCTCTTTAAAAACGCATGGCCACGTGGTTACCTCTTAAGAAGGTTTTCAATATCGACTTCAAATGAATTTAATGCTTAGATAAAGCGTGTTAGCCTGCACTATTCGTGGTTTCGCCAAAATTAATACCCGCGCCATAGGTTATTGGTACTCGGATCAATCGCTATGAATTATATCCAACGTATATTTCATTGTGTATGCCAGCCGCTGGTTGTCGCGCGACAATAACGACATTATTTACATATAAGCCGTTGTTCCCAGCTCATTCATGGCTCGGGCCGTTCAAGCTGATTTATCACTTTAATTTCATAAGTATCTCTTTGTAATACGTTCTATATTATATATTAGGGATTCATATTTTCACCTTTATGGCCGGTAGTTAAAATTTAGTTATGTAACGTACGGTCGATAAACGGTGTCTTGTGAAGTAAATTATAATTTTAGGTTGTTTTAGATGTAGATTGTTTGTGTGGAATAGTAATTGCTAGTTAGATATCGATGAGTAGAGATGAAAGTTATTAACCAAAAAAACTTGCTCAAACAAACCATGCAATATTAAATGGTAATTTTGCGTTATCCAATTCAAGGTTTCTTGCAAAAACATTGTGCCTTGCAAAAATGTTTTCAGGGGTCACTGGCCGATCTCATAAAATTCATTCAGTTACACTCGATTTGGTAAATAGCTAATGACTATTGGAACTCGATCGACTGCGATCCGTTTCGATTTAGTAGAGTATAAAAAATTCGTTTCTAGAAATCTGTAATCTGATGTTTTGTTTTAACGCGTGTGAAAACCCACGTACCTGCTTTGATATACGAGAATTTATATGGAATGTATAGAGTATACGGGTGTATTATAGTTTATTGCGCTGATATTGTAAGACGAGCCGCGATATTCGCCGAGAGCAGTGCAATCCGAGTCTTAATTCGCAGCTGGCAAAACGATGATGATTCATTTTAGTGTATATTCTGAAGTGTGCACGTGGTTCTCTCCTCTGGTGCGTCTAGGAATAGAGGTGCAATTTGTATATCAACATTTGCATAGATACTTCTTTACTCTTGGTAACAGTTAACTTGGCAGTTGTACGCGTGACTCACTAGTGCGCTCCCATGATTATCGTCGACGCAGTTAGTTCAGATTTGTAGAAAAAAATTGGCAACGTATCCACAAAAAATTGGAAGCGATCGGGATCGTGTTTCTCAAATGGCTCATTAGAACGTTAAATCTTATGAAGGGGAGATGCGGTCTGTTTGATGCGTTCGTGTCATTCACATGTGCGGAATCGTTTGTCTATATTAGCTTTATTTTGGTAGCTGAAACATTTGCAACGCATATTACGTAAAATAAATAACTATATAAACGGCTCGTTCCGACCGCATTAAATTCAATGCATTTTAAATCATGCGATATTTGAACTTGAATATTGGTAATCGATTCACATCAGCACAGCGTGATTTTGTCGATATTTCCATAGTTATATAATGGTTTACTATTTTTATTATGGTAGCCGGAGTTTTGCATACACCTGTGACGGTAGCGCGCTGCATTCTGCGGTAGGTTTTACTAAATGCGTACGTGCACGCCTGCCACGTGGGCTTAGGGTTGGCAAATATAAAGCGAAAGTTTGCCAATAGATAATACAGCTTCAACCCTCAAAATGTAGTTCTCTTATTGTTAAAAGTTTGTATTCATCTAAAAAGTGTTTATAAAAAACCGTAACACTCAAAGAATAGAATCATATTTCAAACTAGCCAATCCCTTTTATACTACTGCCTATTGTTAGAACCCTAATTACATAAAAAATTATTTAAGTTAACTCTTCAGATTTTTACATAGTAAAAATATCCAATCAATGATATTGGATTAAGAAGAAACACTCAACATACATGCAATATGTGTCAGTTTAAGCGAAAACTAGTAGTCCCATTTAAACCTGGTTATAACCAGAATAATCCGGTTACGATAACCCTAGGTGTACGTCTCCGTACGGCACGTCGCTACCGGTTGGTAAACATTCACACACGCAGATAAACATCTTTGTAAATCCGCACGCTTCAGCATAATACCGTAATTGGGTATAAATAGTACATGGAAATGGGATTGAACAATGCAGTTCCCGCTCTTGTGGACTGTGGTACAGACTTCTTGAATATCATGGAAATGAGAGAAAAATGCATATTTTTCTATATCTACAATACTTGTTTATTAAGTAAATTTCAAGAAAAAATATTATTCTAAATGTTTTTAGTAGTCAATCTTTTACAAAGGCTCGTTAAAGTGGAGTAGCTATTAGGAAAAACGGCAGTAGGTAATGTTCTTAATTCGCCATGAAAGTTACAGAATCGGTCGCTCTCCTCGTTTCAGTTTTGAAAACGACGGTGAACTAATCTATGAAATATCTTGAATATTTATGTCATTATCTAGTATCATGTAATGAAATAAGTTTAAAATAATTTCATTATTACACTTTTCCGAGATATAACCATTTGTAAAATGAGCAAGCTTTACGTATCCAATTGAAAATCTCTATGAATTCTTTCTTTTTAAACATAGCAACGTAGAAATGGAATAATACGGCAAGTCTATGATTTTTCCACATACTGGAAATCGGAGTGAGGCATTAAAATTAGATCGCAGGGTATTATCGAGTAGACTGAGCAGTTATGCTGTTGAATAATGAATGCGTGGGGTTCCCATTCACGTCACGTGTCCCATTGATTTGCTTTCATGTTACTCGTATTATTTTAATAAGGTTTATTCAACGGTATTTATGGATCATATTATAGGTCCCTTATTATATTGGCTTATTAAACGACGTCTTTAGGATGAGCTGATTGTATCGAGGTCTTATTAATTGCTTGAGTTATTAGCTATAAGATCCGTGGTGTTATTAGAATGAGTATGAATAAAATTAATCTGTATCGATTTTGTATTATATTAGAGTTATTCTGAACAGAATAATGGATAATCCCCTATAATATAATGAGTGAATTAATTAGTGTATATTATGCATTGTAGTCGTAAAAGATACGTAAGTACACAATATAAAAGCACAAAGCCACACAACATTGGCAAACGTAGTAAAAATACATTTCAATTCCATAGCTCACATCACTTACGTAATGTAAAAGGCTCGTTATTAATACAAATATGATGCATTTCTCATTAAAACAATCTAGTTATTAATGTAAAGCATTAACCAGTCCTTTGTTATATGAAAGCGAGGGCAAACCACAGGGGCGGCGATTTGAGCGAGCGTTGAACGGTCAACCGAAAATTAATTAACATACTTTGGTGCGCAACCGGACAGGTGGCCACCCACCGCCCCATCCGATACGGATATTATTTCTCCATTTCCCCCTTTGCAGTTTATTTGATGTGCGTACTGTACTCCGCTCTCCGCACTCGATGTAATGATTCGTTTTTATCTGCGCCCTACTGTAGTCGACCACGCTCGAAACTATCTGGTAGCTTTAATATCTACTTTCGCAGAAATAATGTAAAGCAATTACGAGGTTCTTGTTTCTATCCATTTCTCTGTACGGTTGTAATGTATTTAAATACAAATAATTTAAATAATTAATGTACATTGAAACACGATTTCAATATCACATATTGCAATTTTGAGAATTTATTTTGTATGAATACGTATAAAGAAGTTTACCATTCGTAGCATATCAAAAGAGTTCGCATTGCAACTTTTTAATTAAGAGAACCGGTGATGGAATGTAAAATATTATATGTATTTATTTCTACACCAGAATGAGGAATTGTTACTTTGTTACGTATATACGTAAAAGTACCAACCGTGGCCCATTTACTTTATAAGACGTGTAATTAAATAATCCAAGCCCGGCCTTGCTCTGCCAAATTAGGATTTTTGGATACTTTTGAAATTGTTTTCGTAATAAATATTTTATAAATCGCGAGGCGTTAAAATTCACGACATTGATATTTTAATTTTGGAATGAAGGCTTAAAATTGTCAACAAATAAGTATTAATTGAGTCAATATAATATGCTCTACTTATAGATACTTATCAATTATTATAATATTGTACAATGTAATGAGTTGTATTTCTTAATGTGCTTTTATCCTTCCCGTACATCGGAGATAACTTGTAAGTTTATAATGTTTACGCTTAACAAGGAACAGTTTCCAAAATTTGTATATAACATGGGTTAAGTTGCCACACTGAACATACCTTTGACCGAGGTAAGTGCCACTCCTTCGGTCTTGGGATGCTTCAACATATTAGGTTTATAAATACTGAATAATGGGTTTTGGCTACACAACACAGATATAATCACATCATTTTATTGGTTCAAAGAAAGTTGTGAGTGCCTTAAGAAAGGGACACGGAGTCAAATAAAAGTGTATGTTTAAGATATGTAGTTCTACATTTTCATTACGTAGATGCTTATTGTAATTTTGATACAATACAAAATAATTATCAAAATCAACCTACATACCGTAAGTAGATACAATTAATTTCCTCTGAACTTTATGCATTATAGATTTATTACCATCATTAACTAGCCGTAAAGTAGACAAAAATTATAAATAGTAACACGACATTATCGCTTTTCGATGCAAATTAGCCGAATGAAATTCAAATTGGGCAATACTTATATTTGTGGAATTTTGGAAATGCTTAATGAAAACGAATTTATGAGCCCACATAGGTACGTGTGCATATTATTATAGGACTAGGAATTGATTAGACGTTGAGCTGTGAAAAAAACCGTTTTATTGCCTCCGTAGAGTACACGCGATAAAGTCTAAATGGTACTAAATTACCAGAATTATTCCGTACTTCGGTATTAAATGCATTCCAGTTAAAGGAATCGCGTGCTGTTACTGCGAAGGACGCGGGCCTTTTTCATTTCATGTGCTTTTAATTTACTTAAAAAATCGGAATCAACAGCATTCTAGGTTTCTGTTTGCATGCACTGTTTAATTGTCGTTTTGTATGGGTGTTAGGTTTCTTCCATTTGTTGTATCGAAGTACTAAGTGCCAATAAATTGTGTACAGAAATGTGAAGAATAGGGAAAAATAGAAATAGAGAAGATAGAATATGGAATTTACCTTGTGTTGAAATTATTATTCGGTACACAATTTCAACAATTTTTTATGATTCTCTATATCCTGCGCTATCAATCTAGGATATTTCCTATTACATTAACATAACATAATTTGATATTTCACAAAAAAATAACGATATATTATGTAAGTTCCCAACTTATTCATGTGACCAGAATGATATTTCACCCTTGTAGTATAATAAAATGAGCAATGAAAAGCAATTTTCCGGCTTTCCCTTGCCTTCCGTCCCTCTTGAAAAAGCGTCTTATTTACTCACAAACTAAGTGTTCGTATGAAAACGAATAAGGAGAGATTAAATTGGAAATTCTTATCTGTTTGTGGGATCGAGATGGAAAGCGGACATATGACCTGAATAAAGTTTCACATGGTGAATCACAGAAGTGCATTCGTTTATTTAAATTTAACAAGTATCGACATCAAATAAACATACAAACTTATTGTGAGTCCGAATTTTTGGGATACTAATTTAGGTACAAGCTTTTTTTTTTGCAAGGACAAAATATTTTTTTGAAGTTTTTTTTATGAATTAGTATTTAGCTACATGCAGAACAACTTTACTAGTTTTAATAACGCAACGTTTAATAGAGTTATATTGTAATGCGGCATAATTTGGTTAATTAATTCTGTCCGTTATTGTTAATTGGTCTCTTTGATGGTACGAGTAATATACGCATTTGTGCGTATCAAAAGTTATAAAAAGTCGCTTAAAAAATAGATGTTTAAGTTCACGGTACGGAAAGCACTTGAAGAAGTTTACAAAGGAATAAAAAAGTTTTGAGTCCAGATTAAACTATTAGTTTTTTTTTATAGTTTGAGAATGACAAAATGTAAGAGAACTGTGTTACATGTAGGACAAAATCGTTACTATAATTTAAGCAATTTTAACCGAAGCTTATCATCTAAATTCTAAAACATAACCAGCCATGATCAAACATAAGACCGCTTTGTTGTTAACGCACCTAACTGAAAAGAATAACAATATAAAAAAACATTAGCATTAGTAATGTATAAACATTGACATTAAAGGTTGCGGTTTGTGGTGGTCAGTGCCACAAATTGTGACTCCCTTACCTACACGTATGAAAGTACTTGTACGTGTGATTGCAAATCTTTCTTTTGTTTAAATGTATAAAATAAGTCTTAAAAGTTTTACAAAAATGTACAAACAGGTTAAGAATAAATTACAATGTTTACAGTGTAATAATTTCCATGATCGATAGAAACGTTTTTGTTAATTTTAAAACTCAATATATATCTTTAATAGCGAGCCATTATTACGTAAATGAACACGATCATTATAAACAGCTATGTACGAATAATGTGATAACTACAAACATTAGTCTTCAAAGGTCTCTATTTGATGATTCACCGTCGTATTAATACGTAATTGCCTATATCTTAATATACCTACGTGGTTTTTAACGGAACTGGTTTTGTGATTAAAGCGCTTTTTAGACTGATATTTAATAGCATATTGTAAAATTAAAATCCCCAAAACTAAAAAAATGGTTTTGATATTGTAGGCATAAGCTAAGCGTTTTCTATACTCTACTTGTTTTGTAGACCTACATATAGTTTTATTCATATTTCAGTAATTATACACAACTGTCAATACTACTCGACCTAGCTTCACCGGTACTGATTCTTCACAACAACCACAATAAAAACTAGGAATTTCAAGTAATATTACAATATGCAATTTGCATCAGACCTCGTTCATATAGGTATATTTAACTCCAAAACGTACAAATGACCACTAATGTTCATATTGTACATCAAAGTTAGCGATATTGAATCGTGTAGAGAATAATGAACGAGATTCGATCCGCCCACTCGACTCACTAAGTACGGACATAATTTAGCCCGATCTGCGTCTTGGATGCACTAGTTATTGAGAAAGTTAAACATTGTTCGATGATTATATTTGTGGCGAGTGAAATATCTTGTGCCAACTATACTTTGATGTGAACGGTAACGCTTGTAAGTGATCGGATAGTGTTTACTAGTTTATGGAAACTGTTGTGACTTAAATTTTTTGCAATAATTTTATTTCTGTATAAGTGTCCCATCACGTATGTAAAACACGTAATACTAAGCATAAACTAATTTAAGTCATTAGAGTCTATTTAAATGAGTTAGGTATACTTAAAAAATCCACTCATAAAGAAAATTAGCGTTATGATTATTATCAGTTTAAATATCATCCTTTACCACCGTAGATTCACCACCTTCAGTTAACTTTTTCTAGTGTTAAGGTGTAATTAATTATTTACAATATTTTATTGAATAATATAAAAAAAAAACATAATATCCTTAAATAAAGATCCTCCTTTGTATGGTTTACATTTATTATTTCTCGTGCATGTTAAAATATCTACACTACACGGGGACCAAATAAAACAGGCACTCGACTGAATTCTACAACCGTACTCGAAAGATGATTACGTCCAAATATTTGGCGCGATATAAAATCCCATTGAGGAAGCCTCAAACCAGTTGCGACCCTCGAGCTCCTGAGGGGCGCCGGTTATTGCGGACACTTGTCATATCAGCTATAGGGGACGCTTTATTATTTTAATTATTGCACATTCACGACGCCCTTTGTCAGCCGCCGCTGCTTTCGACACGAATTAGTCTAGATTGTTCTAATTGAACGCACTTGAGCTTGCTTGCTGCTTATGAGGTTAAGAACGCTATTTTTAGTAGTGTTACGCTTACGGTACGATTGTACATACTACAATTATAAATGTTAATGAATTGGAACTGCAAATTTTCATTAAATTTAGTCAACATCATTTCAATATATGAAAAGATTAAGTACCTAAGTAGCTCAACACCATGATAGGCGACAATCATGAAATCAAAAAAGCGACAGGAGATGATGGTAATAAGTAAAGAAGCACTATTTTCGGTGCTAAATTCCATTGCTGTCATGTATGCAAAAGTTTCCATATGGAAAAAAATAAATGTCTACACGATTTTAGGATCCGAAACATCCACCGAAATTCTAGTAATTAGCATGATCAGTACTAATTAGTACGATCGAGTCATTCATCGCTCGTACCAAAATTAAAACGAATCTTCTGAAATCTCTCTCAAATGTTTTATGTTACTACATATAGAGTGCAGTGTAAACATTTTTTCTTTACCCGATGCAGTGCACTCGTACTGTTTACATTTACTGTCAAGCATAATCATCAATATCGGGTTTTATTTGCAATCGTAGTCATTAACAGTTAATATGTATAAATAAACATGTGTTATACTTATTGCTACCGTTCTTTTGTTCGATTGAGAAGAGATTTTTTTATTAAGTTTGTGAATTTGCAGTGTGGTAAAACAGATAAATTGACAGTTACGAAATCTACAAGATAAAAGTTGTTTGATAATGTTTAAAACCTAGGTATATTATTTAACTGCAAAAAATATACCGTTAAACTGGTAATGTCAAATAATATTACAAATGTCGGCTAAAACACTGAAAAAGCTTGTCCATTAAATGTTTTATTCAGTGGACGCAAAATTTTTAAACTCGCTTTTAATTTCGCTACCGAAAGCACCTGCCTAAGTTTTTGTTGTCTATACATTGTGCTTTAAACAAAGGAAATTTATTCATTCCTACACATATCAGTCTATTCATTGATCATGCCAATGAATAAATAAGCCGACCATAAAAGGGTTAAATATCCTAGCAGTTATTTATATGAAATAATAAAAATCATGAGTAATTCATAATTTATTTTCAATCGATAACGCTTCATGTTCTAAATGGTTCCGGCAACGTAATGTCGTGGGAAAACACTAGATTTATTGTCAATTAATTATGTATTAAGTTTTTCTTTTAGGTGTCTTACTAGTAGATTTATGATCGAAGAAATTATTTATATTGCGTAGGAATATATAACAATTCAATATTCAATATAACTAATGCGAATGCAACGGTGCATTCAAAGGGAAGAGATTTTTATCAACCGAAATAATAGGGTAGCAAGGTGCACAATATTCCAAATATGTTTCAATAATATTTAAATCCCTTGGAAAAGATAAACAGTGGCTTATAAAATACACTGAAAATTTATCAAGAAAACGGCACACGGCGCGGCGTCGCGAGGCTGCCGCATACTTTTACTCTCCTCCCGATCCGATCTTCATAACGAAATTCTTCGTTTTGATATTATATTTATATTGTTAACATTTCGTACCTGCATGTTGCTAACGGTAAATATGAAAATTTCAAGAATTCCTACGACCTCCGCCCGAGGTCTTGTTACAAAGCTTATTTACTCGGTATTAAGAAAATTTCGAATGGATACCCTTGAACGTTTATGTTTTATGGTCTGTAATAAACGTCTGTGTAAAAACTGAAAGCAGGCAGCGATCTGATAAATAGGCCCGGCATTTGATATCGTTCCAATTAGTTGTTTACTTTCAAATATTAACATCTGAAATAAGATGTCTTAATTTAATTTCATTTCTCTGTGTTTGTATCGGGATTACTGCTTATATCTGCAACTACTTAGCATAACCCTTTACAAAAATATTTCTTAATTTTGAATAATTCAATTTATTTAATGAAAAATTTAATATTTTAAGCAGTTTTACTGCGACAAGACAAAATCGTCGTGTACTTTTAACTTTAACTAAACTACACTTGGATATGTTATAAAAGGCTCTTTCTTGATTCTTCTAATTTAATATGACAAAGCAAAGAGTAAAGACACAACTCTTCAAAAGCGGGACTATTACGAACGCATCAAAGCACATACATGTTTACAACATTATTAGAGACGAGCCACAATACGCTCAAATTTACAATGTGCATTCGAATTTGTAAACAAACAGAGAGTTTGACGTCAAACCAGAAGGACCTGTGCATACTGAGAATAGCTTTTATATCTACTGATTTTCATTTGAATTTTTGACTGGGAACATATTTTTGAGATATCATATGTAAAGTGCAGTCGCTACTTTTCATATATACTTAGATTGAATTTAACTTTTTTACTCCTATCTACTCTATATTTTCTGGATAAAGTATCGTTTCGCCATGGTTTATGGCATAAGAGTTATAATGAACATAATATTATAATGTATCTTTTTTGTACATTGCTGAAAAAAGAATCGTACCTTTTGATTAACTATTGCTCTACTTATGATGACGCCTTCGTCTCAATAGTTGTTCTTTATAGTCTAGTAGCTATTAACTTAAACTCATATACTTAAACTCTATTTTAATTATGTATGTTTGTTTGTTACAGCGAGCGGCGCGCTCGCGGCCGGCACCATTGCGTCCCCGTGGAGCACGGCGGCCGGCGCGCCCGATACCAATGGCTCGGGCGGCGCCGACGCGAAGCACCTGGATGTCGGCGATGCTAGCGACGATGAAAAGGTAAATACTTGAGCACTTAGAGGGTTCAACATATTAGAGGATTAGGATTATACTGTCCGGTCGCGGAAGAATTCTAACAAATACCCGCGGCCCCATCATTAAAGCGCCTCGACGGAACACAGTGGGGTTTTAGTCGGTAAGAATCCGACATAACCCACGGCTCCTTCCCCGGGGGCCGTGGGTATCTTTGGAAGATTTCCCCACTATAAAAAAAAGGGTTATACTGTCCAAGTTATGACTTTGCCGAAGAGTGAACCGGTTCCTACTAGGGAAGCGCGTACCATCTTAGATTACCATCAGGTGAGATCGTGTTCAACAGCTTCCCTATCTAGAATAAAAAAAATATAATAAAAGCACCGACGTTAAGATTGTAGCGATGATGAGGTGTATAGAGGAAATGTTTAAAGTTCTTTTGGAATGTTGTTCTGTAGAAATCATGGGCGATGCTAAAGACGCAAAATTACGTGAAATAAATGAAAATGTATTGCTGTGCAATCGTAACAAACATTTTCATATTTCAAATTTTCCACCTTGTTTCACTATCATTACCATATCGATACATTTAATGAGACACAAATAAAATAAGAAAAATCACTTATTTAATGGGGTTGCAGCTCTCCTAAGTGCTAATAGGATTGTCTTTTGCAATGAGTTCCTTCTGAGATATTCAATTTACGTCCTCTTCAGTAAATAAATTAAATAAATATAGTTACTAGAAAAATCAAGAAATCGGTCCTGTATCCGTCCACTAATGGAGGAAATACGGGTACACATAAGTGCTTCGCTTTGACGTTGATCTTCTTTACGGTAGATTTTGCTCAGGGGGCCCTGCTCCGAAATGTATGTTTCTAAATCATGGTTTTTGGATAGAAATCATCATATTTAAAATCCTAAAAAAATATATAGCACAGATAAACGTTTGATCTAGTGACTTTTTTGGATAAAAACACAATATTAAACATTTGACTCGATCAAAAAAAAATCAGAAGTAACATCGATTTTAAAAGCATAATCAGTTTTATGAGAATTAGGGGAACGCTATGTTTATGAAAATTTGACATTTCATTTACTAATCAGGTTTTACAGGGAAGTTTTTGGATAGATTTTTAATTTAGCCCTTATTTTTTTCTATATAAAATATAATACGTAAAATGCGACTCGCGCGCACCACGTCAGTGCAGCCAGCTGCCAGAGTCCAGCCGGACGTTATCGAGGGAGGACCTGTGCTAGTTTTGCTCCCGACCACGTTGCAGTCGCCGTTCGCGTATTAGAACCGAGCGGCGAGTAAAACGGCGAGCATGTCACGGTATAAATAAATCAGTAGTTTGATTTTGTTAGTTATCCTAGGATTATTGTTGTAAATATAAATTAACTTCTTATTCTATACTATTAAACGAACAATATTTGCATATTAATATATTTGTTTGTAAATACAGTGTGGAAATTTTCGATGGGCCCTGGGTGAAAGTACTAGAAATACTGGAGATAGCAAATTTCCTTTATTTTTAAAAAGAAATAGAACTGCATTCAAAGATTTTCAAAAATTTAGAATACACTAACTTACTTATTACATACTTATATTCAATTATTATTTTGCCTTTTTTATTTGTTTTACTTTAAATTATTATTACCAATATTTTCAGAAGAAAATAAATTAATGTATCCAGAACGAGAGTTTCATTTTAAACTTTAAATGTATGTATAAAATATACCAAAAAATTTTTACGAGAAATTAACAATAAATTATCTTTTATATTGTTTCTATCGATTTGAATAATAAAATAAAATTTGAAAAAGGAATGTTTCTTTTCAGAAAAATTTGCTATCCCTAGTATTTCAAGTACTTTCCATTCAGGGCACATCGAAAATTTCCACACTGTATATATACAAACAAATATACAGGGTGTCCCAAAAAGTAGTGATGAACGGAAGCTGGGAGGTAGAGGACCAAGAGGGCTATCCGAATCACCCCCATGTGTGTTATGCGATTTTTCGTATTTTCGGAGTTATTACATTTTTTTCAATTTTTCATCTATCGCCGAGTACGATGAGATTTTTATTTATGGTGACGTGAATTATTGCGCTAGATGCTTGTTTTTTTTTGTGTGCTAAGCTGAAAGATAGGCCAATTCAGTATGGTAACATTTACTATCGTTAGATCTTCGAATGGAATAAAAAAAAGAATTAAATGCCAAGAAAGATAAAATTACCCAGTATGTTCATAACTTCAAGGGCCCATAAAAAAATAAAATCACATAAAAAAGGTTTTCCATTTGGCTTTTAAAAACTTGCTCTATCGATCAGGTAGCCACCATAAAAATTTCATTTTATTATTCTGAAGGCTTCAATCGAAAAATTGAAATCTAAATGTGGTAAGTGCAAAATTTTTATTAACATGATGATCATTAAAACCAATAAATAGGTGTTTAATTACCAGAATTTTTTTAAATAGCCCCGCTGTTGCTCAGTGCAAGTGCGACATCACCGTAAAAAGTTGTCTTTTAATTGTCTGAATGCTTTTTTATCATTTTTAATGGTTTCTTCTGCTACTATGAATTTCCGGGTTATTTTGTCCAAATTGGGGCATTCTCTCAAGTAGCCGAGGTCTTTTTAGTATCCCCATTGAAAAAAAATCAATGGGGTTTATTCGAGGGACCGTGGAGGCCAGGCTTTAAAGCAGGCGTCACCGGCGCATGCGCAGGCTGCAACGACCAATCCATCTTTCAGGGTATTTTTGCCCTTTAGCCTGGCCTCCACGGTCTCCGGACATAAACCCTATTGAATTTTTTCCGTGGGGATACTACAAAGACGAGAGACTGCCACAATTTGGACGAAATAACCCGGAAATTCATAGTAGCAGAAGAAACCATTAAAAATGATAAAAGAGCATTCAGACATTAAAAAGACAACTTTTTACGGTGATGTCGCACTTGCATTGAGCAACAGCGGGGCTATTTAAAAAAAATTCATTTTTAAACACCTATTTATTGGTTTTAATAATCATCATGTTAATAAAAATTTTGCACTTACCACATTTAGATTTCAATTTTTCGATTGAAGCCTTCAGAATAATAAAATGAAATTTTTAGGGTAGCTACCTGATCGATAGAGCAAGTTTTTAAAAGCCAAATGGAAAACCTTTTTTATGTGATTTTATTTTTTTATGGGCCCTTGAAGTTATGAACATACTGGGTAATTTTATCTTTCATAGCATTTAATTCTTTTTTTTATTCCATTCGAAGATCTAACGATAGTAAATGTTACCATACTGAATTGGCCTATCTTTCAGCTTAGCACACAAAAAAAAACAAGCATCTAGCGCAATAATTCACGTCACCATAAATAAAAATCTCATCGTACTCGGCGATAGATGAAAAATTGAAAAAAAATGTAATAACTCCGAAAATACGAAAAATCGCATAACACACATGGGGGTGATTCGGATAGCCCTCTAAGTCCTCTACCTCCCAGCTTCAGTATATCACTACTTTTTGGGACACCCTGTATAAATATGCAAATATTGCTCGTTTAATGGTATAGGATAAGTAGTAAATTTATATATCAACAACATTCCTACGATAGCAAATAAAATCGAACTACTGATTTATTTATACTGTGGCATAATCACCCGCCTTCATAGGTCACCGGAGTTCATGCCGCGCCGGCTCCTGCGCAACGCGGGCGCGAGCCATCTCAGTGCCTAAAATGCCTAAACTTTCAGTACAAAGGGCTCTTAAGAAAATAATGTAGCATCTTCATACATAAAAGAAAAAATAAATAATTATGCTTAAAAAATCGGCACCGTTTTGACGGATAAGTCGGGAAAATTATTACTATAGGATCTGATAGAGGAAAATCATATGTTTACAGTACAAGTAACATGCAATCTTATATAAACAAAATTGCATTGATTTATAGGTTTTTTCTATAACTTTATATTTTTTACTTTGTACCTAGAAAATTACAAGCAATTAATATAATCACAACTATGTTTGCAAAAAATGCGTATTGAAAATAACAGATAAAATTCCACCACAAGCATTTCGCTTATGTTATTACTTTCAGATATGTTTAATGTTAAAAACCAGAAGCTATTGTTTTTATGTCAATATTGATTTTAAATCGTACGGGATGTTATTGAGAAACGAATATAAACTAACAAAACCAGAAGCGACTCGTATCGAGTGGTTCTAAGTAACACTGAATCACTATTTTGCTCGGATGCCAGCTAAAGAGTTATTTTTATTTTGCCTCTCGTATAGGAGTCCATTAATTAGAATGACGCACCTCTCGACGTTCGAACGATATATCGAAATTTATAGTTTGATTTCATAGAACTTTAAAAACTAAATTTTTTAACGAAATTCTGCGTCATAACACACAAGTTCGTATCTCTGATGGGTTCCATTTTTTATTATAATGTTTACGAATTTAATTATTATATTATCGTGACTTACATAATATTAAAAATGTTCCATATTTCATAATAATATCGAAAGCTCTACTGTGTAAACTGAATCTCTTCCGCAATTAAAATGTCCTTATATTATATTTTTGCGTATTTTGCCTCATTATAAATGTTAATTTTAAACAAGCTTTTAAAAATACAACAATCGGAAAGGTATAGTATATGAACTCACGAATCTGGTATATTTTAAGTGTTTTGAGTGCGGTTATCTCTTCTGATTATATCTTTTTTTAATCACCTTGGATCCGTAAAACAGTACATAATATGTACTATCTCAATTAAAAAGGATTTGTTTGGATCGGTTACAACATATTATGTAAATAATGAAAGCTATGTAATCTTAATAAAGATATACAAAAACATTAGGTCTCTTCGACAGCAAGGCCAGCAATGAAAAGAAAATTATTTTCTTGGACAAACGTATATAGAGGCGCTATTCCAACATCTTCACTCATAGTAGAGTTTAGTAGAATGGTTTATTATTAACTACATATATATTAATTTCCAAGAACTATATTTGAATCATTACAATATGTTAAACGTATCTGTTTTATGTACTAGTATTATTTAATTACGTTACGTGTTGTGAGGGAGTTTCCATAGTAAGTTATATTTAAACCAGTCTGGTTTTGAAGGTTATAAGATAGTTTGGAACAATTTTCCGCTGTTGAAAAAACTTATAATTAGCTCACATTATATTAAAGTGTTAAATTAAGTATTTATTAATGAGTTTCACAGAGCAGAACGATTTATATTGAATGAATAAAACACAATCAATTCACTAATGAATTAAGAATATATGTAAATATTTTTTTATAATATCGTGAATTTGGTCAAGTTAATTGTATGTCGTACAGCGTACTACATAAGTTGCAATTAAAATGTTTAAAATTTTTGGACACGTTCATTTCTTGTTCCGAAACAATGACCTACTTTTAATAATAATAAATAATTATTAATATTTGCAATAAGTACATACTGATATTTTGCAATTAAACAAACATGATACCAGTTTGTATGCAACCTTTCGTAATTAACATCAACGTAATAAATAAGATATCAATTTTTTAAAATGATATCTACATCTTGTTAATATTTGTGTCAATATACAGATTGCCGTAAACATATTTAATGAAAAGGGAAATATTTAATTAAAAGTACTCACCTTACTATTTTATGCAACATACCATTCAATAGTAGCCCTATACTAGTAGTGTATACCACAGTATAGTAGCTAACGCTATCTATACTGTAATATTAAAACAAAAACTAAATACCTTACACAATACATAATCTTAATACCCTCTATTAGACCCCATTTGGTTAATCGAATGCAAATAACATTCATATATCAAGTAAATACAACAATTAATTTGTAAAAATCAATAAAGCTTAACAGCTGCCAATTTGCGTTCGATTTGCATGAGAATACTAGTTCTCGAGCCAACTGGTTAAGTTCAAGGTTTCGAAAGGAAACAAAATGCGAATAGATCGAAATTACAAAATCGCTCTTACAAATGATTCAACAATGTAATCTTGTGCGCATTGCACTGATTAAAATGTTAGGAATTTGGAATTTGAATTTCGTAATACTTGATTTGTATTGATTTTTTCCAATAATGTGAATTTTCCTTTTACTTCTTACTAATGATAAAAAATTGACATGAAGTATGTTTGTTTTACATAACCATTTGAGTTTTCATGATTTATCGTTATGAGTAGTTTTATGATAGTATTCTTTCAATATTAGAGTTTAAGTTTTAACACATCTGATACACTTTGAAGATGTCTTCAGACAAACAAATTAGGACAGAAAAATGGCGGTCAGATTATTATTGTTTATAAGGTTAGCTTGCCTTCCTTGCTGAGCATAGTTGATGTAAATTAAAAGCATTTTGCCAAGTAAAATTATGTTTCTCTTCATGCGGCTTTTAATATCTATTACTTGAAAACAATGATTTTTGCAATCATTCTTGAGATTTTATAACAATTTTTCTAAATCCAACCAGTACCCAGCTTTCCATACGTTTATTCTTCTGCTTAAAACTATTCAATAAAAACTTGACCACATGGATACCTTAAATCATCACAGATGCATTTGGATATTCATTTAACGGTCCATGTTTCACATAGTCCCGTTCGCAGGATATGTCGGCGGCGGACGCGGAGGGAGTATGGAGTCCGGACATCGAGCAGAGCTTCCAAGAGGCGCTGGCGATATACCCTCCATGCGGGAGACGGAAGATCATCCTCTCCGACGAGGGCAAGATGTACGGTGAGTTCGAGCATGCTAGAGGACCCGCTTTGATCCTGCTTAGTGAGGGTTTCACGTTCAAGTGAAGAAAATTTGCACTATTTTGGCGAAAGGCGGATTTAAGTATAATACGTTGAAAGCCAGGGTGATAACTTGTTCTTGTTTGTGCCATATTTGCGTCTATAAATGACAATTACGGTAAGAACCTTAACAGCGTCTTTATCGTTCAGTCGATGTGGTTCAGAAACTCTGCATTTTACAGAAGTCACCTAAGTGTGTATGGAATTAAAGAAAATTTGTTAAATGAGCAAAATGCTTATCTGTATTTACTATCTGAGTCTATTGAATACCAAGTTATGAAAATTTTGCCCTGACCCATAATTACAGGTACTTTACGAAGCTTAAAATGCTATGTTTTTTTTCTGTCCGATAAATAGCAGCGGTAAAGATTCATAATTTTCATCGGCTTCTTAAATAGATTTCAAAAAAATAAAATAATGGTTTATCATGTGTTATGTGTTTAAAGGATTAATTTTAAATGCCTTTGTAATGCAGAACTGGCGCAATAACTTTGCTCATCGCCCAAAAATATAATATTTAGAATTGAATTAAGCACGTGCAATGCTAGCACTAGTTGAATTTTTTATTATTTTGACGCATCAAGGACTTAAATTCTGAATTCACTAATGAGCCAATTAAAAATAAATTGTATACAGTTAAATAAATGTGTGTTTCTTCGCGCGCAGTCACCAATCTCGCCGCGTGCAAATCTCAATTTGCGAACATGAGATTTTGATTGAATTATGAGTCGATATCAAGGTTGTTTCTAAACGGAACAATGGGTACGGCACGAGTGACGAGACAAAAGGTATTGATGCCGACAAAGCCGTTTGCGCAATAGGATTCCACGGAACACACCGACAATTATTATCTCGAGATCGGACTGTCTCCGTTTCGGGGAAGTCAAGTGAAGACGCTTTGTTCCACTATCCGCTGACTTGGCGAAAAACTACCCGCGTTTGCAGACGGATTTGCGACTAATTGGCTCGCTCGTTCTTTCGGGAACTATTTGGCGTTGGCACACTTATGTTTTTGATACAAATTGATAAGCCAAAGGGCTCATTCATTGATATCCTAAATCCTTAAATAATTGCATGTTGAGGCTTCGATAATTGTCAACAATAATTAGAATTATTTTTCGTCTCCTTTCAAAATAGAGAGCATATAAAAAGAATTATCGGTCATAGATGCATTTTAAGTATCCGGAATTATTATCTTGCACCTATTTATTAAAAAAATACGGGAACAAGGAAAAAGTATAATAAAATAAGTATAAATGCATAAATAGCATAAATATGTAGTATGATATGAATTTAGTTATATTGCACGCCTCATAAGCGAAGCGTTGAGGTGGGTACTACTGTCGCTTCGCGCAAAACATCTGATTTTTCAAACTTAAAATGCATTTATGTATCATACATTGCACTTGTAAGATAATACATACACACACATATTAAGAAAAAACACTATTTTTAACGTTCATGATATTTTTGATGTCATTTTTGTTATTTAAACTAGTTAAAAAACAGTTTAAAAAAGTTCTGTCTTGGACGTCCGTGTGTCTGTATGTGCGGATCCTTTTTCTTGTTAACACGATAGCGACCGAAATACTTTACTAATCGAGTCTTTTTTTTTCTCTTACGCTTGAGTATGCTCAGGAATAGAACCCTTTCATTTTTCAGGGTCTGATTCGATGTGGTTTAATTGTTATTAAATAAACAAAAATAATAATTAATAAATATTTATTAAAAAAAAATTATGAGGCGTGCACTTTTGGATTTTCCAAATTATTTTTTAATATTATAGGTGAAGTCTCTATTTTATTTCCAGTAGCTGACCTCCCACGCGCTAAACATTTTCGTACTTTTTAGATAACTGAAATTTTTAATATTCTCTACAAATACATTTTATCAATGAATTGTCCTCTTTTATGACCTGAACTAGCTGTTTCATGTGACATTGCATCAAATATTCTGAAATTTCATAATTGGTCGATCATTTGTGATATGAATTTCTAAACTCTGTCTTAGGTATATGTGAAAAATTCACTTCGAAATTTTCGACAACCGCCGACTAAGTAAATGTACCTACATACGGCAAAGCTCACGAGAGAGTAGAGACCTACACCGTCTTAAATTGTGTTTATTACAAGACTATCTATATTTACTTAAACCTTTCTGTCGCACCCTAATTCCTCCGTCGAATCAGTTAATTGCTGAAAGAATCTTAACAGGGAGCAGTGGAATTTTTTCACGTTACAACACTAAGTGCGGATGCTCGTTATGTCGACGTGACGATCGCTGCATATTCCCTGGAGCGAATTAATAACCGGGACAAATCTTTTTTATGTTCAACAGTCATCATTTGTGTACTTAATTCATGGTGGACTAGAATGGAAATGGTTTTTAATTTGTAAAACAGATGAGGTTAATTTTCCGAGGTCTTAAAGTATTTGATAGATGTTCGTTCTGAATTTCAGCAACTGCTGCATCTTGCAAGTCAGGTCTTTAAGCGTTATTTTATAGATAATATTAAACTAACTGATCGATTGATAGGATATTTCTATACTCTATCACTCTTTTAGTACTTATCGTTGAGGCTATTCATCAAATAATAACTTTGCCAAGTTACCCTTTTCAATATGTTTATATTGATGTTGTAAGATCAGATATACCATGGATATCTAAATATAGTATATTTATTCTATAATAAACAGCCTTTCTGATCTATATGAAGCTCAGTAGTAGAGGATGGCTGAAGGCTTAGCTGACCCTAGTAAATCTAAGTGTATTAACCTGTAGTCTGTACTGTCTGTAGAGTGTAGACTATACTGTAACGATCCCTCTTCTAACATAATGAATATGTTGCGAAAGTCTAAGTGTGTCGGATTACAGGCTTTTACTGTTATTAGATGAGAAACAATTTTAATATTCATACAATCGCAAATCAAAAAATTGTTCTCATGGGATAAATGTTTCACAATTTTTTCTTCAAATGCTTTGCGTAAACACAAATGACTGATTAGTGATTAAGATAAATACCATATTTAATATGCGCGTTTTTCTCTATTGCTATTTTCTAAAGTATTTTAATCAAACATAATGAAGCGTATTATGTTCTGTATCTATAATTGATGGTTCAATAATTGTGATAAAAATAAACGATGAATTTTAAACGTTTCAATCCAATGAAGAGACATATTAAAATTTAATAGCGTGGTGTCAGACGGACCCATTTCTCATTTATAACGTGGCCACATATTCCATGATCCCGCAATGTAAATAAAGAAGGTATGTCTTTTAAAATAAAGCCGAAGACACATTAACTTGCCTTAAAATAAAAGCGTAATTCCTCCCTCAGCACTTATTACGTGCGTTTGGGTGTAATTGACGTAGACAATTAAAGGCCACCATTTCGCCGGACGCACATTAAGTTCGTGTCAAGCCCGAGCATTATATATCCCGCTTTTAATTAAAGGACCGGCCTCCAGATGGAATTGCTAAACAAATCCACCGCAGCAATGTGTCCACCTCAAGTGATTTAATAGACGGAAAGAAATGCGCCATTTGAATCTTATCACCCTAGCGGAAATAATTGTGTAATGTAATTTAAATATAATCGAGTAAAGAATATGCGTACGGTATGAATTTGATGCGCTATTGTTGGGACTGAAACGTGGCGTGTGTCAACTGGAGAGATCGGCTTGAGTGCGTGTGCACAAAGTGTGCTCGTATGTTAATTGTGAATGTTTATTTGTTAGCCTGCTTCCAACCAGGAAAAAGGGAGTATTGTTTATGTTAAAATGTCTTAGAGGAAATCATATGATTATGAATTATTCTTTTTTAACTGGAAAAGTTTCAATAAGTCAACCCAAACGAAATTATACTCGGATCCATTCCCCTAAGAGGTACATCATTACATTTTATCATATGACGATGTCAATTGCCAATCTACCACATACAAACATCTGTTTTCGCACTCCCATTACGTACACGAAATTCGATTTTAATCTTGTCCACGGAGTACCCGCAATATCCTCAAGGCCATATACGCTGTACATAATTGCGGACACTCTGCTCCAGACAATATATGAGCACATTAGTCGCGGACGTGCTGGCCCGACTTCATCTAGCCACCCTCAATCTGAGTCGTCTTCACTACTCGTGACACATGTTAACTGTTTACAATTCTATGGCATATTGATTTTCGCTTCTGGTAGTGATAATTGCATTAAACTTTGATTATCGGTGCTGGTAGTGATAACTGTCGTAAAATGAAGTTATGCACTACCCTACAAAATTTTGTTTTTATTTTTGTGATATTTGCGTGCGGGGAAAAATTTACAATATGATAGTGAACTACATGATGAATGTATTTTTTTTTTGCATTTTGATCATATTTTTACAGTTCATGCGAATATTACGAAAGAATACAATCCATACATGATATTATATTTATAGCGTCACGCAAATGAACACCTATTGTCTGATTGTATTGTTTGATTTGCAACATAAATTGAGAACCGTTATTGGATTCAAATTATACACTGTTTGTATATTTTTACATATAATTGCTAGATGTACCTATGGTACTAAAACAAAGTTAATGCCGATAGAAAAGGATCGTATTATGGCATTACAGTATTAATCCTAAGGTCCTTGTGTAAGACAACCCATCAATATGTAAGTGAAATTTCTTGTAGCGTTGGAATATTGAATAGAATGAATCTCAGGATTGGTCTCTGGCTTTGCGTAGACATTAAGCTTTGAATTGAATGCTACGAACGAATTTATCACCTTTGGTAAACCGTTTAGATATTTCTACTAACTCTACCTTTGAAACTTTCAATGCGGCATACTTACATATATTGCTAGAGAGAAATGTATATTTCTTTTTACCATCCATTAAAATATTATAAATAAAAAGTTTGAGTTCCTTCTTCAATTTTTATCTGTTTGTCTGTCGTGTTCAACCTGAACTGCTCTATATTTTGCGTAAAGGGATGTGATGCCTTGAAGAGGGTCATATGCCACTTAATATTGTGAAAATAAAACTTTCACGAAGCTTTTCGAGGGGGGACGAGTATCGCGTGATGAAGTGCCAAAGTCAAAAGCTCAGAGCACAATATAAAGATTATTTTGTTTTTCATATTATAAGAAATTACCAATTGTGTCAGTTAATAAGGATTTTTGAACGCGAAAACGCTTTTTTTTATTTGTTTGTTTATTGTTTACTTTTGCTGGCCAGTCTGCTATTCGTAGAAAATGTTTAATTAGTGTCACTTTGGCTTAATAATAGAGACATTAATTGCATCTGCTCTACAACGAACTTTTAATGCTATAATTATTTCTATAAATAAACATATAAAGTGCTTTGGTGTGAGGATTAAAGGTTTTAAAAGCCTAATGATGCATCATATATTTGCAAAGATACTCATATTTTTATAAAAGCTAATCATTCTTTCAAAATTATTTAAACATTAAAAAAACTAATATGCTATATTGACTAATAAACTAAATTAAATAGAGTAGTAAGTTTTAAATATAACATATTTCCCTACAAGTGTGAAAAAGAAGCACTTTCATGAAAGTTGTTTACAGAGAACGATTGTGTACATATTGTATATTATAAAAGTTCACTCATGAAAAGTTACTAAGTTCCTCCGACACTTCAGTGAAATCTGCCCTCAACTTCATCGAACTAGGTTAAACGAGAAAAATATGTTACAAGTTTCCACTTTGGTTACTTTCCTGTACTTAAACATTGTGGCATTTAACACTGCGGTGCATATTTAATAATTAATTAAATTTTTATAAGTAAGTGCAATGATACCTTTGAGTTTTCACGCTTCTATGTATTTTTAATATCGGTCTAATTTAAAAGAAAATTCCGCCCTATCCGAGTAATTATTGAAGTTCAGTCAAACGTTTGATACAGCTCCAAGTTGGAACAAGGGAAATAGTTGCCGAAATATATCGTTACCGTGTATGTATGACCGGGAGATGCACGTGAGCCGTAGTTAAGCGGCCGAAATGTTGCGGCGAGTTGTTGCAAACTGTTTGCTTACAAAGCGTGCAAGCTGCAAGCACGTTCGTGAGTTAAGACATTCAAAACCGCTCAATATCCTGGCAGTATGAAAGTTTCGTCGGCGCACGGCTTCACGTGGTCCGGGGGGCCGGAGGGTTCGCCGGGAGGGCTAAACTATGCGAAGAATGCGCAATTAGTGAGCGAGCGAGCGTGTAAGGGGCCCGGCCGCTAGGCGGCGAACGCAGTAAGAAAATATAAAGAAGGGGCGGGCTCCGCGCCCGTTGTTTAGCGCCCCGCCCGTCCTCGGGCATAACTCCCGATTGTCTCCCGAGAAATCCTCCTTAGAACCGTCTCAACTCAACCCTTTAAGGATTTGACTCGCATATCTTCCGTTTGGGTCAGCGTGAAATTCTGGCCCGGCGCCTGTCTCGCGTAAACATTTATTTCTTTGTTTTTACACTATCAATGCGAACAATTAATCCAATTCAATTGTATTCATATGAATTGCGAGTCGAATAAGTTTTATCCATTTTCAAATACCGGTTCTACAAGAGCATGTCATAAACGCACAACCGCTCCTTTTGTACGCAATGACAGGATTAATTAAAATTATGCACATTGCATTATTAAATTAATAAAAAATCTATTCAGAGTTTAAGTTTAAATACCAACAACTTTCAATATTTATATATTTTTATACTGAAACACATCTTTTGTCTCTTTACCAAAGTTTACAGTTTACATAGTTACATTCAACAAGCATGTTGTTGAAGAAACATAATACACTGAACGTTATGCCAGAAATATATTCGCGTAAAGCTTTTAAAAGGTCACGGCTGATAGATAGGACGTTAATGTGTTTCTGATGGATCTTCGATAACTTCTCCGTTATAGAATAAATTATAGGTGAGCGATCGATACGCAACCCTAGTTCATTGAATAAAAAATTCAATATTGCGTTTTAATTATTGGAGAGCGTGTGCTCATTGATAAATTACGAGGGTGATTCACTCGTAGCGGCGCGATGAAAATACTGAATATTCATAAGCGGCAGCTGCACGCCGATGCACGCACAATTTCCTCCGCGAGAGGTGCGCGAGAGCGTGGCCGCGCGCTGGCACTCGACCAAATTAGCCATCTAACAAACCAATAAATAATGATCACTTGTTTTTCTATTCGCAGCGGAATAGAAACGTTCCGACTTGATCCTCTGCACCGGCCTATTTATAGATGCATGCGACGTTTCGGGTGAAAGCACTCTTAATGCTGGATTCGCGGGGACGCTCGCTGCGTGCATGTAGGAGTGACACACGGTGTTTATTCGTGTTAACACCCGATTTGTCGAGTGGTCACCTAATTTTAAACGTCACCCGCTGTGAAAGCGCGTAATGGGTGGAGCGCTTTCGGAAATATAAGAGACGAAGTTTCGATACTTAAAAGTTGAAACTTCAAGAATGTTGCCGTGGGTTAAGGCGGATGTTACTGTTGAAGTTCAGTAAGCTGTTATAAATTACATAGTCTATTGATAGGACTATAAATGTAAATTGAAATAATAAAATAATGTACACGAATAATGTACGTTATTGAAAAATATTATCTACCTATATAACGGAGCTTATTAAAACTAATATGTACGACACTATATAATATGATCGAACTATATTATGAAGTTTCAGATGTTTGTGACCCAATCACGTGTAAAGAGCAGAACTTCATTTTTATGATATGAACATTAAATGAAAATCCCTCCAACTCAAACGTACGTCTTACCATAATGGTGTCTATTACATAATTATTTAAGTGAAATGATCTCTTTAATGTCGAACTACAAACACTCAATCATCATGAAACCATTCTTGATACTTCCTACAGCATCTTTCAAACTCAAACTCAAACATTTATTTATTCAATTAGACTTCTTCTAGAAGCACTTTTGAAACGTCATTACGTATTTTTAACATTTACCACTTTGAAATGATAATGCCATTAAATAAGGCAACAGCTCAGCACTTGCAACTTATGTTCAATACGCTCGCAAGTCTTAAACAAAGGTGACAAATTTGGAACCATCAAGAGTTGGCTATGAAATAACGAGAGATAATAAACTAGGTATATCTATACGCACGTTTGCCTCAACGAGCAGCCAAGGGGTTAATTAAATTCGCACCAGCCGTCGCTCCGGCGTCGCATTCCCCGAATTCAATGAGATTTCAATTTACTTTGGCCTGTCCCACACTTCTGTACACGGCGTCCACAAATTAATACTTTATTGTCCACGTTCATATGGCCAGACTGTTTAACAATTTGTTATATAAATGAAGAAATAGCTGTAATGATGATTTATTGGGTTTTATGAAAGGGAGGCCTATTTTTTTTATAATTCCAGTTTATCACTAAATACTAGGAAATGACTATATGCCAAAAATGCTGTGTACACGTGATTTATCAGAAAAAAATATTATGTATAAAATATCGTATAACACATTTATCTGTAAATTGAAACAATACACATACACAGAATAATTTCTACGAACAACGTTATTATAAAATATGGTTGTTTCTAAAATGGAATAACCAGAAATCAATTTGTTAGAGTAAATTTCGCCCTCTGCCAATCGACCCCGCATTCCTGTTCGACTGCAGTTTCAATAATTGAAAATAGTTATTCAAAATATTTTGAAAATTGTTTCATAACGATTTGGGCTGGTGCTACGCGGGCATAGCATTGCGCGTTGCTGTATCGGCTATGCTAAATATTTCGCGGACTATAGCAATTGGCGTTTTATCTCAAATATTGTGTTTTTATAATAAACTGTTTAGATATTTATAACACAATGTCATAATAATTTAACACATTTTGTTTAAATTTCCCGAAACCTTTCAACGGAAACTTTCAAGTTGCTAAATTAATTCTCTCTAAATTACAGGAAGAAACGAACTTATAGCAAGATATATAAAATTAAGGACGGGGAAAACGCGCACAAGGAAACAAGTATCTTCACACATACAGGTTTTAGCTAGGCGGAAACTTCGAGAAATACAGGCCAAGCTTAAAGTGGTAAGTTCATGCCAATTAACACCTCGTATAAAATATCTCTAGGCTCTACGTCTAGTGTCTGTACTCTGTAGTACCCACTTGTGATTAGTATCGAAAAAAATTACAAAATCTTTTAGTAATTTAATATGTAGCAAGACATTTAAAACGTGATAAATAATCTAGGACGGTGGTGTGATGAAAGAGAAGGCGATGCAGTCAATGAGCACACTATCTAGCGCTCAAATAGTGGCGGGTTTGCCTCACCCGGCGTACCATCACACGGTACATTTTTCAAGGCATGCCTTTGTGTTAATTCACACCAAAATAGCCTTTTTTGTGTTGCTTCTATCTAGGCATGCCGCCATGCACGCAAATGAGGATAAACTGAAATAACATCGATTGGCTTTATTTATAATTTAACTTAGTTTCGTGTAATTTGTCTAAATCTTACCCTCTAGATACGACGTTATGTAGAGTTAATATTGTATGTGTTGCGTTGCACAAATAATGCAGGTTTCTACGACGCCACTTACAAAGCTTTATCGAGTTGAATTAACTAGAAGCCTTTCATTTGATCATTAATAAATTTCTGATAACACGGTATAAACAGAGTGTATATTTTTAGATAGATTCAATATACTACCTAGAGATGATGTTTTACTTAACTTATTAAAAATACATTAGCAATGGTTATAAGAGGTAATAATGTAAATTTTAAGTTATAATGTAACGACTAGGTACAAATTTCGGACGGATCAAAAAAAAATAATAATGTTTATTGACACTTTTACACATTTAGTGCAAAATATTGCTCTATCTTCTGAACCTTATGAGATACACTCACAAAATATAGACAATAAAATACCATGAACTTTATTCATATCCAATAATTAATAAAGTCTATTTAAATAGATTTATTATAACACTTTATATGTACAAAACGTACATTCTATATAAAAGGCTTCAAAAAACAAAGCTGTTGAAAATGAGTGATAATTGCCAGCTTCCTCATTAAACAGAGTGTAAACAGCAAAAGCAAAAACTTCCTCACTTATATCTTACATTAATACGTTTCCATCTGCTTTTTAACAAAAATCACATATAAGGAATATCAATCAATCTTCTAATATGTTTACGCTTAAGAAAATATAGTCAATTTGCTAACTTGTAAACATATTGTATAATTTATGCCTGTATGAGTGTACCTATAACATCGTTTGTTTTTGTTTTTCAGCAATTCTGGCAGCCTGGTCTACAAGCTGGCACGTCACAAGAGTAAGTATTTTATTTTCATCCTATTTTATAAGCCCTATTAATGTAAAAATAGGTAGGGTGGATGGATGTTTGTTACTAAATCATACAAAAATCACTGAACGAATTTTAAACATATTTGGCAGTTTTGTAGATCATGTACCAGATGAACACATAAGCTGTAAAAATACGTCTAGTTTTTGATAGTGTTTTCATTTCTCTTGATCGTGCTTTCATACTAAACTTTTATTATGTTCTAGGTCAAAAAAAGGACTCCATACACATTGCGATAAATTCATCGATACTTGAATTTTACTAATATTGTCATCATGTCCTTATAACCAATAAACCACACTTGTTCAGAGTTTATTATCCATAATATTATAGTTTTTGCTAACTGACTGACTGACTGTGAATTCAGTCGCGGGCCACACTGTGTACGAACATAAATTAAAATGTGCAAAAATTATAAAAAACAGTACTTAAAATACAGTACAACATGATTAAGATCGGTATCATCTGCCAGTTTGAAGAACTAGTCACACTACATTTTATTTATTGCCAAGTAATTATCGAAAATCATTAAAACACGATCCGTTATATAGACTACAGGCCCATGTTGAAAAAATTATGGGTCATTTGACCCACCACCTGACCTATCTAGAATGATATAAGAGCATAAAATAATAAGATTCAGCACTATGACGTCACTCGTAAGCTGTCCACCTGAGTGCAGGTGAGAATTCGAAAGTTCAGGTAGAGATTTTCTCCCCTTGTCTCCATGATTTTTGTACGGCGTTGCGGAATAATAGCTTAAAAGCAGTATAGAAATAGTATGACACAGATGCCGTACAAAAATGGTGGTCCACAAAGTCGGAATTTATTTTTATTTTTCGACAGTTGCCGGGGTAAATTTGGTCATTTGATTTTGTACGGCATCTGTGTCATACTATTTCTATACTACTTTTAATCAATTATTCCGCAACGCCGTACAAAAATCATGGAGACAAGGGGAGAAAATCTCTACCTGAACCTTCGAATTCTCATCTGCACTCAGGTGGACAGCTGACAAGTGACGTCATAGTGCTGAATCTTATTATTTTATGCTCTTATATCATTCTAGATAGGTCAGGTGGTGGGTCAAATGACCCATAATTTTTTCAACACGGGCCTGTAGTCTAATATTTTTTCCCGTGGTATATGAGAAATAGCGGCAATAAAACTGCCATAGTTAGAGCTTCTTAAGGGTTTCTAGGAGTGCTATTTTAGGAACCTGTTGTGTACGTAACTGTACTATTCTGGTTTGATCCTTTGCTACTAGCGTATTGTGTGCAATACTTTCTATATACCAGTCTTGCTTGAATTAGATTAAAAATTTACTAGATAAAATCACTAAAAATATTTTTTAAGATCTATAAGAATTAAATGTTAAATTAAATGTCAATTTATAAATACGTAACGTGGTTTACAATGTGTAATTTAAATTATAATGAAAAACATTATATGTATATGTATATATGAAGTAAAATAACCAAAAATCGTTCACTTCCAGTGTGAAACCTTTCCCGGGCGCGGGCTACAAGGGTGTCCCGGTTGGCGGTGTGGTGGGGGGCGGTACAGACGTAGCCCCCCCTCCTCCCTGGGAGGGCCGCGCGATCGCGACACACAAGCTGCGACTCGTGGAGTTCTCCGCTTTCGTAGAACACCCTAGAGACCCGGACACGGTGAGTTCCTAACGTTTTTACTTTTTATTTATATTTTGTAAAAAGCACATCCTAAGAGACAGTTACTAAACATAGCTATACTAATAGTTAATTAATAAGCAGGAGGAAAAGAAAGGAGAAAAACGTAGAATCTCCACAAGTTTGAAAAAACCCACCCTAAAATGTCACTCTCATTAAGCAAATAGCAACAAACTGGATTTTTTAGTTTTAGTTAACATTGGTTACGCTGTACACATCTACAATATAAGATAACATAATCATATACAAAATTTCCCAGAACTAAGATGTAGTACTTAATGTTTGAATCGTTAGAAAAATTCCTGACATTGAAAATATGTACTATATTTGGTGTGCAATGAACATAATATGCACGCAATAGAATTTTCCTTGTGTTAAAATTCTCGGACATAGAAAGATATTCAAATAATCTCTGTACACAAATATGTTTTATAGGTGCCTCGAGAATGCTTATTTGACTAAAAAGTTTAAGTTATGTCTACATTAGAATACTAGCACTTACCTTATTCACCAAAAGGTTAACTTTCATCTACTTATTACAGTTTTTATGCCCCCACAAAAGTATTTTATGTATGACTAGCTTCCACCCACGACTTTGTACGTGCATCCCCGTTTTTCCCCGTTCCCGCAAGAATTTCGGGAAATCCTTTCTTAGCGGATGCCTACGTCCTAACATCTACCTGCATGCCAAATTTCAGCCCGATACGTCCAGTGGTTTGGGCTGTGCGTTGATAGATCACTATCAGTCACCTTTGAGTTTTATATATATTTTATGTATGATTTATTGTGTGTGTTGTAAAAAAATATCGTTTTATTAATATTTATATAATGGTTTATTTTCTAGTATCCACCGAGTACGGCGCCGGCGCAGCATCTTTTCGTACATATAGGTGGTACTGTCACATACGCGGATCCTTTATTAGAGGTAAGTCATTTTCTGTTGAACATAATATATGTTATAACATAAGATTTTATTAAGGATTCTTATCGAATAGTTGCTTTAAACAATAGTTAAAATAGCCAAATGAGTGAAAGTATGGGCTACGATAAATAATAATTAATCAGAATGAGAATCAGAATCTCTAGAATCATATAATATCTGCTGAAATTACTAGTTTTATGATGTAATCAAAGTTGTTTACTATTCTTAATTTCAGGACACCAAAAACAATTTAACATAAAAATTGCAATGAAATAACTATGTAGAGATAACAAATGTTTTTATTCAAGTTTTTTTTTTATTTTATTTCAGTCAGTAGACGTACAACAGATAAACGACAAGTTCCCAGAAAAGAAGGGAGGTCTCAAGGAGTTATATGAGAAAGGTCCGCGGAACGCATTCTTCCTTGTCAAGTTTTGGGCGGACCTGAACACTAATAACTTGGACGATCCCGCAGCTTTCTATGGGGTCACTAGTGTGTGAGTAATTTATTTTTGTTACTTGTATTGTAAATGTGAAAGTGTGTTTGTTTTATGTCCTAAGATGGACTATAGAGCTGTGATATAGATATATCTTCTTGGACATACCATTTTCCTCATAATTGTTTCATTCGTTTAAACTTAAAGCAATATTATACACTAGCTGCGCTTCGCGGTTTCACCCACGTGGCTTCACTCTTGTTCGTGTTCATAGTTCCTGATATAAGCACGTTCAAACAAAGCAACTCTTCAGCTTTATAATATTAAGTATAGCTATGAAATGAAAAATTAATTTAATATTTGCTGATTGGTCTAGGCTCTAACCTTTTTTGAAGATTGATTATTGACACTATTGTTAACCATACATGTATTTTAATACAATTTTCAAATTCCAGATACGAGAGCAACGAAAACATGACCATAACGTGTAGCACAAAAGTGTGTTCGTTCGGCAAACAAGTTGTGGAAAAAGTTGAAACGGAATACGCGCGCTTTGAGGGCGGTCGCTTCGTATATCGCATACAGAGGTCGCCCATGTGCGAGTATATGGTCAACTTCATACACAAACTGAAACATTTGCCCGAGAAATATATGATGAACAGCGTGCTCGAGAACTTTACTATACTGCAGGTTAGTTGTACTATCTTGAAATAGTGCTTAAACTTCGTATACAGAGTTCGCCTATGTGCGAGTATATAGTCAACTTCATACACAAACTGAAACATTTGCCCGAGAAGTATATGATAAATAGCGTGCTCGAGAATTTTACTATACTGCAGGTTAGTTGCATCTTTAAATAAATAATAGAAGAAAACTGCGCATACAGAGGCTGCCCATGTGCGAGTATATGGTCAACTTCATACACAAACTGAAACATTTGCCTGAGAAGTATATGATGAACAGCGTGCTCGAGAACTTTACTATACTGCTAGTCCATTGAATGAGTCCCTCCAGGGGGGGTCTAGAGTGCGTGAGTTAGTAACGTAAGATGTTTCTTCGGAAACATGTCAAGAGTCCCTAGGTAATAAACATACTAAAACCCCGGGCCACTAGGAGGAGCCCCGGAGTGGGGGGAGGGGGGGAATGGGTCCATTTTTTCATTTTTCGCTTAAATCTCAAAAACGGTACATGTTAGAGAAAAACTTTCAAGGAAAAGTTGAAAGGCCATAAAATTATCTACAAGTTGTACCTGAATCATTTTTTCCTATATCCTACCGTTTCTGAGTTATACGCAGTAAAACATGATTTTGGCTCAAACAATTTCCACATCAATCGATCAAAAAATATTTCTTTCTTCCAAAAAACTAAAATGTGCAACTTGTGACCGGTACCTGCAAATCAAAATTGATACGATCCAATACTCTTTCCAAAAAAGTCAGTCCTCCAATCTAGCAAACTTTTATACTTTATAATACAATTACTATAAATAAATAATCAAATAAATTGACATTCTAACAATATTTATTTATTTCCAGGTGGTATCAAACAGAGACACACAAGAAACTTTACTCTGCGCGGCGTTTGTATTCGAAGTATCGAACAGCGAGCACGGCGCACAACACCACATCTACAGGCTGGTTAAAGACTGAATTAACCACTCGGATGTTATTTGTACTGTTTTTCCTAAAAAAACGTCGCGTTTTTCGTCTGTTACAGTTTCTGGGATTTGATTTGTGAAAAATATTGCATAGTGATTCGGATTTGTGACTCTTTTTGCAACTGTATCGACTGGTGCGATGCAATCTGTGACATTATTATTTATATTTTTTTTTTATTGTCTGTGTACGTTCGTTACATAGCAACAGATTCGCAATAATGACTTTTCAAGTGTATTTTTTACAAATTGTGACTTTTTTTTTGTTTAGTGCAATATTTTTGTTTGTGCAAAATATATTTCGAATATAATTTGAAAATCAAAGCTTCCAGCAGTTTTAAGATCGGATATACTCGTTATTTACAAATTATAATAACGCTTCAAGGAGATTGTATATAAATATTGGCCTGTTCCAATTATATTATGATTTTAAATGAAAGTAGGTGAAATCGTTCGTTATTCTTATATTAACGAACCTTAATAGCAAAAATGTGATCTGAAAGTAATGCTACAAGTATTTTTGTAAACGAAATTTTTATGTATAGCTCAATTTTAATATCGTATAGTTTAACTTTGTCCGCGCCGTGTGGACGAGCCTACTTTTCTATACTCTATGATTCTTTTAAAAGTTCTCATTTGTCCTTTGTTTTAATAAATCTTAATATTTCTAAGGGATTAGACGCATGTAAAATAAAATCATAATACTAATAAAGATTATAAATGAATACACACAGTGCCTCTAATAATTATGTTACATTAACATAAATTACTTGAGCGTTTTTAATATTTTCACTAAAATAAGAATATTAGTGAAGACATTAAAACATAGTGTAGAAATTGTGAATCATGCATAGTTCGGATAAGTGTAGGGATAAGGAAATGTCTAAAGAGAATTTTTTACTTTTTACATTTTACATTACATTTTCGCTAATGGTGCAGTTTTGTTGCTTTTGCTATGCTACTTAAAACTAAATTTATTTACTATATGTATTTTTATTTCACGTCTATCGTATCTGTTTTAAAGTTTTATCAATTTTATGTCAACGATTATATTTAATTTTATAAATGAATTGAATTTTTTAAATTATTTTATCGATTTTGCCACAGCAGTTTTTGCCATTGTTTGTAACATGTACATAAAGAAACTTAAAGTGTTCAAATGTTAACACGATTACTGTAACATATAAATAATAAATATCATTTCTATAACGTGTACAGTGTAGCTTATATAGAGAATAAAGTATTTTCTGATTACCTTAAACTCACGAGCATATCGTATTCTTCAAGCAAAAATTATATGACAATAAGATTAACATTTGGCAGCTAGATAGTATTTCTTACGATTCGTCTATATAATTTATAAAATATTCTATTAGTTAAATCGTTTTGTAAACTCTGAGCTATATATAAAACGCCTGGTTTTGGTATTAAAAATGATTGCCCTTGGAAATTATTTGAAATTAATTCGTACATAATAATTGCTACTTATTTACAAGTTTTTGAAATATCGTCATGCAAAGTTGGCCAGATGGCGTTGCAGTAGCTATAATATTATACCAGCACATTTCTTTCTTGCAAAATTATTACCAATTTTTGGGAATATCAACTATGAACTGTTTCTTTGTGTGTTTGATAATATTTCAACGTCTAAAGTACAAACGCACGTCGTTCGTCGACCCTCTCCATACATAAATACGTGGCAATGATTTGATCTCTCTTTTAGTCAAATATTTTAAAAATGGCGTCGTAAGCGCTCTTAAGTTTAACATCGGTAACTGTGCATTACATAGATTTTAGTTGGAGACACGATAGGTAAATATTGTTAGATAAACAATAAGAGATTTTTTTGTATTTATTTCATAGATTTATATTAGATAAATTGTAAAGTGAATAGATTAAGGACGGAGTTTTTTTTCTAATATGGCGATGGTCGTTCGGAAAGTAAGAGTTAGTACTTAAGCGGAACTTAATTTTTCATTTGCTTCGTCGCCTTTAGTTTCCGAGAGCGAAAGATATCTGTATTGTTGTGATTTTTCTTATGTACTCAAACGAGATTATGTCTCTTTTGCTTTTAGCGACGCGATAAGTGACGTCGGAGGTAGATAATATTATAGTGTAACTTGTAAATATAATTTAGTGCATTTCTTTCGGTTGTAGCGTTCTAAGTGTATTGTTTGCTTCTACAAAAGTCTTTCATATCGACAATCTGCCATATCAATATGAAAAATATTTTATAGTCTATAGGTTTGGGGTGAATCATTTGTGTTAGTTTTAGTGTAGAAGAATTTGAGTTTCTTTTGACATTCTTCGAATCCCTCCTTCTCATATAATCGGCAAATGATTACCTGCAAAACTATTAGACAAGTGTACAGTATTTTAAATATAATATTACGTTAAAGATTTGTATGAAAATTTAATTATATTGTCTTCTTAAAAATTATGTGTTATTATTTGAAATTACCTTTTCCTGGGAACTGCTGCATGGCTACAGATTAATTTATTTATTGAAGTGAAACTTCTTTGGGCGCGTTGAGAATAAAATTTTCATGGCAATACCGTCACGTCTTGAAGTACCTAATATTGGTATCTTTGAATCTTGTCAAAGAAGTTTCACTTCTGACACATGTGCCTGGCACACACACTCTTTATTATATCTGCTATACCATACTAAAGAGTTGTTATTGAATATTTTCCTTCCTTATTTTAAAACTAGATTTCCGCCCGCGGCTTCGCCCGCGTTTTCAAAGGAAATCCTGCATAGTTCCCGTTCCCGTGGGATTTCCGGGATAAAACCTATCCTATGTGTTAATCCAAGTTACCCTCTATATGTGTGCTAAATTTCATTGTAATCGGTTCAGCAGTTATAACGTAAAAGAGTAACAAACATCCATACATCCATACATCCTTACAAACTTTCGCCTTTATAATAGTATTAAGATTAAGATAATATTCTCGCACCGATGATTACTTTTGAGAAAACCTTTGGCTGATTAGTAGCACATGCGAAGAGATATGACGCAATAATAATAAAAAGATTTAAGTACACATAGAACGTAGTTATCTTATATCAAAATAACAACAATATTCAAACTAATGGACCCTTGTCCTCTATTTGATAGCCAAAACTTTATCTTTTTATTAATATGTAATTATCCATAATTTATATTGATAATTGATTCAATTAGATTATCACAGAAAAAGCGATAGAGTAAGTAATAATGATATGATGCGAAGTATTTATTTTTCCTTGATATTTACATAGGGTCAACCGGGGCAAATGCAACTATGGGGCTATGGCAACTAGTTATCATAACTAATTTATTAGAGTTGTTGTAATAAATCGCCACCTATGATTCAATAGCTCAACGACTAATAAATCTTACAAGTAATAGATGGTGCCCCTACGATGAAAACTATTTGATTGATAGGCCATTGTGTCAAACCGCTATTTTGAAGTTGGTGTGCGTAAAAACAGGTGTCGAGTTTTGCAGACAAAAAAATTGTTTAGGAGTGATTTTTTGCAGGTGTTTTTGATTGGACACGATTATCACAAGCCGTTAAGCATATTTCATCTATATTTTTAGTGCGTTAGTTGACTCTATTTTGTGTTATTGATGCAGTTACAATTGCCTCATGAAAATTTCACTGTGGGGTTATTGCAACTGTGAGGTTAGTTACAATAGCCCCTTATATTTTTGTATGAAACTAAAAACACTAGTGATGTGACAGTGTCGATATTTTTATTATGTATCCTTCTTGGTAGTCAAAATATATTTTCTTTATGATTAATTAAAGAAGAACCATCGATTATTTCTTCGATATTATACCCAGAGACGGGTTCATAAGTAAAATTCAAATTAGATAAAGCGTGGTTAAAGAATATAAGTAACTAAAAACGATAGGTAGGATAGTTCTGTGATTGTTCAAGTAATTTTTAGTAAACGGTTGATTAACTAATAAACGTATTTTGTTTGGTTTACGTTTTTAACAATATTTAACACAAAGAATATTATTTGTTCTGACCAAAAACTAAAATTGACTTAGTAGGTAGTACACTGTTATTTTTTTTTTGTTGCGATTTATAGTGGTAAATCAAAGTAGGTACATGAGTTTTTCCTCTAAATAATGCGGCGCCATCTACGATCGCAACGTTATTGTATAGATAACGTTATTGTATATATATATAGAATAACTAGCTGGTGCGTTGTGCGCGGGCTGCAAGCAGCCCGCGAGCCCCTTTTGCCCCTGGGTTGAAGCAATAGGGCAGTCATTTGAAAATGCATCAAAATGCCCCGTCAATTTGTTATTATTTGCCAACAGCGATTCCATAGTCGATCGGAAGTGCTTATAAATTCCCAATTCAAATATTTTCTATTTTGAAATGCTGTCGACCTTCGAGGGTGCGTGGTGCGCGGGCTGCAAGCAGCCCGCGAGCCTCTTTTGCCTCTGGGTTGAAGCAATAGGGCAGTCATTTGAAAATGCATTCGAATTTCCTGTCCATTTGTTACATCTGCTAACAGCGATTCTACAGTCAATCGGTAATGCTTATAAATTCTCCATTCAAGTATTTTCCACTTCGAGAGGCTGCCCACCTTCGAGGGTGCGTGGTGCGCGGGCTGCAAGCAGCCCGCGAAGCATCCCAGGACAGAAATCTTCAGTCAGTTGAAAATGCATAAAAATTCCCCGTCAATTTGTTAATATCTGCTAACAGCGATTCCACAGTCAATCGGAAGTGCTTATAAATTTCCCATTCAAATATTTTCTATTCCGGAGGGCTGTCTACCTTCGAGGGTGCGTGGTGCGCGAGCTGCAAGCAGCTCGCGGCTCATCCCAGGGCAGAAATCTTCAGTCATTTGAAAATGCATTTGAATTTCCTGTCCATTTGTTACATCTGCTAACAGCGATTCTACAGTCAGTCGAAACTGTTTATAAATTACTTATTCAAATATTGGTTAAATTCTTGAAACGTGATCCCCGAATTTCATCATTTTGAGGTATCTAATCGATAGCGGGCAGTGACATTTCATTTTTCATAATAAACTGTTAAAGAGTTTACTTAACACGCTCGTCGCTTCGCTCCTCGCTACCTATTTGAATATTTACGCCGGCCGCTGACGTGAATTGCTCGCTTCGCTCGCTTGGCTAGTGCGGTAGTTCAAAAGTTAACCTAACTCGCTCGTCGCTTCGCTCCTCGCTACTTCTTTGAATATTTACGCCGGCCGATGACGTGACTGGCTCGCTTCGCTCGCTTGGCTAGTGCGGTAGTTCAAAAGTTAACCTAACTCGCTCGTCGCTTCGCTCCTCGCTACTTCTTTGAATATTTACGCCGGCCGCGGACGTGACTTGCTCGCTTCGCTCGCTTGGCTAGTGCAGTAGTTTAAAAGTTAACCTAATTCGCTCGTCGCTTCGCTCCTCGCTACTTCTTTGAATATTTACGCCGGCCGCTGACGTGACTGGCTCGCTTCGCTCGCTTGGCTAGTGCGGTATTTCAAAAGTTAACCTAACTCGCTCGTCGCTTCGCTCCTCGCTACTTCTTTGAGTATTTACGCCAGCCGCTGACGTGACTTGCTCGCTTCGCTCGCTTGGCTAGTGCGGTAGTTCAAAAGTTAACCTAACTGGCTCGTCGCTTCGCTCCTCGCTATTTCTTTGAATATTTACGCCGGCCGCTGACGTGACTTGCTCGCTTCGCTCGCTTGGCTAGTGCAGTAGTTCAAACGTTAACCTATCTCGCTCGTCGCTTCGCTCCTCGCTACTTCTTTGAATATTTACGCCGGCCGCTGACGTGACTTGCTCGCTTCGCTCGCTTGGCTAGTGCAGTAGTTCAAAAGTTAACGTAACTCGCTCGTCGCTTCGCTCCTCGCTACCTATTTGAATATTTACGCCAGCCGCTGCCGTGATTCGCTCGCTTCGCTCGCTTGGCTCGTGCGGTAGTTCGAAAGTTAATAAATATTTTCTACTCCGGGAGGCTGTCGACCTTCGAGGTTGCGCGGTGCGCGGGCAGCAAGCAGCACGCGGCGCCGTCTTTTGCCGTTGCTATTCAATTACCCTTCCTACTATGGAAATTTCCATACAAAATTTTCGAAAAAAAAAATTTCGCTTTTTACCAAAAAATTTTATATGCCTGGAAGCGGACCAGGTTTAGAAGCATTTTTTACTTCGGCGACCCCGACCTACCTGCCACCGGTTCAGAGAGCCGTTGAATTTCGTGATGTATGGAAAATGGAAACCGGGGGTCGGAAAGAAATTCTGAGTATGCAGTATTGTAAATCTGGCCGATTAAAGCACAAAAGTCAAATTTCAGAACAATCGTAAAGTAACCGGCGCCACCATCTTGCTTTGAAAAATTGGCCATTTTTGAAAAAAAAAATGGCGTCCAATTTGAAATTTCTCGATTGCCCTGGTAGCGCCCCATGTTTCTGATCATTTTTTAGTTCTACACCTCCCACCTATCTGGCGCCGTTTCGGAGAGCCGTCGAATTTCGCGTTGTATGAAACTCGGAAACCAGCGGTGAAAACTCGATTATGAGTATGCCAACTTAATGTGCAGCTCGATTAAAGCCCCTGTGCCAAGTTTCAGCGCGATCGGACCAGCGATGGCCATTTTAGCATTTGTATGGCGGCGGCCATTTTTTCCGCCATTTTGAATTTTTTTCACTATCTGTGGTAATTGCTCGAGGTCTACTCCAAGTTTGGTTCGAGCACCCCAGATGCAGCTGCTACCGTTTACGCGGGCCGTTGACCGTCTCCGCGGGTTGTGAGAAAGTTCAAAATTTCGGATTTTTCTGGATATCCTGGGAGCTGGGCGAGTATGAATGCATCATTGGTGTGTTTCTCCGTTGCGCCACCTTGTCTAAATTTACGTTTTTATGTTTGCGCCAAAAATGGAAAAATTCCAAAATCGAGCGACCCACTATGGCTCCCTGGTAGCGTCCCAGGGTGGTGATCATTTTTAGTTCCGACACCCCCCACCCTACTCGCACCGTTTCCGCGGGCAGTTGGATTTTCCAATGTATGAAAGTCGGAAACGGGGGCCCGGAGCCACTCGAACGGGGCACCGATCGATTCGCCGGCTCGAACAGAGCACGTGTGCCAAATTTGAGACGTAAGGATTCATAAATGGCGATTTTGGCAAAGTACGGCGGCCATCTTGTTTTCGCGAAAATCCCCATTTTTCCACCTCCCCTGGTAATCGCCACCAGTTCTGAGCATTTTTTGTTCAGACACCCCCCCCCCAGGTGGCACCGTTTTTGCGCACCTCCAGGGGTCCACTCGGTATTCGAAGATGATCAAGATCGCTATATTTTTCCTCTGGTCTCTCAGCACACCTCTACACGATCACGTCAAAATCCCCCCCACTTTCCACTTAGTTTCCGAGAAAAGCGATGTCAGTCAGTGAGTCAGTGGTAGTGTAGCTTTATATATATATGATAAAAATATATCGATGAATAAGTTTTTTGCATTCCCCACACTAATTCTCTAACAAATAGTTGCATTTGCCCCACAATCAGAAAAATAAGATTTTTCCTGAAAACTCGTTCTTGCTACACGGTAATCCAGTTCAAAATCCTATGAATAACATGAAATCTCATAAATATATTCTATATTCGTTGTTTTATATGAAATAGAAGAAGAGCTATGGCAGTTAGTTGCATTTACCCCCGACTAGGGGTTAATGTAACTTTTTCTACCAATTTTAGGAAATATTCTCACTACCAGTTATTTATAAGACTACTGTATTGCTTGATTGGTTGAAAATAATCTTGAATAAATACAAAAATCACTAAATGGGTCAAATAAATGACCAAATATAAAAGGAGATAACTGCAACCGATCAAACTTGAAACTTGTTATTTTTTAGTTGCATTTGCCCCGGTTGACCCTACATAAAATATAGTGACACAATATATTGACAAAAAACTAGGTTATCCTGACAAGGTTCAATTCCTACCTACTATAATTATTGTACATATGGAAAGTTCAATACACACTTGAAAACTTTATTTCTCAAATAACGTTGAATAAAAGAATAGAGAGTTCCTGGGATCGACACCCAGTTAAAACAGTGGAGGATTATATCAATAGGTACCTACGAATGTTGATGACATCCCGAATAAGGAATCCGTTTTTATCATATTTAAATTTTTATGTCATACCCTTCGTCATAGGTCATACAGCATAACCCCTATGGATATGGGTCTATTAAATTAATGGATAAAAAAAGAAGTAGTTAATACTACTTGTCATTTTACGATTAATATAAATAAACTCGTTACGAAAAATATGACTGAAATCTGTATTGCAGAGATTTACAAAAATGTAAATGAGATATCTTACGGAACCTTATTTTATCAGAATGATTAACATAAGTAATTTATTATTTTTACATCAAATTGATAAAATAAATAAAGTTTCTGAGTGAGACGACCGAACAAACAAAATGATTTAGTATACAGGGGGGGTTCAAACGATTAAGACTACTGGGAAGTGGGAAGCGTCTACTTACGGTAAGGATGAACTTATTATTTTAACTAGTTTTAATGTAAAATTAACTACTATATATTTTACTATTTAGGATAGATATATCTAATCTTTTGCTACTTATGATACTCTAAGTTCTAACAGTATCTAAAGATGATCTTAAATATGAATAGACATATCATATAACAAGCTGCGCTCCGCGGTTTCACCCGCGTGGCTCCGCTCCTGTCGGTCTTAGCGTGATGATACATAATATATAGCCTATAGCCTTCCTCGACGAATGAGCTATCTAACACCGAAAGGATTTTTCAAATCGGACCATCGGATCGGATCATGAGATTAGTGCGTTCAAACAAATAAACTCTTCAGCTTTATAATATTAGTATAGATATGTGTAAGGAACTATGGACGAAGAAATTCTCCTGCCTTACGTGTTGAATAAATATGTGAAAGTTGTAAACTAGTTCTTTACACATTTTATATTTCACTTTTACAAAAGGCCGATCGTAATTCGTAATACCGATACTTAAATATTGTTTTCTTTTTTTACCAGCTAACAGCAGAATGTGGAAACCTCGAAATATATTTTTATTTTTTGTTGCCTTAATTTACACTGTCGTCATCACGAAAAGTGGTAAGTACTTAATTTTTTTAACACTATTTATCATGTAAAATTATTAGTAGTAAAATTATAAAACGGATACAATAATACAAATTATACATAAATAGGTATAGGTAGGACGGAAAACACGTCCTGTTTTCCTATGAAAGTCAAAAGAATAGAAAAGATTCATTCATATCACACTTTCACATATTTCTTTTATTGATGTTAAACTTTATGTTATAATATAGTTACCTACGTAGTTAATATCACGACGAACTCAATCAAAGATGTTAATAATCTGATAACTAATATCCTTTTAAAAAAAATCGTAAAATTAGTCACATACGATTCTCCCCCTTTAGAGTTTAGTCTAAACACAGACTAATAATAATATACTACGTATACAAGTCTAAAGGACTATGAGAACTAGCCAGTCTAGCCTTGTTAGTACATCTAAGGATCATCAAATTCCATATTCACATCTAGAGTAAGAGTAAACATAAGTATTTACACATCAGGAAACATTTCAGATTTACCATGTGCAGCGCGTGATGTGGGTATCGAAGGGAGGTCTATAGTATGCGTCTGCAATTCTGAATATTGTGACACTGTCACACATAGCCCGCCTGCAGTGGGGTCCTATGTAGTGTACACAACAAGCAAAGTGAGTGACTTGCTCTCCCTATAAATTAATAATAAAATTAGCATTGAAGTCTACAATCAAAATGTCCTAGGTTCGATCGAGGTCTGAAACTTTAGCCACTAAGGAAGTGGAACTTTATTTTTTCCAAATTACATACCTATAGATACCAGTACATTCATATAAGTCTAGAAGTAATTTAAGGTAGTTGTTCAATGATGCAGTGGTAGATAATAGATATAGGTAGCAACAATTTTCTATATTTTCGTAGATTCGATTTTCCTTTAGGAGTAGGTACCTATTCAAGGGAAGAATGTAACATAGGTACCTAGGTGTTTTTTCAATAAAGTCATCACACATGAGACACCCATAGGTCCACCCATATACTTACAAAAAGCTATAAACACATAATATTATGTTATTCAAAATTTCTTCGGTTTTACAATTGCCTGCTAAATAATATACGCCATAAATATTTTAGCTGCCTACTTATTAATATTTATATTGCAGCAATCCACGTGTAATCGGCATTTTTTAACATAGACATAACGAGTCATAATATCTAGATTGTAGAGAAAGAAACTTGAATTGCCCGTTTATGGTCTCTTTTTACCTTACTTACACATTTCAGTCTGGCAAACGTTTTGAAAAATCTTCAGGAATTACATCAAGATCCAATACAGATGAGAGCAATGCTGAGGCGACAGAATTTAGTAGTGGAAATCAAAGTAAGTAACCTTCTTCGAATGCCTATATGTTCATTTTCATGCAGATTTAAAGTTTGTTAAACATAGAGCAGGATTTATAAAGCTCTACTAATTTTATTTGCATCATGATCGTTCCGGAGAATTTCGAAGTGCAGAGGATAAGGGCCTATAGGGCCTATTGAAACTCTAAACACAGAAACAATTTAAAGTATACATATATAAAGGTAGTTGGACGGAACAAAAATACAAATTTGAAATAACCCTGTTGTAATAATCTGGAAAAATATGTTTTTTGTGTCTATATTATTTCATTCTTGATTGCATTTTGTACCTACATATAAATAGCACCAATTCAAAGAAAATATCGTTGTCCTTTATCATTGTTAATCAAATAAAACAATGCACTTATATATTATTCTATACAAAGGTTGTGCTTTATATGATGTCTCGCAGTATTTATCATTATCGTTATTTCGTAATTAGCACGTGCAACAATTCATGTTTTGTCGAGATAATTTTGATATGTTGAACATAATATTACTTATCTGATTTTGGAATTTCCAATAATAATCAATAATGACTAATTAATATATTTTAGAAAGCATATGGACAAGTGCGACATTGACCTTGCACCCAACTAACCAACACCAAACCATTCAAGGCTTTGGTGGCTCTGTTACTGATGCAGCAGCCTATAATTGGAATAAGTTATCTTTCAGGACTAAATCTTCATTTTTAAGGTAAACATAGTTAAATTTATTTAAAAAAAAGTAGTGTCAGATTTAGACCATCGAAATCGGTTCACCAAATCGAATCTTCTGTGTTGCAAGACAAAAAAAATGGAGACAAATTGAAAACTTCCTCCTTTTTTGGAAGTCGATTGAAAAATTAAATAAAAATGCTAATGTGAGTCATTCTATGTTTTAGGTCGTACTTTAGTGAAGAAGGTCTAGAATATAATATAATACGCACACCCATCGGTGGCTCTGACTTCTCGACGCATCCCTACACCTATAATGAGTATCCATGGAACGATTTCGCTTTGTCCAACTTCACATTCTCATATGAAGATATATTTCTTAAGGTAATAATAATATTCTCATAAACGTGGCCTGTAAAAGAAACACATTTTCTCGAATCTCCTTTTAAGGATTGCAGAGAATACTTATATCTGATTGACTATTACAGATAATATAAATAGTTTGGAACGCAAACAGCAATTTTTAAACTTATTTGCATTACCCATGCATTACCCCATTGAGTTACTATGTACATGGGTTGATCCAAAAGTAATGATAATCGACATTAAGCAACTTGATTATTGTTAAAATATTTATGCATATCTCTAGATAGTCTTCTTAATAGAAAATATACTTCATTCATTTTTTTCTAAAATCAGAATTTCCTTAGAAAAAAAAAAACTTTGACAACACCCTTAAAAACCCCTCTACTGTGGTCATCCCTTCACTATCGTCTTTAAATTTCTTGCTTTCCAAGGTGTTTCTTGTGCCGAACAAAGAGATAGAAATCGCTAGGAGTTAGATCTGACAAATCGGGTGGGTATTCAAGCAGTTGCAGTACCGATTTTTGAATGGCAGCCATCGCAACTGACGCCTTGTGATCCGATCTTCTTCTCGACGGGTAACATTCTCGGCATCCAACGTGCGGAGACCTTTTTCATTTGTAATTAGTGTTTGAGAATGCTTTGAACGCTCAAAAACTAATTTCCTGTGTCCTCCACTATATGTCTGATGGTTATACTCTGATCCACCAACACGATATCTTCTACTTTTTTACATTATCTTCAGTGAGGGACGAGGATGGGCGACCTTTGCGATGTTCATCTTCCATGGATGATCTGACCTGTTTAAACTCCTGGACCCAGCGTGCAACGATGGAATATGGAAGAGCATACTCCCCCAATGTATCCACAAAGTGGATGTTTACGTCTTTGATACATATTTTTTTCAAACAGAGGTGCTCAATGATAACTCTAATTTCATTTTTCTCCGCTTTTGATGCAATCTCTTCAACAGTTCGTATTCAAATTAATGTAACTCCTTGGAAACATAGCCTGCTGATAAGATTTTTTTATGCTAACTTAGTGAGTAAACGAGCAAGCAAAAAACATTTACTTTTTATTTTTATGTGCACAGGAAATACCCGATTATCATTACTTTTGGATCAACCTAGTACATTACCCTTTATTTAAGTATATACAGTAAATAATAAAACACAACTTTCTTAAACAGATACCAATGATTAAAAACATCCAATCTATAGCCAAAGAAGAGGTAAAAGTGATGGCTTCTACATGGTCTCCGCCAGTCTGGATGAAGACGAATGAAAGAATAACCGGCTACGGTCAGATTAAACCGGAGTATTACCAGACTTATGCAGATTATCATATACGGTATGATGTTGATTTATATACTTTATCTTTGATTATACAAAAATATTATGATGACTACCTATAGTACGAATATGTATGAGTTTTTAAACCTTAATGTAAATTGGATCTAACCTTAGCTTACTTCAAATATTTATTTTTGGTATTTTGCAGTTATTATAAATAATAGATATGAATGTAATCTACATTCATAATTGTTATGTGGTTTCAACATTGAGCTACTATTACTACGTACTATTAGCTCAATGGGTTTCAACCGTTTATTCGCATGTTTCAGATTAGAATTTAGAATAGATACAGCGCCTCTTGCGGTTATATCAGAAACTAATGTCGGTAATACATTTTTTATTTTAATGATGTATTATCTATCGGAAACTGTCCAACTAACTAATTATAGTTTTATATTTGTAAAATACTAAAATAATAAAAGCTTATATTAAATTATTAAAATCAACATAAGGTTTACACTAATGGATTTACCACTAAAATTAGATTAAATCTTAAAACCGAAGTATGTTACGTAGGTATATAATATGTATGTCGCAGGCAAATTGTATTATTTCGCCGTTTACAAAAGCTCGGCATTTTGTAATATGTCGAGAATTCGTAATCAGAAAATTTTCGTTTGGATAAGGGGGTGGGTTAGGTTAGGTTTGTGTTTTTAAAACTACACAGAAATAGGAGCCCCACGAAGTGGGGCTCCGTCGGCGCGCGACCGTCTTTTTGTAGAATTTTGGAAAAAGTAAATCCTCAGCATATTACAAAATGCCGAGCATTTGTAAACGGCGAGATTATACAATTTGCCTGCGACATGTACATACTAACTATTACTTTCCATAATGTAATTTAATTTTCATTCAGGTTTATGGAATTATACGAACAAGCAGAGATAGACATCTGGGCGATCACCACAACCAACGAGCCCATAAATGGCATCTTGCCATTCGTTCGATTTAATTCATTGGGCTGGTTTGCAGCGGATTTGGTAAACACATACATATTAATCTAAATTCTAACTAAACATAGTTACTAATAATTCCTTACAATTATGTTTAAATACTTGAATGTCCTGCATCAATGTGAAATAGATATTTATAGGTATTTTCCTTGGTTTTAAGAATTAAGATTTAAATAAATGTAAGGACCTGTCACCTGATGTGAATCAGTTAATGAATTGTATTGATTGTAACGAATTATTTAAAAGCAGTACTAGTTGTTACTGATGTTGTTAAAATTTAATAAAATAGTGCAAATCGACGATGAAATTATGATTGGATGAATTAATTAATGCCTTTGTTTACCTACTGACTGTCATCTCGTATTAGCGAAGGAATTTCTTAGTTTGAATAAAATTGTTGCGTGTATTTTTGCATTCCTATTGGGTATCGATAAACGTTGATTAGCCTCTAATCATTTCAATATTATTGAAAAACAATTAAGTTTTTACATACATATTTATCAGCACATTTTTCTATGAAATCATATTCAGGCATTCGATAATTAAGAAGCACGATAAGAACTCTTATATCGATAAAAACGATATTATCGATTGCATAAATTTTTGTATGATAAGTCTACATTTCGAACACAAACAATATCTACTTAATAACCACATTTCTGATTGTCTTGTTCCCTAATTTTATTTATGAAATTAATATGTTTAATTTGAATATGAATAACATAAACCAAAAAAATCTAGGTACCTCTTTCCGATTTTGGCTTTGGGGCCTCTACCTAATTAAATCTATATTATACTATCATTATTACTTAAATAATAACTAAAATCCTTTCATACATGTACCTTTTATATATAATTGCACGCCACACAACGCAAAGCATTTGGTGTGCTCTACTCTCGAAAGATCGCGTTGTGTCAAGTTCACAACATAAAATTGTTGAAATACTGGAAATTAGATAAGACTAAAACTAGGATCTTCAATTGTGACTACAGAATGTCTTTTTTAATATTTTATTATTATTATTTCAGGGTCGATGGGTGGGCGCCAATCTGGGACCAACTATTCGAAACTCACGCTTCAATAAAACTTTAATATTTGCAGTCGATGATCAACGATATCTATTACACTGGTATCTTAGTGGTGTAAGTATATTATATGTCCTATACTTAGTCCTATAATATGTTAAATTATGAAATAGGATATGTAAGTTTTTTTAGCGGTATAAATTTTAAGTAAATACACATGATTTGTTAGATATTCGATACTGCCTATAAATAAAAAAAAATTAAGAACATGAGTGAACAAGAGCATGCGTAATATTCATTTGTATGCAACTATGTCTATGTATACACTATACATATACATATAACAATTTTCATTCATGAAAAATATACACTTACAGATGGAGAGAGGAGACAGAAATTCACTGAACTTCGTGGATGGTATAGCTGTTCACTATTACGGAAACTTTGTGCCCCCGACTATTTTAGATGATTTGCACAGAAGATATAATAAAATTATGATAGCCACAGAAGCATGTGAAGGTATGTATTTGGATTTATGACGCATTTCTTTCGTAATTTTCTGAAGCTCGAAATTGTAGAGTGCAAGTTGACATAGGCTTAGTATAAACATAAAGTACCTATATAAATTTTATACTGGGCTTTTAAGGTTTAAGAGGAGACTCCCTAAATATTATGTGAATTTGCATTAATATTCTGAAACAGTCACACATACAATCAAAATGGAACTTTAGTATGTATATGATTTATTGGGTCTTTTTCTTTCCATATACAAGACAGTTACGTAATTGTAACATTTTCACTAGATTCATTTTTTATTCAAAAATTATGCCTTTTTTAAGGATTATTACATTTTTTTTAAGATTTACTTGGACTTTAAGCTAAAATAAATATTAACAGTAAGAAAATATAGTTTACTATCTAATCCGAAGATATTTTTTCTCTAGATTAATTATTACTTTAGTTATAAACGAAATAAGAATTGAGACTTACGAGATTTAGTTTTGAGCTCGAACGCGATCAAAGAGCGCACGCGATATTCAACTTTATTACGGCTGTGTTAGCGTCTAGCTCCGTAGCGGTCTAACCGGTCTCTCAGTGCCGGAAATTATGTTAGGGAGCCTCCTCTTAAACGTAAAAATTAATTTTGAATTTGCTTATAATAGGTCCCATGCCTTGGCATCCTATGAAAGTGAAGATTGGATCTTGGGAGCGTGCTCAACGCTATGCTAAATATATTTTGGAGGTGAGTACCTAGTACATGTAATATCTACCACATTTACACCGTAAAATATACTATATTATATATTTTTATAATACAGCCTTAATTTTTGTTGCAAATTGAAATATTTTCTATGCTATGTCTGTCAGTGGAGGTGCTTTATAAATTTAGGAGTAATAGACAACTAATTATTTTATAAAATTTCGAACAACTCCATGGAAATGTAGATAGATGGCACTAGGCGTAAATCTACAGAATCTTATACTGGGCGCGTCTCGAAATGCAATGCCGGATTTTTATTATAAGCTGTTATACAAAGTTTAATTACAGGATCTGAACCATTACATGGCTGGTTGGATAGATTGGAATCTCTGTTTAGACGAAAACGGCGGACCTAACTGGGCAGACAACTTCGTTGATGCACCCATCTTAGTGTATCCCGAAAGAGACGAATTTATAAAACAACCAATGTTCTATGCTATGGGACATTTCTCTAAATTTATTCCAAGAGGCTCCAAACGTATCTCAGTAACAAATAGCATTTTAAGTTTTGGACGAATAGATAATGTCGCTTTTATCACACCGCAAGGAAATATTGTTTTAGTCCTTCATAATACGTAAGTAAATCTACAACCAAAATGCATGTTTATAAATAAATTTAGCTTATAAAACACAGAAATTGGCAATTTGTTACTTGTTGTACACATGTAAAAATATTTACACTCATTGAAATAAACAGCAATAAACATCTGGAAAAAGTTTGTATTATATTATGTTTAAGTCTGAAAAATTTATAAATTATGAGTTTAATTTAAGTGGTATTATTAGTAGCTAAGATGAGTTGACAATCTTTTGTCTAAATATTATCCTCTTACTTAAGCAAATCTAAAAAAAGATAGTATTTTGTTCCATATAAAATTTTGACTTTCATTACATTTATAAAACTATGTTGAAAAATAATAATAATATTGTTTTTAATTTCAGAAACACAAATGACATGAATGTATCTATAAGATTAAACAACAAACGCATCGACCTGGTTGCTGAAGCTGAATCTATTAAAACTGTAGAAATTAATCCAAACTAAGTTAAAATAAAGAAATTAAAACCTTAATGTGTCTTTTATTTATATATGTACAATATATCATGACATAAACTGTCCACAAAATGGTCACAGATCACTAATATTCAGTTAAAGTACTAATTTTGTCTAACGGCCATATTCGGCACACTACTCTACTTCGTATAAGGCCTTGTGGAACAGGTCCATAGACACGAGAGTCAGACGAGTTGCCAGAATTGTCTCCTTCTAACCACACATGCCCTCGAGGCACATACTCAGCCCGTCTAGGAAAGTGACCCCTTACTTTGTCTCCCGGCAAACCTGTTATTCTTTTACATATATTTTGGTGAGGATTTGTGGGACTCTTGGCTATAACAATATCGCCGCGACGAAGTCTTTGCATTCTCGGCGTTATATGTTCCGTGAATAGTATATTATTTGATTCCAATGTAGGTTCCATTGAAGGCCCAGAGCACTGAAAATAAGCATAGTAAATAACTATTTAAACACTATAACAGTTATGAAACAAAGCATTATATTGACGTGTACATACCATTACAAAATCTCCAACATATTCAAAAGTGCAATGTGTGAAACAGGCATATTGTAACACATAACCTGCGAATCCTACTGTTTTGCCAATTAACTTAGACAAACCCATCACTTATGTGTTACATAAAAATATTCTTTGGCAGTCATAAAATTATATTTTTACAAAATATGTAGAAGTGTTATGTCATTATTGACCAAGTTATTTATTAATAACAATTTTCAATTACTGCAATCCTTTATATTCATCACACGTAACTTTAGCGTCGGATTTTATTTTTATTTATCATCCTCATTGCCAAAACATCAAAAGTATTATTAATTAATATTAATAATTTTATTTGAGCTGAAATATTTATATATTTACGTCAAAAGCACATGTCAAAACTCAAAAGTCATAACAATTATCAAATTTGACACTGGCAAAGGGTTATCTTCTTGCCATAAGAAAAAAAAATCAAATAGTCACAGATTATCTAAGAATACGATCTAGAATTTTCCCATTACATAGAAATTATTACATCTTTCTAAATCTAGCCACTAAAGTTAGGGCGTATTCAGAAAGAAAGCTTGAAACTTATAAGCGCCTATAAGCGCTTATAGGCGCTTATAAGCGCTGGTAACCCGCGCAGGAAAATATATGAACATGCGCTTATAAGCGCTGATCGGCACCGACAAGTTTGTTGAAACTTGTTGAAACTTGTCGGCGCCTATCAGCGCTTATAAGCGCATGTTCATATATTTTCCTGCGCGGGTTACCAGCGCTTATAAGCGCCGATAAGCGCTTATAAGCGCTTATAAGTTTCAAGCTTTCTTTCTGAATACGCCCTTAGATGTTAAAGCTTCTGATCACACTGGTGTCCTAAATTTAAAAACCAAAGTAGACAATGAAGATTATGAGAATTTTTGAATCAGGCGATGAAATTATCTACGAATTAGGTCAATTTATCATTTTACTTATTAATAACTAAATTTCATGACATCGCCGTTAACTCAGATCGAGTAGGTCATAATCAGTAATCGACAAAATATTGGACTATTTTTAAAAGTATTTAAACTAGTCAAGGTTTGAATGACTAAAGGCGATTACACTTTCGTACTATACGTTTCTTATAAATTAATCAGTCAGTCAGAAACCAGAAATGCGATATTTATTGATCGACTAAATTTAGGAAGGTGTAATAACTAATAAGGGCATAAAATCTTGCGTTTTTTAAGAAACATTGCTGAAAACTTTTAAATTAAGACCATCACATTTATTTTCATTTATAATTTAGTAGGATTAGTAAACTAAGTAAATTCTAAGAATTATTGGAATGATTCTCAAACGCACATGATTTTTTACGTTCGATATTAAAATACTGGAACAAAATAATCGATTTCCGCGAAATCGTCAATCGGTACCGTGCAATGGTGGTGCAATGGTACCGTGACATATCCCCCGTTTTCCAATTACAGCACTAGAGCGCATTATGCGGCATAATGCTTAACGTTGAATGTTCCAACTACAGCAACGCTTCGCACAATCGAGCACTAGAAAAAGTAATGCGCGTGAATTGATGCGTGCAATCGATTTATCGTTAGTTGGAAAAAAATTTAAAGCTTTCGTTTCATTGTAGTTTTTTCGAAATAATCAAAGTTAATTCAAATTGTGTTAAAAAAATTAATATAAGTATGGATGAAGGTACAAACATTGAAAAAAATGTTAATGAAATAATCAAAATCCAAATTACTTAAAATAATCGTAAATATTTTATGTATTTATTATGTATACCACTTTATTTACACATTAATGAGGTTATTGCTAACTCTATGAATATTTTTTTTTTCAACACTGAACTTAGCGCAACCTGCTGGTGCGTTTCACGTTCCAATTAAGCATCAGCATAATTCGGCATTGTGCGGCACTGAGTCACATTATGCTCTGTAATTGGAAAACGGGGATCGACTGTTTAATATTTTTTAATCTGTGCAATTCATAAAATTGTTCTGTCTGAATTGTTCGGATGACCGACAGCGTTCCCAACCGTACGATAATTATCGTACAAACACGATAATTTGGTGCCTACGTACGATGTACGATAGCATGTTATTATCGTACGCTGATTTTACGATAATTTCTATCAGGCAAAATTCGAGAATTTATATTATTTCACCCATACAAATATGAAATTTTGACGTGTTTCATATCGAACTTTCATGGGAACAGTGAAATTTTGTCAGATTGAATTTTAAACTTGGCGCGTTTATTGAACATAAAGTGGAAATGGAATCGGTTCAGGTCTGTAGTCTGTACCACGAAAGAATATAATGAATATTATGGCACGTAAAACGTTTGGGTTTCAGTGTCCCGTTGATTTGACAGCGGTAGTTAAACAAAGATTAACTATAGAGAACTTGCATACTTATCAATATTACAATTTATATGATTTATTTATTTATAATTGACTTTATTCTAAAAAGTACGATAATTTCGAACCAAAAACGCCTAATGTACGATAATTTTACGCCCCTGGTACGATAATCAGCTCACTTCAGGTTGCTAACACTGATGACCGATGATCCGTCGTTCATACTTCATAGTAGATCGTTGATGAAGGCTAGCAATACGCCAATTCTCGCATTTATTGTTAAAATTTTTATTATAAATACATAGTTGCAGTGCTTTATCATTGTGTTTCAAATTTAAAATCGTTATAGTTTAATAATGAACGAGTTCAAAGAACCATTATTAAAAAAATTCTAGTGTTTATATAATTTTACATTATCAATAGCTTTCACGATATCCTAGGATTTCTTTGGAGTACCGTTTTTTAAATCGTGAATACAGTGCAACACTTTTATTTTTGTGCTACATGGTTATCGTATCCTGCCATCGGAGGTGCTTTATGATTTTCGGTGATCAACCGTTGAATCAATATAAAGTGAGCAACGTTTTGTCAAATGATTTTGCGTTTTCTATATTGAAGTCACTGACATTGGACATACTAATGGGAACATACTAAATATTTCTATTGGTTTTAATTTTTCACAAACAACCTGTAAGTATATTCATCGATTTTTAGTGTAAACAACTATCACCCACAAATTATAATTAACATAATATTCAATGAGTGTCCTAATATAATTATATTTATTTGCAACAAAATACATTGTAATACATATCTATTTTTAAAGTATCTGGAAATTGTATGCTGCAACCATAGTGCAAAGGCAGTTATCAGTTGCTTTACTCATACTAGTAAAATACTAATCACTACCAAACATTAAAGCTGATTGCATCATTGCAGCTGCACTTCTTATATTTTGGTAAAAGATCTTACTTTTCAATGAAGTTTTATTCAGATTTTATGATTTATTTGTCAATATTTTTATTCAATAAGTTCATGTAAAATCACATTCAAATTATTTTTCAAGTTATTCACATTTTCCTAAATATGTAAATAAAAAATAAGTTTGAAAAATCAGATGTTTTGTGCGAAGTGACAGTAGTACCCACCTCAACGCTTCGCTTAAGAGGCGTGCAATTGGATGAGGTTATTTTTGTATATTAAGTTATATTGAGTTTTAAGTTATATTGAGTTTATGCAAGTAGGTTTAATACATTTGAAGTTGAAGATGATAATTTGTGTTCAAACTTATGTATTTGAATATAGGGTAAAGTCAAAACACATCATTTACTAATTGCAATTTTGCAGTGATAGACATTTGAACAGTGTTGATTATGAGGTAAAAGCACATTAGTAAATAAATAAGACACAAAGCTTCTTAAAAATTCCGATCGATTTTGGTTGGGCTGTGTCAAAAAAAAAATGTATTTACTTACTTTTTTATGATGTCAGTGTCATCAAACACTGGTTATTTTCAAATTTTGCCGTGTATGTGACAAGCGATACCATCTTCCCAGTTGCACGCACATGTGTCATGTGCTTGTAGTTGGACACCGATTTGAGCGGTTGTATAAAGTCTTTACAATTTGTTACTGATGTGTTAAAACTTAGTTAAATAGAATAATCCACATAATATATGAAAGAAAGTTGTATTAGATAGACCAGTTATAACTCGAGATGGGCTTGATTTTAATGGTGTTTGGTTTGTTGGATTTGTCTCCAAGCTTATTAGAATAGCTGATAAAAATTTAAAAAAAGAATTCAACCCAGGCGGAGCTGGGGCGATCTAGCTAAACTTTTAATTAATATACTTAAGGAGTATAATTGGAATAAAAGAAATACCTTTGCTATTTCAAATAATAATTTCCTATGTTAAGAATTACAATCAGAAACCTTTGTTTTTATAATGTATGATGAAGTACATGTAGTGATCAATCTGGCTAATATTTACCTATTTTGTTCACAGGCAAAATGGGGAAGTATTCTGGAAAGAAATGTCGATTATTATCGATGTTATGGTTGACGGGTAGTTTCTTCATAGTGGAACTAGTAGTTGGCTATGTAACAAATTCCATGGCACTGGTGGCGGACTCCTTTCACATGCTCAGTGATGTTGCCGCCCTGGTCATAGCGTTTTTATCTGTAAAGGTAAGTTAATAGTAATATTTCAATAAACTGTAGAAAGTTCCCAATTATTGAGTTTGTTTGGATAGAACAAAAAAATACCTATGGTACTTACTTGGAAATACTGTCCTCTGGTGAATAACCTTTGGATAATTTTATAGCCTGAATTAGTTCAAAAAAATATAACCTTCGTACAACATTTTAAATTAATGCTTCTTCTATCTTTGTTTTATCACCATATATACTTTCACTTACACTTAAAAGAAGCTGTTGTTTTGACAGTACAAAGGCTCTTCAATTTCAATAATTTGAACAGACAAACACCTCTACTTTAAAGTGAAATCATTACTCATTGTTTTTATGACGTAAGTGCTGGTCAGTTTTGAACTAAAAAAATAAAACATAAAACTAGTGTCCGACCGAAGGTTCGGTTTCGGTTTCGGTTTCGGCTGAGTTTCGGCCAAAAATTAAGTTTCGGCCGCAGTTTCGGTTTCGGCCAGAATCGGCCGAAACTTTTGCCGAAACCGAAACTTATTTCGCAAGTTCAGTGAACTTAGTTCACACACGTTCACGCCTTCGCTTTCCTCGGCAACGCTTTGACGGACGCTGTCAAAGCGTTGGTTGACCCACGCTGGTGGAAACAATTTTTGATTATCTATGTTGAGATTGGAACTGGGTGTAATAGTAATTATAATTTTTATATATGAGGTGATTATTATAGTATATAATATTATATAATAGAGACTGATTATTATTCCAAGTACAAATACCAATCCAAAGTATTAAAGACTCTTTAATAAAGAGAAAGATCTCAAAATACCAAAACTTAGTATTTAAAGTAACAGTAACAATGACCTACTGATTTGATTTAGATGACTGATTTTACTGAGAACTTAATTTGAAAAAATAATAAAAATAAAAATTGTTATTAGTTAACTATTAATATTTTAAAAATATTATTTTTTTATTTTATATTAAATAAATGATTACAACAAATTTAATATACTTTGTTTTCATTTTATGCCCTAATTAAGGCAAAATAATAGGTAAAATGCACCAAAGTTCAGTATTTTTAGAAATTTCATACTTGACCACGTGAGTTTCGGTTTCGGTTTCGGTTTCGGCCGAAACTGAATCCACGGCCGAACATTCGGTTTCGGTTTCGGTTTCGGCCTGGAAACCAGTTTCGGTCGGACACTACATAAAACACACGGAGCTATTAATAACACACCTACGAAATACAAAAACACATTCTAATAATAGAAAGAATTTTAGAACATAAATAGAGCCAATGACAATAATAAGAATCAATTTGGAATTGAGGACGCTTTCTTTCTGTTGTATTTTTTACGAATATTTTAGATATAATATCATTCGCTTTCAATTATTTATTTTTTCCATTGTACTAGACGTTTTTTCCTTCACCAAACTTGTTTATAACGTTTATTGAAGATAATTTTTATTTATATCTTTCCAATTACTTCTAAAAGGACTAATGCCCTCGTATGTATCAATGTTTTTGTATTTTACGTCGCGTAGGTATCATCTAAAAATATTACTTATTTATACATATGTAACGTAATTTGCTATTTAAAAATAATGACTTCTGGATTAAACTGTAAAAATGTATTTGTAACCAAACTCCTCCAAAGCGGCTAGAACGCTTACAAGTTAGAACGAAATTTTTTGGTAATTATCTACATCTTCGGGTATATACCCGAAGATGTACATAATCGATTATTTATACCTATAAACTTTATAGGTATAAGAAATAAATTTTTATAGTATAAAGGATAAGGTAAGGCAGAAATCTGCCAGGACAGCTAGTAAAGATAAATCTGGTTGGACCACGGGTAACCGAGTGGCCACGGTACGGCGAAGACGCGAGTTCGAATCCCGCCTCTAGAACGATTATTTTAACTCGGTATATGTAGGTATATGTATTTGGAATGTGTTTTGAAAAATAACGTATTGCACAAACAAATAATAATCAATGCTTTGATTCTTTTAAATTAAATAACTTATTAACTAGTTAGCATTGGTATCTACCTTCATCCAATCTTCAACTTGTACTTCAGCACACAACTGTTACATTAGACCTTGCGTGACGTCAGAAACGGATATTCTAGTACGGCATTCCTCAGAGTATCGAGAAATACTATTGGTATAGTACAAATGACTCAACAGTATATCTGTCATTCACAGGGATTTTCCTTTTTACCTCAGTCTAAAGTTAAGCAATATACCGTGCATAATTTTGTCATCAATACTTATAAATATCTAGTTTTGTTACAACATCGACCACATTACAACTATTAGTGGCTGGTGCTCTCAATTATGAAATCTTTTGTCAAATAACATTCACTTCTAATATGGCAATGTCGACATAAAGTTAACAATAATAAGGAATTAAAGATCGTATTTTAATAAGCCCAATATAATAATATCTTTTTTATATTTTGATAGTAACAAGTCAATCATGTAATAAAAATTATACATTTTACCTGAAAAAGAAGCCGTAATAATTGCTCAGCAAAATGATAAATTACCTTCGCATTTTCTCGGAAATTTGATCGTATTTTAACGTAGGATACCAGGAATTAATTCATGTTGTATGACGTACTTTAAACAGAAATAGGCTTCTACGTATAAAAATGACATTTAAAAATTTAATGTGGGTACATTTGATTTTTTTTTTCAATTTATACTCAATTCAAGTAGTATCATATAATATCTTACATATACATACACCATTACCTTGGTAAACAAAATTATTTCCGGTTTCTTCGGACCCGCATGATTCATTTTCCTCGTATTGTACAATTCGTCACATTCAGACTTATTATTTTTTTTTTCTAATAAGGAAATCATGAGTTTTAAACAGGCATAAGTAATGTATATGGAAATTGAATTGCAATTTTATTAATTATTCGATATGCATACATGGATAAACTGTACTAAAAGTGTGCCAAATTTACCGACCCCAAAAGAGGAGGTTCTTAAAAATGATAAAACACACTAATTTCCAATTAATATAGGGAATTTCTCCTGCATCTGCCGTCTACCATGTTACCTACATTCGTACTGTACAATCTTTTGTATATATCCAGGATAAAATAATGTTATTTACGATCAATAGGTAACGATACATTTGTTTCCCAGATGTCACCAAAGAAATGGTCAAAGAACACATTCGGTTGGGCGCGAGCTGAAGTACTAGGTGCTTTAGTGAATGCCGTGTTCTTAGTGGCGCTATGCTTCAGTATTACAGTGGAAGCGGTGCAGAGGTTCATCAATATTGAGATTATACATAACGCGAAACTGCTGGTCGCTGTCGGCACTCTGGGACTGATCCTGAATATTGTGGGGCTGTTTCTGTTTCACGGTATGTATGGTTAATCTATACTATCTATACTAATATTATAAAGCTGATGAAGAGTTTGTTTGTTTGTTTGAACGCGCCAATCTCAGGAACAGCTATTGGTCTGATTTGAAAAACTATGTGTAAAATAAATCGATACTTTTATACTTATTATAAGGAGGAAAGGTTTCTATTACTGTGTATATTTGAAGATAAATTCAAATAATTTTAATTCTTAAAGCTTATATAGAGACCTACTAAATTCAGGGGTGGGATTTTTTTATTCCCGTTATTATTTAATAACTGGAGCAAATGGGACAAATGCCTAGGACAAAAGAGATTTTATTAACACTAAAAAAAATGAGCCAATGTTACATTTAAAAATTAAAAAGTATGATCTTGATAATTCTCTTATAAATGCGATAATGTATTGTGAAGTAGTGCTGTAAATGAAGACGTTTAAATGAACAGTGTTTACTGACTGCATTAACACAATAGGTATAAACATAACGATAAAACTATAGGACAAACGTAGGATAATAAACCATAGTATTTTAATACAGTATTTGAATAAGTTCCATATGATATTCTGGTTGTAAATTATATCCCATTTCTAGATACTCTCTCTATACATATCTTACAACTAAATCAATAAACAACACCTCTAATATAATTTTAACAGCCTTTCTATTTGTAATTTCATAACTGGATAAATGACCAAAATCAGTTCGCGTTCTCATTACTATCAGTGTACGATAGACACGAAGTGATAGCAAATTCATTTTAGCAAAAGGATTTAGTAACAAATTGATTATGTTAATTGATTGCATTTATTTATCTCATATCCAAGCAATAGTAGATTTTAATTGTTTACACATGAGTGATAAATTATTTTATTTTAATCGTGTGAATGTTTTTATATACAATCTGCAATTTATATAAAATCTGCATGGGTTAATTATTATCAATGTATTATAAGCATTATGGTTTTTGCTCTTAGATGTAACAATCTACCATATTCTTTCCATAAAAACGTTTTCGTCATCATCATATATTTAATGTATCAGCCATCAGTCTATATAAATTATTGATTGTTGCTAGAAACAATAATTAACTTGTTTGGATTCATTTATATGGCAATATTAAACACGAAAGATTTTAGACGCCTTTTCGAACACCTGAAGCAATTTGTTATTACAATCTTGAGCAAAGTTTATATAAAGACTGAACGTACCATACCGTTTAATGAATCAATGTTATGATAATAATACGTGTGTTATATTGGAACAAAATGAGAAGTGATGAGAAAATTCTCCAAATATTATGGGATACCTGGGGTTAATAGGTATATAGTTGCCGGCACGTATATTGACAATTTTTTGGCGTAGTGGGGGAATCTTGCGCATATAAAAATGTACTTAAACTTGATGCACAAACTACGCCACTTTTTGTCCAAGAAGATTGCCGGGCGCTATACATTAGCTTTTTTATTCAGGTCAGAGTTCGACAGACTATTAGTCTGAAGAATCACTGACTTCTTAAACTATTGGTAATTCGACTGTATTGTCTGCTCCTGAGTTGTGTTCCGAATTAGTCATTGTGACAATAGTACTTTGCATTTTGAATTTCTCAACAGCTGTTCGAAGTTAGAGATTAGACTCGGATAAGGCATAAGTGGCGAATGCCTGCCTTCGAGAAGTATGGGCTTGTATCGTGACATCATCTTTCAATTTATATTGTATTAACAGATAGATGTGTTAAGAATCGACCACGATCTACCGTCGTAGTATTCATTGATCGCAAGGCAATGACTCAACGAACCAACGGAGTTAACACAACAGTGGCGTAAGACAATAGACTTCGGATAGTTTATTGTTACCTATATTGAAATTAACGCTTTAACGCCGTACGAAATAGAACAATAACCGACAATAATGATAACAATACTTGTGAAATAATTGCATGTTATCAATAAAGGTACCAACTTGCCAACTTAACAATCATAAAGCACTCATAGGGTATCAATTTAATTGGTATAATAATGAATAAGACTTATACAACATCCATTACATATTCATAACATTCATAAATTAATCCTTTATTTTTTCATACTAAAACATGGAGTTTAATATTATTTTTTAAAGTAATCCATCTTCGGTCCCATAGGACTACAAGAGCGATGAAATAGGACTTGACTGACTTCTGCTTCCGTGCGCACCTTTACATAATTTTCTTTTTTTTATTTCCTGTGCCGTGATGAGTTATCCTCACGGTTAGAAAATTCGCAAAACTTTTCACGTCTAACCAGTAAACTGTATACAGGGTGTCCCACTATTGGTATACTAAGCGCGAAGGGACTTGTAGTTTTGCATACACTGATCACTTTAAAAATACTTAAACAACAAAATTACGGCAAAAATTTTTTGCTTAATTTTTCTTTAAAATCCATGTTTTCGTCTCTAGCTTCGCGCAGCCGGCATATACGGCTTCGCTAATGTGAGCATTTCGTCTATGAAAACATAATCTTAAACGATAGCTCACGTGCTGGTGGCAAAGTTGGGCGGGTTGCTTGTTATGGGTGTACACATAGAGTTTTAAGAATTCATCTATTTGTTAAAAAAATTCGTCTGGAATTTTATAAGTATTTTTTACGTACTCCGCGTATGCAGAACTATAACTTCCTTGGGGCTTAGTATACCGTTGCTGGGACACCCTGTATAATATTTAAAATGCTTAAATGTATCAGTACGACTAGATACGCAATTGCACAGTAAGTTCACGTCTTACCGTTTCTTATCAACTTTCTCAAAATCTATATTTTTAAAGAAGCGTTAACGAAGAAAATGATACGGAAATCATAAATATTCAGCTAGTAGATTAACCCCTCAGCTGTCGCGGCGCGCCGCGTCAAAAAGGTGCTGTCTGTCGGAGAAATTCGAGCGGTCGGCGCTGATTTGCCGATTTTTTTCGATATTAAAATTTGTGATGTAAACTTTAACCTGTGACACTCTTGTAAATTTTGATGCTAACTAGATAACCAAACTTTATATTAGTTACCTTACTTACTCCCTGGCGTGTTTATTTTACTTATTAGAAGCATTTTTTCCCACACATTTTGAAAAAATATGACATTGTAAAGAAAAGAAAATTCGAGTTTTAAATATTTTTTATAAAATACAGCTTATGTTAAGGATAAAAATCAATAAACTTAAAGATTCAAAATAAATAAACAATTATTATACATCTAAATGTTTTATTTACTTAAATAAATTTTACTTAACTGACAGAAAAAAAAATTCTTATGAAGCTTTGTGTCTGTACTATTTATATACTCATGTGGTTGTAATGTGTGGTGTTGACGCCAACATTGGCCAATAAATAGGAATATTTGCAACTTAGCATAAATAACGTTAACTTCTGTTCATTTTTTCTTATACATCGGATCGGACACAACGACCGCCTCGAGACGACGATTTATTACCACGAGGTTCCACTTGAATGTGATCAGGAAAGTGATGAACGCTATCCAATCTAGTTGTACTTCAATACATGCAGTATTTCCAAGCATATTGTAATTAAGATATAAACTAATCGGTAAAATTGTATTAAAATCGGTTCAGTAGTTTAGGGAGTCCATAGTACACAAACAGCATGAAACTTAAAAAATATTTTGATTGGAATAAAGTAAGACGTGTTATGTGTAGAATTTCATAGAGAATCCTGGTATCAGGAATTAAAAGCTGTAAATTCCCAAACACTAATCGTGTTAGTATTATTATCTGTTCATTTGACAAAATATACAGAGTTATATTTCTTGATTTCAAATACTGTTACGTCCTACTGTTAAAGTAAGCCTTGGAGTGTCTTGTCTTCCATTGCCATAAGAATCGTTGTTTGGATCCATTTGAATTCTCTTTTATTGATACTCAAATGCTTACGAATCAGAAAAGGTTATTCTATCAAATACAAATTTTTATTTTCGAAAGAAAATTAAAATATCAAGATTCAAGACGGAAGTTTATTTTAGGGTTACCTAACAAATAAGTTATTATTGATTATGTAGTTTAAACAGCAATGTGATATCTTCAAATAGAAAAATTGCATTCTTCTTCTGGGTAATAGAAGCAGTTTTGACACCAAAAGGCAAAAATACAATAATTGTTATCGCTAGTCATTTACAAAATGAGAGGGTAGATTTATATTTGCAGGCGTACTGCAAATGATGCATTTAATTCGTTTTATTAAATAAGTAATGTTCCAAGGCTATTTAAAGTCATGAATGCAAATAAAAATAATCTTCAGACAGCGATCTACATCAGCTTTTACATTCGGCCTACGAATGTACTACATGTAGTACATAAGAATAAAAAACCGGCCAAGTGAGAGCCGGACTCGCACACCGTGGGCTCCGAACAAACCAATTTTTAAAGTGAAACTTTTATTACATCGTCTCAAACTTTTTGGTCTGTGTAGCGCATGTCGCGTGACGGTCGGCTGCCGAGTAGGTATAAGGCAGTGTTCGGAACCGTTCGAACAATTTCACTTTTACCGTGGTTTCATAAAACCACACAACATTTTTATTATGTTGTAACTCCGAAATTTTATGTTTTTCGAAATTATTCTTCAATCTGCGCTATAAGACCTTATTTTACCCCAATTCCAAAACTCTACGTACACGGAAAGTACCCTGTAGGTGTCAATTCCCTTGCGAATGTCGAAATTTGCAGCATAACCCATTGAGCCCCGAACGGCCCGATCGGTCCACGATACAATAGATTTTCTATTGTGTCTGTGATTCCGGGGCCTGAGTTAATAAACGGCTTTATCTTTTGATTGCGTTGGTTTATAAGTTTGATTTTTTCACAGCTTCAATCGACTCAAGTAATCAATATAAATTTCAGTTTTATGTCACATCACGCGTTCCTGTGAAAATGGGTCTTGACAGACAGATGGGCAGATGGGATGGACAGACGTGATCCTATTAGGGTTCTGGACCCTTAAAAACCAAACCCTTTGGGATGCAGCCATTAATGCTGCAATTTTTAGCAAATTTTGACTTTTGCAATGGAATCAAAACCGACAGGGTACTTCCCAAGTACATAAAATCTTTAAATTTGGTAAAAAGCAATGTTTTATAAAACAGATATAAGAATAATCGCAAATAACATGATTTTTTTAATTACACTTTATACAGGGTGTCCCACTTTCGGTATACTAAGCGCAAAGGGATTTGTAGTTTTGCATACGCTGAGTACGTAAAAAATAATTAAAAAATTCCAGACGCATTTTTTTTAAATAAAGGAATTCTTAAAATTCCATGTGTACACCCCCAACAAGCAAACCGCCCAACTTTGCCACCCGCATGTGAGCTATCGTTTAAGATTATGTTTTCATAGACAAAATACTCACATTAGCGAAGCGGTATATGCCGGCTGCGCGAAGCTAGAGACGAATACATGGATTTTAAGGAAAAATTTAGCAAAAAATTTTTCGCGTAATTTTGTTATTTAAGTATTTTTTATGTGATCAGTGTATGCAAAACTACAAGTCCCTTCGCGCTTAGTATACCGAAAGCGGGACACCCTGTATAAAAAAAAATAATAATTTCAACTTACAACTAATGAACGGCTACATGTATTAACTTGATATTCACATTAAAAACTCAGATTTATAATACACTAGCGGTCCGCCCCGGCTTCGCCCGTGGTACATAATATTTACGTTTTCTCTACATAAGAACCATCCGCGTACTTCTAGGAATATAATAAAAAAAGAATTATCGAAATCGGTTCAGCCGTTCTCGAGTTATGCGCTTACCAACACATTTTGCGATTCATTTTTATATATAAGACTAGAGGTCCGCCCCGGCTTCGCCCGTGGTACATATTTCGCAATAAAAGGTAGCCTATGTCCTTTCTCGGGTATCAAAATATCTCCATACCAAATTTCATGCAAATTGGCATGGAGATATAAGATTTAAGACGCAATCAGAAGAAATAATATTCATATGCGGCATATTCTGAAAACCGCAACTACTAGCAAGGGAATCAAAACCTACGGGTCAAAAGTTAAGTGGACTTGGTTAAAAGCAAGGTTTTACAGCACAGATAAAGAAAAATTCACTAAAAACACTAGAAGTTAAAACATAATAAAAAGTAGGTTTGTTCGGAGTCCTTGAAGCGCGAATCGTATTGAGGTTCAAAACTATAAAAAAACATTCTTCCAGTTTTAAAGAAATAACCCCAAAATATGTGTAAAAACATCTTTGGACTATCTGGGTTTCAAAAATGACAACTCCCGTGTTGTCGTTCATTTTGAAATTGTGAGACGACAGAAAAACAAAATAAAAACAGAATCAAACATAATATATGCCAACGCAATCAAAAGATACAACCGTTTATGCTGCAAATTTTCGTAATTTTCGACATTTGCAAGGTTATAAAAACTTACAATAGCAACGTCTTATAGCACAGATAAAGAATTCTAAAATATGAATTAAAAGATACCTACAGCATAATTAAAAAAATAAGTTTGTACGAAGCCCTCGGTGCGCGAGTCCGACTCGCACTTGGCCGGTTTTTTATTTTTTCAGAAACATATGGTTCCCCAATAAAAAATAATATGTTGCATTTGTATTAAGGTAAGAATATATTGTACAATTAATGTGTTAAATTTCTTTTCCAGTTTGTCCTACACAAATTACATAGTAACATAGTCACTTTGTCCTATATATAGGTCATAGTGAAAACCATTGTTCCCGATGTAGGTTTTTTTTACTATTTTTCCAGCATATAATATACACTTTTAACCATAATATACTAAAACTAGCTGTTGCCCGCGACTTCGTCCGCGATTACGTCGTTTTTCGTCATTCGTCGTTTAAAAAAAATACGTGACACTTTATTTTTGAATGTTCTTAATTGTCTCTTATAAAAATTAACTACATTAAAATTGAATACTCTGATAAGAAAATCTTAAAATCGGAGGACATCGAAAATCTGAGGAAAACATGAGTGAATTTGATTTAAATTCTACATTACTTAGTAATTCAAATAATAATCTAAATTAAATGTAGATTAACAGTTTGAGCGCATCATTATATAATATGTACCTAAGTATTAAATTACGTTAGTTTACATAGTAATTTTACTAAAAACACGATGACTTTCTTTCGCGCTCGGTACAACAAACTAAGCATGTTTGTGGTACGTGGCCCGCGTCACTCGACCCCCCGTGAGTTCCCCTCCGTTACTATGCGAAAATACATTCGTCGCCCTACCGTAGGAAAAATTGTAATATTTTAAATTCGAGAAATATTGATTTCTTGTATTCGACTATTCGTTGTAGTCGAATACAAAATATATTTGAAGAAACTTAGGTTGGCCTTCAGGCAAAAGGGATCCTATCAAATGATAAACTTGACCTTGTATCTTAAAAGTAAGCATGAAAGGATCCTCTGATAATTGTTGAGCACCAAAGGATCATTTAAAACGCACTACTATAAGAGCGAATATTGTCTAAGAACTGTTTAGATTGCACATGTTCCTCTAAAAGTAGTGATTTCAAAGGTTCTGGTGTATCTTCAAACGAAAGCCGACTCCTTACTCCTCTTTAAAGCATTACAAAAAGAACATACTACGTTAATATCGCCTATACAGAAGATGATCTGTAATCAATTGTGAGGTTATAAGCAAACCCACTTTTATATTTGTCGGACCACACCACCGAATTCGTAGATTGATCTTCTATGTTTACCTCTAAGTCATTAAGACTCGAAATCTGTCTACAGTAAGACGGGCCTCTCGCTATTCGTCCGTTTCAAGAGACCAAATAGTTTCAATTCTTAATCTTTCATTAAACAAACTTATTAATCGTACTTGTCTCAAATAATCTTGTCTCAAATAATGGTAATATTCGCGTCCCTACTCTAGTCATTGCTTATGCTCATGTTCATCTTCAAGAGATCGAATAATATTATGGTGCACCCTATCATTTGTCAAACGGTCTTCATATTGAGTAAAAGTTTCAGATTATCGAGATAAAATATGCCATTTGCGGTCAGCTGTGAGACGTTATACCCTCTCAGTGAAGGTTTCGGTCTCACAGGATAGTACATGCCGTTCGCGGTCAGCTGTGAGCCGCAATTCTCGTTGTGAAGCGGTTTCAGGTTCTCGGCATAACACATGTTGTTTTCGGTCAATAGTAAGCCTCTTACCTCTAACGATCCTTGAGAACTCTTATTTCTCATTTTCTTAGCTTTGCTCGAATTTCGATATAAAGATTTTTTAGGTGGCACTGATGCGAGTGAATAAAAATTAAGTTGAAACGGACTGAGAGTGTTATAATCATCAATCATCATCATCATCAATACATATAATAAAATTGTGGAAAAGCGATGTCTGTACAATGAAAATATGTAGAAAAAAATTAGCAGGTGTTATTATTAAATCGATCTTGAACCCAAAACTGTAGTTAAAATTTTTTTGTCTGTTTGTATGTATGTTTGTGCACGCTAATCTCAGAAACGGCTTATCCGATTTAGATGCGGTTTTCACTAATGTATTGTGGTAATCTTCATTTAACATTCAGTGTTTAATTCATGTCAATCGGTTCATAAATAAAAAAGTTATGACAATTTATAAGTAATCACGGCGAACATTTGCTAAGGCATTCTATTGTACACTGTACAGTGTACGATAAAACGTAATTTATCTGTTATACGCTACAGTTATTCCTTTACATGTCCAGATGATCATATCAAAATTCCCCAAGGGTTTGGGGGTAAGCTGAGGTAGTAGGGGGGGGGCGGGGTCAAATTAACATTATGGTTACTTCTAATAGGTAAATTTTCCACATAAAATGTCCTTTAAATTATGTCGTATTATATTTTTAACCCCCGACGCAAAAAGACGGGTGTTATGTGTTTGACTGCTATGTATTTCTGTGTGTGTGTGTGTGTGTGTGTCTGTCTATGGCACCGTAGCTGGCTAACAGGTAAACCGAATTAGATGCGGCTTTTTTTTTTGTTAGGCAGCATATTTTCCGACGCTGGTTCTTAGATAAATTGTATCAAAACCGGTTCATCCACTTATTATACCTACATAGGGGTAAAAGTGGGAATGAAAAAAATGATATAATAATTTATTTTTAAAGATCGTCGGGAAGTTTATGAAATTATTTATTCCTTTTTCTATACACTTTTCTTCGATTAAACGGTTTAGTTACGTGCTCCCTCTCTCTCTCTTCAGCCTTTAGTTACGTGCGTGAGACAGGAAACATCTAATTTGGATTTGTTGCTGGATTTGATAAAAATTGAGTATCGATTAAGCTGATCAGTGGCTACACCATACATTATTAAAAACATCCATTTAAGAAAGGAAGGAAATAGAATTTGCTCCTCTCCCCCCCTGGTTCCTAAAAAATAATATGACATAATTTAAAATAAATTTTACGTAGAATTAGTTAGGCATTTCTTTTTTGATTTTCGATATTATATACTAATCATAATTTTTAATTACAATATTATGTAGTAACTATTTGGTATAGGTTAGGCATTTCATTTCTTGATTTTCTTTAATAAGTTGGTACGTAAGTTTTTTAGCTCAGTTTAGTAAGAAACTTTAATAACAATTCTTTTAATTATTTATGGTAGTACGTATTTACTCAATAATTGTATGTTAAGTAGTAATTCAGCATGGGCGTAGCCACGGTGGGGCTGGGTGGGGCGCTTACCCTGGCTTTGATCTGGTAGGTACCAATTGTGAAGTGTAGGAAGAGTGGGCGTGGGCGTTGGCGTGGGCCTGGGAGTGGGCGTGGGAGTGGAAGCATGAAAATAAAAACAATTATTCTTGCCCCACCCTGAGCCTATGGTCATAGGTCCCATAGTCACTATTCCACGCGGACGAAGTCGCGGGCACAGCTAGTAGACAAATATAATCAGAAAGCTTTGAACTCCTAAGCTCAACCATAAAAGATAGACATTTATGATGTCGGGAGATATTTTTTATATAATATGGAGAACATTTCTTTCATACTTGATTTCTGTGTAGCTTTAACCCGTAGGTTGCACACGCGACGAAAGCTTAAAAATGGAGTTACTGCTCTGCTCACGAATATGAAAAATAATTGTACCAAGTTTCGTTTAAATCCGTCGAGTAGTTTTTGTTTCTATAACGGTTATACAGACAGACAGACGGAAAAATTTTTGGCGTCAGTGTCGATCCCTAATCACCTCGTGATAGTTATTTAGGAAATATATTTCATGTACAGAATTGACCTCTACAGATTTAATATAAGTATATAAGTATACATATAATTAGATTCCAATTTCCATGTAACGTTAAATTCGACTATACAATAACTAACAGACAACGCAGGTTACTCTCGTTTCCGTAAGTTGAGGCGGCTACATATTCGGTCCTCATAACTTCACTTTTTGTGAACGAAACGACAGCGCGGTTTAATTCGATGCCAACACCATCAAAAAAAAGGAAATATTTTTAATTGTGAAAAAATATTATGATTTGTACACTATTAATACTATTTTAACATTAACACAAAATATAAGACTGTGAGTGTGTAAAAATAAATCAAGCTAGTTTCACATCAAACTTATGTTTTTAATTAGGTATACGACATGAAAATATATTAATTACCAAGCAAAAATCATACAGGTAAATACTGAACAAAAGTATTAACAGTCAAAGTATATTTTTACTTACAACATGTAAATGATGAAGGAATAATAATTATCAACGAACTAACCTTTTTGTATTATTGTTTATAAATATAAATTCATAAACAATAAATTTATAAAGAATAGAAAAAATTCGACCACTAAAGAATGCTCGTTCGAGTCCCGCCTCGTTATCGAATTTTTAAAACACGAAGATTTTTAAAAATGTAACCAATGAACACAATCAATATTAGATTAACTGTAATGGTGTCTAGTTTGACTTAAAATAATAAACATTTACCCTCACTTTTAAAAATGTAGTATATTCACAGTTCACACGAATTATAAGCGCACCTTATAGGGAAGGGAAGATATGGGTTAAAGAGTTAAATAAATAAATAACATAATTATATTTAAATTATTAATTTTTAACATTGTGTAGTGTTAACATGTAAATTGATTTGATTTTTACGAAATCTCATAGATGGCGCTGTTTCAAATTTGTATACTAATAAATTCATTAAACTGATTCTCTGCCCAAATTACGTAAATGACATAGTTTTTATTGTGTAAAGCTAGATAATAGCATGGCTTACCCGAAACCAACATTTAAACATGAGTCTTTAGATTGTACGCTGTCGTAATACACGGAATACGTAAGAAAAAAAAAAGGTTCACAGCTCCTCCCCCGGAGGTGATAGCATGATAATATGTTTAAAAAAGCCTCACTCGACCTGTTAGTAATATTCATGCAAAATTTGAAGTCAATCTATGCAGTACTTTTCGAGATTAGCCTGGACAAACATACAGACAAACAGACAAACAGACAAAAATTCTAAAAACTATGTTTTTGGCTTCTATATCGATTATAGATCATGGATTATGTATTCTTTTAAAAAAATATTCAATGTACAGTTTTGACTTTCCTACGATTTTATTATATGTATAGATATAGATTAAAGGAATTGAGTATTTGAATTAAATTTTTTTTTGTGATAAATGGAAAGATTATATATTAGTTTTATAACGAACTGTTTTTATTTTTATTTTTTTTGCAATAATTCAAAAGTTATTTCAAAATAAAAATTAGTCTTTGAATCCAGTACCGAAGACACGCCGACAACTCCCGAAGCGTCACCCGATCGCGTGTGACGTCACAATGTTAGTTTTCACTCATTGCAGTTGATAGAAAATTAAATATGTTGGAAAAGGCAAATATTATAATCTGTATTTTGGTTATTGTATAGTCTGTATGGTATCACTGTAAACTGCAATTGTCAATGCCTTCCTCTCTGTCTCTGTGGTTCGTGGTGCGCACAATGTAGTTTGTAATAAAGTAAAAATAATAAAGATAATTTATAAAGATCCACAAATTGTGTTTAATATACAATTATTTCAACATGGTAGCAGTCCGTGGTTAATAAATTATGAAAAAATATCAACATCACGAGAAGATTATGAAGATACGTAAAAGTACAAGTTACACAAGTAAATTGAATATAAAAAGAAAGGTTGAAAATTGATCAAGATTATTAGAAATATTGAAACAATGGCTAAGCAAGCCCGGATTGAAGATATTACGATACCTATTTTTGATGGTGCAAATTATTCAAGTTGGAAATTGAGGTTAATGACCTTGTTGGAGTATAAGGAATGTCACGAGCCCGCCACGACACGTGTTCCGGTAAAAGATGAAAACGTTATGAAGAAAAAAGATTTAAAAGCAAGGACTATTATAATGAGCACAATTTCAGATCGTCAACTAGAATATATTAGTGAATGTAAAACAGCTTACGAAATTATTAGAAAATTTGACAGGATGTACCTAACCCAGTCTACTGCAATGCAAATATTATCCAGAGCAAACATAGAAGAAGTAAAGTTGAATAATTATAATACAGTAGAAGATTTTTTTGTCGCTTTTGAAAAAACAATCAACACTTTTAAAGAAGCCGGAGGAAAGATTGATGAAACAGAAAAGTTGAGATATCTTCTCAAAGCGCTCCCACCAAGTTATAGTTATATTGGAGATTTCCTTGATGTAATACCAGAAGAACAAAGGACTGTTGATTATGTGAGGACTAAAATTAAAGAGAAAAATATTACTTCATGCAATTCAGAAGGTAGAAATAATGTGAGTACATTTAATATTAAAACAAAACTTCAATGTTTTATTTGTGGAAAGACTGGCCATTTCAAGAAGGACTGTTGGCAGAGAAAGAATATAAATCAACAACATAAGGAACCAGGCAGATATCAAACGCATTACAATCATCGAGGACATTTTAGAGCAACCTACAGAGGTCAAAGCCGAGGCAGAGGTCGAGGTCATGCCAGAGATGACACTTCAAACAATTTTTCACCGCAGTCATGGACAACTCAAGTATTAAACCCGGAAGTAAAACAGATATATTTTGATAACAATAAGAATAAAGAATGTATGTATAATAATGAAATAAATTTTCTTTTAGATAGTGGATGTACGGATCACATAGTAAATAACGATACATATTTTTATAAATGTAAAGATTTAAAAATTCCAGTCAATGTAAAATTACCAGACGGCAAAACATTAAGTGCGACCAAGGTAGGTGATATTCAAATTTGTTTTGAAAACTTTTATAGTAAACAATATGTAGATTTAAAGAATGTTTATTTTGTAAAAGGTATTAATCAAAATTTGTTGAGTTTTGCTAAAATAACTAAGTCTTCCACAATAGTAGCTAAAGGTGACAATGCAAAAATATATAATCAGTCTCGTGAATTAATAACTGTTGCTCATAAAATTAACAATTTATATTATATGAAAGGTTTTGCATTTAACAACTTGAAAAATGATGTGTATACTCATTCTGTAAAATTGACTTATAAAGAGAAATGGCATAGGGCACTTGGACATGTAAATTTTCAATATTTAAATAAACTAGTTAATGATAAATTAGTTGATGGTTTGCCGGATAGGATTGAAAGTGTAGACATGAAATGTTCAAATTGTATACAAAGTAAAATGGCTAATGTTCCTTTTGAAAATAATAGAACTAAAACTAAAGAGATTTTAGAATTGATTCATACTGATTTAAACGGTCCACATAATACAACTGGTTATGGTGGAGAAAAATATTTCTTGACATTTATTGATGATTATAGCAAGTGTACTAGAATATTTTGTATTAAAAGTAAAGCTGAAACTGCTAATTGTTTTATAGAATTCGTAAACTTAGTAGAAAATAAATTTAACAAAAGAATTAAGAAATTACAGTGTGATAATGGGAAAGAATATTTAAATAAGGATATTATTAATTTTATTAAACAGAAAGGTATAGAGTTATTACCATGTCCACCATATGTTCACGAATTGAACGGAGTAGCTGAAAGATATAATAGATCCGCTATGGATATAGGTAGGTGTTTATTGAGGGAAGCTAATATTCACAGAAGATATTGGCCGGAAGTTATTAAAACGGCAGCTTATTTAAAAAATCGAACTATCGCTAATACTTTAGAAAATAAAACTCCTTATGAGATATTTTTTGGAATAAAACCAGATGTAGAACATTTAAAAATTTATGGAAGTAGAGTTTTTGTAAGAGTTCCTGAAGTTTTAAGAAAAAGTAAATGGGATGATAAAGCTAAATTAGGAATATTAGTGGGGTATAATGAAAATAGCTACAGAGTTCTTTTGAATAATAGGATAGTTAATGCTAGGCATGTTCAGGTAGTCGAAGAAAATACTAAATTAATTTGCTTAGAAAAACAACATGATCAAATAGTTAAAGATAATGATTTAGAATCTGATACAACATTGAATGTTTCAAATAAATTATGTAATACTGAATATGAAAATGATACAAACATAGATGAGAATTATAAAAATACTACGGAACACCTTGTAAACAATGATAATCTTGATGACGATGAGAATAACGAATGTGTAGGAGTAGGAAAACTTAAAAGAAAGCGAATTCCAGTTTCTAGATATGGTAATCCAGTTTCACACTTTATATATGTAAATTATACTGATGCAAATGTACCAAATACTTATGAGGAAGCAATGAGCTCAAGTGATCATGAACTATGGCAAAGAGCAATGGACTCTGAAATAAATAGCTTAAATAAAAACAATACTTGGCAAATTGTTGATAGGCCCAAAGACAAAAAAGTTATTGATGTTAAGTGGATTTTTAAAAAGAAAAGTAATAATGTTTACAAAGCAAGATTAGTTGTAAGAGGATTCCAGCAAAATGATTATATTGAAAATGTTTATTCACCAGTAGGAAGAATGCAAACATTAAAAATTTTATTGTCATACAGTTGTAAAAATAGTTTATTTATTGAACAGATGGATGTTGAGACTGCATTTTTAAATGGTTGTGTTAAGTCAGAAGTATATATAAATCAACCGAAAGGTTTTGTAATAGGAGACAATAAAGTTTGTAAATTGCAAAAAGCTCTCTACGGTCTCAAAGAAAGTCCTAGAGTATGGTATGATTGTTTTGATAGGTTTATAAAAGGATTAGATTTTGTAAGAAGTAACTATGATTATTGTTTATATGTAAACAGAGCGAGCAAAGATCCAATATATATATTACTGTTTGTTGATGATCTTTTAATATGTTGTAAAAGTAAAAATAAAATTGAAGAAGTAAAAATTAGCTTGATGAAAAGGTTTGCAATGAAAGATTTGGGTAAAATTAAAAGTTATATTGGTATAGATATAGATTATAGTAATGATAGAAATATATTGTCTTTAAATCAAACAAAATATATTGAATCTTTGGCTGCAAAATATAATTTAGAAAATTCTAAGTTATATGATACTCCAATGGAAACTAATTTAAGATTAGAACAAGCTAAGGAAATTGATGAAGGTATACACTACAGAAATTTAATAGGTGAATTATTGTACATTAGTAACGGCACTAGGCCAGATGTAGCGTATAGTATTAATTATTTGAGTAGGTTTCAGAATTGTTACAGTCAAACACACTATAAATATGCAATAAGAGTATTAAAATATTTGTTTAAGACTAAGGATTTAAAGTTAACATACTATGGAAATGTAGACACTGAAATATTAGATTGTATGGTAGATTCTGACTATGCTGGAGATAATGTAGATCGGAAATCAACGTCAGGTTTTGTTATTAGATTGTTTGGAAACTTAATTTTTTGGAAAACACATAAACAAAATGTGGTTACTAAATGTTCAACTTTTGCAGAGTATATTGCTATGTCAGAGGCAGTGTCAGAAGTACTTTTTATTAGAAACTTGTTAAGTGATTCATTTGATTTAGAATTTTGTAAACCGGTAAAATTGTATGAAGATAATTCAGGTGCGATTGCAATAGCTAAATATGGTAATTTTACAAAAAATTCAAAACACATTGAAGTGCAGTATCATTATATAAATGAGAATTATGAAAGAGGAATTATTGATATTGTTAAAATTGATTCAAAATGTAACTTAGCAGACATGTTAACTAAAAGTCTAGATAAGACAAAATTTTTGAAAAACAGATTAGAATTAAGATTAATTTAGTACAGTTTACATCTAAGTTCAAGTTATAATATTGTATAAGTAAAAGTTCAAGTTCAAGTTATAATAGTGTATAAGTAAAAAGTTAATTAGATTATAAATTGGGTGGAGGTATTATATTGTGTTTTTAAGCATTGTAAGTAAAGGTAATATTGTTAAAGAAAATAAAGATTATAAATTTGAGGAGGCGTGTTGGAAAAGGCAAATATTATAATCTGTATTTTGGTTATTGTATAGTCTGTATGGTATCACTGTAAACTGCAATTGTCAATGCCTTCCTCTCTGTCTCTGTGGTTCGTGGTGCGCACAATGTAGTTTGTAATAAAGTAAAAATAATAAAGATAATTTATAAAGATCCACAAATTGTGTTTAATATACAATTATTTCAACAAAATATAGTTTGAAAAACTAAACAGGATAAAAAGATAAATTCATGAAATTATTGTATTGTTACCGGGTTTTTATAAGTATACAAAATTTAAATTAAATCCGTCGGTTTATAGTGGGTCTAAATCGAATCGAAAGGAGAATTGGTTACATACAAACATATGTTTTAAGCTGATCCTGGCGATCCCTATCAGGATAAATTTATGATATTATTGTATTGTCATCGGATCTTGATAAGTGTTCAAAATTTGAACAAAATCCGTCGGTTTTAAGTGGGTCAAAATCGAGTCGAAACTTCGAAAGGAGTCGGTTACATACAAACATACAGGTGAAGCTAATAAAAGCGTGTTAATAATAAATAAATACAGTGTTTTGATCTATTTAATTTTGTTGTCATTATTAAATTACATATTAATTATATTAATTGTTAATTATATTATTTAAATTTATATTAAAAATGGCGAACCTCAAAAGTTATCGTTTTGTATCATTATGTACGAATACTACAAAGGCAACTCCTGACAAAAATCGGTGATCATAAATATATCAACATCAAGAATATTATTCGTAACTAACTAACTAATTCGGAACCAACTAATAAATCGTATGTAAACGCTATGTACTGCAGTTAATAATAGCTATAACATTATGACGTCACAACTGTGGTGACCAGTCATGGCGCGTTTTTAGTCACGTGATTCTAACTTAAATTTCATCAATTTTTAATTGCTTATAATTAACGGAAAAAAATTTTTTTGAAGTTATTTGCATTAAATATCAATATTATTAATAATAAAGTTTCAAAATACATAAAAAAAATCAACAATTTTTTTTTATTCAAATACTCAATTCCATAGAGGTTACGGACTATAATTTGTATAGTTGATTATATCGTATTAAACCTGAGGACAATAAATACCACAAAAACGATACCCATCAATATAAACAAAACATATGTATGAAGACGAACAATTAAATTTTTCAATTTCATACAATATGCGAACATTCTGTACGCGAATTTTACGGGGAAATTATTGTCGGTTCTGAATTGAAAACGAAATATCTTTAAAATGGAACACAGTATCAAATTTTGAATTATATTATAAAAATCTTCATAAAATTTCTTGTAAAATGATGTAAAAAACAAATAAAATATTAAAAATAAAATACGATTAACCAGGGGTCAAAAACTAAGCAACGTACAGTGAAATGGTAGATACATATTTGGAGCCATTATTTGTGGTATAATTATTGGTAATTTTCATTATTTCGGCACATAAACATTAGGATATATAGTGAATAATAATAAAAATAACAATAAATACTTACCGTTTATCAACTTTCCGCAAAATTTTACATTTTTTAAAACTTTAAAATTTAAAAGCTACTCGACTAAAGTATGACATAATTACTGTTATATTTCGAATATTTATCAGTCAAATTATTAAGTGATGGACTTTAAATATTCAGTAATTCATAAGCTATCAACTAAATAGTCGTTTATGCAGATTTGAACTATATTTGCGTTACAATGAGCTAATTTCCAACCGGCGATGATTTGGCACAGATCTGTGCCACGACAGACAACGGGTACAAAATTTTTGGCTCAGATCTGTGTTCCGACAGACGAGGGTTTAATATTCGCAGCCAATGAACTTTATATTTAATATTATGTTCACAACGTGCGTGAGCTCATTAGTAATTTGGCTTGTATCAGTGGCCAAGTATTTACTTGACTTGATTACGGCATTACTAAATTCCCTTATGTTTCAAGATGATAGGAAAAGTATTCCCTAGTTGTATGAAATATAAGTCTTTGGTTTACTTATATTGTAGGAAAAATTGTCTTCATTTGATTACACTGGTAAATAAGTACTTATAAAATACACATGATGATAGCAGGACCGATGTTTGTATTGAAAGCTTTAATTAATTCATCGCATAATCAGCTAACGGAGCGTCTGGTTATTATTCGATTCGATTTAAATAAATAAAAACAACGTCCCAGTTCATTCGGGGTCATTTTGCCGTCGTTCCTTCCTGGAACTAACAATGTATTAATTTCGCGAGAATCCCTTTGTATGTATGATTGTTATACAGATATAGGATTGTGCATAGCGACAGTGAGGATTTCGTGGGAAAGTGATTTATACGTAGAATTTGGCTAACCCTTCCCTTTCTGGACAAGGTGCATTAGTATAAATTAATCTCGAAGTTTCAACAAATTCATGTTAATGGGTTTCCTTGAAATAGTTATTTATCTATTATAAATATTCTTAATAAGTTTGTTTGGTTGCCATGCATTTATTATAATTAAATACATGTGACATAAGCTTATGTGCAAATTTTTTCCACATGAGATAACTTCGACACATATTATTCGACAGTTGATCATTATGCATCAATAAAATCACTATTATAAAACAAAATATACCATGCCAATGTTCTACATATTTCAAAATTTCCATAGACACTTTTAACATAAAAATTTATATTTTTTTCTATTCTTTATAAATTTATATTTATAAATTTGAATTCCATAAAACCAAAAATATCAAATTCAACTTTTAACATAGAAATTTAATATAGTCCTCCTCCCATAGAGCACGGCAGCAGTCACGGGCACACGCATGGTGGTGTACCGCCCCCATCTAACGTGCGGCACTTGACCGAACTCGTGAATAGCAACGCCGATATGGCACTAGGCCATGCGGCCACAGATACTGAGGAAACGGACGAAATGGTCCCGCCCAAAGTCGATAAACTGCCAAGCAAGCAAGCGCCCAGACCTGCGGATCCGGGACACTTGAACATGAAGGGAGTGTTCTTGCACGTGCTGTCGGATGCTTTAGGTAAGATTTAAAATTTGGTATGATAAATTAAGGTGTTCTTTTCCAGATCCTGCTCTATCCTTTCTTTTTTTCCCCTAAAGTTATTGGGTGTTGTAGTAGGTACGATACAGTAAGGTGTCCTTTTCCTTATCCTGTCCAATAGTTTCCTTTTTCCGCTTATTATAATATTTTCCCGTATCTATTTTAAGTGGCAATCCATTTGCATTTGCGTTAGTAAGGCTTGTGCAGAATATGTTATTGGGCGGTGGTGGTCGTTAACTACCAGTTGCTTTGTCCGCTGTATCATGAAATAATACGAATAATAGGCAAGTGCTGGGCTTGTGCTTCTGATGATAAGCGCGTAGATTAAGCGTAAACTATACAGAAGTAAACGAGTGTACAGATTAAGACGTTTGCCACAAGTTACAATTTTTTATTATTTTTACATTTTTACAACATTTTTAATCGGTAGTTTTAAGGCTGATTAAATTAGAATCAAGAATGCCTGCATTCGCCGTTGCGGTTTTCGTACATTTGTTAAAAATTAAAATATATATCTACTTTTCTTAAAAAAAAATTAAATAATCACTAATGAGTAATAGTGATATTCATTCAGATGATAAAGTTTATTGACTAAGATTAAGATTCAGCAGACCTATCGCGGCTGGCAACTCATATCGAATCCTTTGGATGTTGATACGTACATCTTGATAAGATGGTATTTTCTTGGTATCTACCAAATGTTATTTATTTCTCTCAGCCTCGTGGCACTCGGCTAATGAACTTTTCGATTATTTTTTTTATAATAAAACATGTAATTAAATGTGACTTTGACTGTTTCATGTAAAAAGTTAATCAAAAGAGTTAAATTTGTTGTTACAAGTAAATAAAACAATTGCTACTGCGTACTGTTTACAAATATTTTACTTATGAAAATTTAAAATGCTCGTAATAGGTCTAAGTGGTTCGTAATTCGGTTGTTCATTTGTGTGTTGATTTTTATCCTGGATTATCATCTGAAAAACATAACAACAATTATGTAAAGCCTTAATTGGATTAGTAATTTTGTTCAAAAAAATTTTTGTATTTATGTAATATTAATAAAGATATATGTTTATTTTATATCAATAATTGGAGCAATCGATCAATTTCATCCTCTTAATAAAATAATATTATCAATATTCATACAACGCCATAAACTGCTAATGAAAAAAGTTAATTAGGTATTATTATGAAATAAAATAAGTTCTGTATATTATTGAACTAGCTTTTCGCCCGCGGCTTCGCCCGCTTTGTCTAAAAGCTAATAAATTATATATGTACTAAAACCTTCCTCGAGAATCACTCTACCTATTAAAAAAAGCCGCATCAAAATCCGTTGCGTAGCTTTAAAGATTTAAGCATAGGTACATAGGGATATAGGGACAGAGAAAGCGACTTTGTTTTATACTATGAAATATACAGAATGTCTTTACATATAGGTAACCCTTCCCCTTTGCTGTATCTATACAAAAACCCCGAATTTTCACACGTTGCGTTCCTAGAGGAAACTGGAAATGCGGTCGGTACTTTCTCTATGCAAACGCTCTCACCTGTTTTATCCCTCGATATTGATCATAAAGCGTAGACAATATTGATTTGGATAGTCCATAGGTATAAGTATATAAAAATGAAACACGTTTCGCGTTGTCACGGCATCACGTGTTGGCTGAACCGATTTCGATAATTCAATAGTTCAAAATTCAAAAGTTCGATAAACAATTATAATTTTAACTATTCTCTCTACTCTTATTTGTTTCAAGAATTAGCCGAAATAAAATAATTTATTACTTTTATAGGTCATAGTTGTCTACGTTTCCATATGTTCATAACAATAAGAAAACAAATCTTTCGACTCTATTAGACAAGGAGGAGTTTCTATAAAATCAGTCTCTCAAACGAAAATACAAAATGCAACGAAGAATTTTCAATACAAAAATAAAACTTATATCAAAGTATTGCGTGAAAAAGTATTGAAATTCTAATATCATTTGATTTTAACTTGTCGAATATTGCAGAAGCGGCAACGCAAACTGGAACATAAGATTTTATTTCTGTACTAGCGACCCGCCCCGGCTTCGCACGGGTGCAATGCTGATACCTACTAAATACACTACAGAAAAACTGTGAACGTTGTATATAAAAACATAGCAGCCCGCTCCGGCTTCGCACGGGTATAAAATATATAGCCGGGCGGCCGGCCGGTACCGCCGCAAACGCTACGTCCCGCAATTTTTAAATCTGTAGGTAATATCTTCGAAAATATTCACTTAAATCTTACGGTGTAAAGGGCCATATAGATCTTTATTAAATGAAAAATGTATTCGAGGTATTTAATATTAATTGTATGGTTGTATTGGTTAAAATCGCATCGAAAATTAGCCATTATTTGTCGTAAAAAGTAAATGACAAAAAAAAAGTTTATAAATTTATAAAGAATAGAAAAAATTCGATCACGAGGCGGGACTCGAACCCGCATCCTTTCGCGCCATTCCGGGGCGGATGCCTGACCAACTCAGCCACTCGTGACCCGCCAGAGCAATCGAATAATTATTCTATTCTTTCAGTTAAATTTATTATTAATTTATTGTTAATTAAATTTATATTTATAAAGCATTTGAATGCCATAAAACCAAAAAATATAAATTCAACAAAAAAAAAGTTATTGTGGGTTATCCATAAGAGATAGACATGTGCCACCGCGGACTTTTCTGTAGACCTTTTCAATGTGTATGTATACACATGTGTGTACTAAGTATAATACTTAGTACTTACATTATTTTGATAAAACTCGTAGGGTTCAGCCTGCGTTTGCAATGTAAGCGGAAAAAATGTAATTTTTTACGACATCACATTAGAAACCTCAAAAATAACAGTAGGTACTTCTCCACTATTCAATGGATGTTATTATACATATAAACCTTCCTCTTGAATCACTCTATCTATTAAAAAAAACCGCATCAAAATCCGTTGCGTAGTTTCAAAGATTTAAGCGTACAAAGGGACATAGGGATATAGGGACATAGGGACAGAGAAAGCGACTTTGTTTTATACTATGTAGTGATGAGTAAAGCAAAGCATTTTATTGGAATGTTCAATACCTGAGATTACTCTTGAGAAAACGCCAAGCGACCATATCCGGCGCATTCACTAAGTTTTTATTATTCAATAGCATTTACTAATTAAACTTTCAATGAGGAAATTGATCAATCCTTGAATGTTTTGGAGTTAGTCACACGTTCTGCATTTTTTGCCAATCGTAATTTGTAAATACAAATAAGTAATAGCCAATAGGTATCTTTCCTTGGAAGCTGCGTCAGAGTCGTTGATAACTAACAACCTTTACTTTCTATTTTATTTGAATTTATAGTTACATTTAAAATTGAAGTAGGTGTTTTATTTTATGACTAATGTATGTTGATACTTTGTATTGTTTGTTACTGCACGAATATACAATGTAGCAAATAACGATATATTTTTAGAGTAATGCGCCGAATTTCCGCGCACAGTTTAAATTCATCACATGAATATTTGAATGTATTAATAGACATACTTAATGTCAAAATTATTTAAAATACGGTAAGGTTATTTTACGTGTTTGAGTATATTTTAAAATTTGTGGTCCGATAGGCGAAAGCACACCGTTGAGACATACTGAGTCTACAATATTACAAAAATCAATTAATATTCCACAAAATTGCCACACATCATTTAAATAGTGTTAAATTGTATGTATCACCTATTCTAAAAAAAAGTTTGTTTTCAAACGCCGGCAGCGGTTCGATAACCGGCAGAACTGCCATTGACATTATTTTGGAATAAACGTGCGAACCACCAGCCTTGCTCCACTTTCTTCCAGCCAATCTTATCGAGTTAGACGATAATTAAATGTCGATTATAAAATTATAAAATAACATAGTAATCGATTGTAATCTACCATAGATGTGCCACAATATTTCTGTAACTATCAAGGTTATGTTATCGCCAAGGATGATAATCAAAGGTGACCCAGAATGATGGTTTACCAAAATAAATAATTCTTTGCGATAAGCGAAGCGTTTTGCAGCACTCGCGCTATTCTTAATATCCAAGCGCATTTATGTTATTTTTTTGTCCTACATTGCTAGGCCGTCTAAATCCTTCTAAAAATATGTGCACTGAATTATAATGCGCGAAAACAAAATAGTTTCCGAAGAATGTATGATTTGAATATAAATATTATGAATACATTGTATTGTAGGCATTTAATACTGAAGTCGGTTTTCTTAGATAAACATCTTAGTTATAACGATTGATTTTTTGTACTGATATATTAACGCGATAGTTTGTAAGGATTGATGGATGGGTCAATCTATCTCTTTCACGCAAAACCGCTAATACGATCTAAATTACATTTTGCACTGAACCAGAATATAGTCTGCATTAGCACATGGGATTAGCACACATTTCCTATAAGAGTATTATTTCCTATAGAGTGTAGCGGGCTGAAGCCAATAATTCGTAACTTATATGAGTTTAATATGTATCCCAATAAACTCGTCTATTTATTTATACAGACGATTTCGTTGTTTGCCCGTATGTCACTTCTCTTACCTTGATATTTAATGTTATTCATATAATATGCTGTTTTTCTTTTTAATTTATAATTTTTGACGTGATAACTGATAACGTTTTTAAAATCGTTTTAGTTGGGTGACATGTTCAGAAACTTGTGTCACACCAAAACCTCACGAGCGCGATCGCAGGTATAACGAGAGAGAGACGGACCGATCTCCCGTCTCATCTCGAGCGCTGCCACTGCATTATGTTATCACGTAAACATCTCGATCGTAAACCTACTTACAAACAACCAATTTTTTCTTACAGGTTCGCTAATAGTAGTCACATCAGCGCTAGTAGTATGGCTCACAGAGTGGGAGTACCGTTTCTACATAGATCCGGCGCTCAGTATTGTGCTAGTGATCCTCATATTGGCCTCCGTGTGGCCTTTGTTGAGGGAATCAGCGCTTATACTGCTGCAGACTGTGCCGACACATATACAGGTAAATGGTGACTTTAATTTAAAGAGGGTAGTTTTGGATTTTGGAAAAAAGTGATGAGAATGTGATTTTTTTTAGTTCTGTTATATATAATTTGTAGCTAGAAAATTGTTTAGAATTGCTGTTAATGTGACAAAATATGATAATTATAATATGTATAGATTTTTTGTAAATCAGAGATAGATTCAGCTATTACAGATGTTGAAAAAAATGTTAAAATTGAATTTATGCAGTACATTTATTAAATATATATAATTGCGTAGTTTATTGTATACCGTTATTCAGATGATAATTATAATAAAGACGGATAAATTGAGAGTTCAATACCACTAAATAACTGACGTTAAATTGAAAATATCTCACTATAATAAATTATGGAAACATAGGAATAATTAATAGGTAAAAACAAGTAGCGAATTCGGCACGTGTGTGTGGAGCCAAACAGTTGCATTCATATCTTGTGTTTGTAAAGCGATAACGAGACTGTGCACTGCGTCTTTGCCTTATTATTTTTGTTGTTTTTGTTTCATAAAGGAGTCTGTTTTTAAATTTTTATGGTCGGTAGTAAAAGGTTTTTTTTTGGTATTCGTTATGATAATAACAGTCTGTGGTTATATTTGATGGTATATTTATTGATGTATTCACACCTTTACGAATGTACTAGTTTACTAAAATTTTGATAACGAAGTACAAAGGACATTATTTATTTGTCGCAAAAGTAACACTTGACTCAAATAACTTATGCTCCTTTATTTAAAGAGTTTATGTTTGGTAATACTCCCGAAAACAATCATACACAGTACAGACCAAAAATACAACACTCTTTATCAACAAAAAAATATTTATACAAAATACAATAAATACAATACAACACAATGTTGACATTCAGTGACGGTCCAACGTCATATTGTCTCGCTGTGAAAATTCATTATGAACGCTTGAGCTCTTTGGCCGGTGAAATGTTATAACAAAAAAAACAATACTGATACGCTCTAAACAGTATTAATTATGGGTAACGGGTTGACATACATTTGGAAGAATTTTAGAAACTAATTGTTTGTTTGTAAATGGAGTAAAATAGGAATGAAATTCTTGTCCAAATTGGATCTTTGATGTGGATTATATTTAGATTTTTAGGCGTTATAGAAAACTTTAAAGTTTTTCCACTGTTCGTTATGTGTTATTCCAAAACAAAGAAATATATTTATTATTGTAATAGAAGACATATATATTTGTTTTCTACATAACTAAGATAAAGAAGAAGAAGAAGAGAGTAGATATCATCAAAATCAATAAATGTAACATGAATGATAAGGCGTTATTTACCTATTCGTAGTTGAATTAAAATACTGCAGGGCAATTTCCTATAAAATAATGTAACAATTGCATATTGTGTTCATTAATAAATTATCATTTATTCAATATCTAATCGTTGACGCTGAAAACACAAGAAACCGCAACAAACCACTATCACTCGCGTTATAGTGGCCTCGATTTGGAAGTGTGCTATCGAAACATAGGTACAAATGGGATCTCTATGTAATATATGTAATTTATTGTGTGAACTTTGGGAAAATAGTTGGTCAATGTAAAGTTGGTTTAAATGCATTTTATGGTTGAAGTTACTTCAATAATGTTTCACGCGTTTCGAGAACGTGTATCTCCATACTCCATATACGAAAAAATTTTTCCCTGTTTAAAAACAAATGCCATTTTTTGTCATTTTTTCCAGATCCGTTTCAAATTGTTAACAGTCGAACTATCAATCAACAATAAATCCGTTCTAGTTTGTTTGTTAAAGTGAAACTTTTATTACATCGTCTCAAACTTTTTGGTCTGTGTAGCGCATGTCGCGTGACGGTCGGCTGCCGAGTAGGTATAAAGCAGTGTTCGGAAACGTTCGAACAGTTTCACTTTTACCGTGGTTTCATAAAACCACACAACATTTTTTTTTCGTATATGAAGCTTATAAAAACTATCCAAGTTGCAAAAAATCTATTATTTATGTGCAATATATATGATTATCATTATTATATTGTTATCTATTTATTTGTCCAGGTGGACGCTATCCAGAGGCGTCTATTGGAAAAAGTTGACGGAGTTTTGGCTGTTCACGAATTTCACGTGTGGCAATTGGCAGGAGACAGGATTATTGCCAGCGCACATATAAGGTTCGTTTCATTAATTTATTGTTTTAATCATAATAAATAAGTCACAATGTAATTATTTAGTTAATTACTTCCTTGTTAAATTGGTTAGGATATTACCGTAAAACTGGTGTTCTGGGTTTTATTTAGTAGGAAACAGAAATGGCTCTGTCAGAGTCCTAAAAATTTAGATACGTTTATATTTACTGTCTATGTTTAAAAGTAGCATATATACCACCATTATCACGTTTCTGTTTATATTTATAATACATATTACTTTTATCAATAAAAGCATTATTCATTCATATAAAATTTCATACTTGTAAAATAAACATTAATAAACATATAGAATCACTGCAAATTACTTACTTCGACTGTCAGATACTTGCGTCCTTGGGTAACTGGACAGTTGCAAATAATGTTATCTTGATAACAGTGCAGGAGCCCTATAAACTGTGTCGATAAGGAATTATATATAAATCGTCTGCTTAAATCTTATAAGTGTGTAATTCGTGCGCCAAACTATAAAATTATTAATTTTCGATCTAATTGTAAGTCATTATGTATAAATACAACCTATATTTGATTATAAAAAAAATAATTTAAAAGTACCCCCCTGTTCGGGATGGATGTCTTAAACATTTATATAGATCAATATTGGTCTAAAACCGGGACTAGGAAAATATACCCTCATCTGTTAATTAGATGAAACAATATTATATAGGCTGATTTCAATGTTATGAATTTATATAGTATACACAACATGTGCCACCATAAGTCTACTGCAACTATTCCATTATTATTTGTCTACTAGCTATGCCCGGTTTTACGCGCATAGCGTTCCTATTTGTCTAGGTGTTCAAATAATTAATCCCATCATATTTTGATTAGTATAGATTTCAAAACTAGGGGACGACGTTGGGTTAAAATGATTGTGTATGTTTTGAATAGAATCTCTTTTTTGTTGTAAATTTAACAGTTAAAACGTAACATACCGACAAAACATTCATATTATTCATTTATAATATAAATATAAACTTTTTTAATATTTTGTTCTCAGTCTTAGTGTAATTATCTTCAAATATGTAATTTACTTGATGATCATTTCTACTGAAATACTTATAGACATTCCTCTTGTCACTTATCTGAGTAATTGACTGATAGATATCTAATTAGTATAATTATTAATTACCTATATTAATTTGTTAAGTAATAGAATCCAATTTTGTAGATTATTATTATCTATTATCAAAATGTTGCAATGTTTTCAAAAGCTAAAAATATTTCAATAGATAATATCGACACTGGGCAGATATGTCTTTTTTGAGTCACCAAATATGAATAAATTGCAGAGAAAGCTTTAGAAGAATCTGTATATCCATATCTTTATTATAAAATCTCTTTAATCGAAACTAAAATAAAACACATTCACAACAAAGTTATTCTCCATAATTTGTTATGAACAACGAAAAGTTTGATTTGCCGTTCCACTATGGAACAAGTTAATCCCATTTTCTCGCGTGTTTTCGAAAAACTCTTTCGAAATTAAACTCCCCGTTGGCGGGTCGCCAAGAGTCTTTGTCTCTCAGTGTGTCAGTGAACCAGAATGCATTGAGATGTTTGTAAAAGATGCTTGCAAATTGTGAATGGTTCGTTTGGGTATATTTGCGAGTTGTTTTTAATGTCTTGACATATATCAGAGTCTAGCTATAAAACTGGCAAAATCTTTCATCAATTATTTCAATCCTTTATGGGTGTATTGGAAAGTAGCTTATTTTGAGGTCTTCAACCATGTTAATTCTGATTCACAAAAACAATTCACAGGCTTTAATTTCCTAATTTATTTACATTGTAGAGTACTATTTTAACAGCTCAATAAAGGTAGGTACATTATTATTATTCTATATTTCATCCAAATCGGTGCTTTAGTTTAGCCATAAAGCGTAACAGACAAGGAGACAGACTTACAATATTTTACCAAAACTAACAATGAATTACCGAGTCAACATAGTAACAACGAATTACATATTATGTATCATAGATAAAATCTTTTATACAAGTGCAATACTCGAAATCGCTTTATGCTAATTTAATCGCGTATGATCATTTATTTTCCGCCTTATCGAACTTTATCGAATTGATAATATTCAATAAGTGCACTAACTTCGTTTTAACAGTAGTAACAATGGACAATACTCCTTTGTTCGTATTATTTAATGGATTATAATATGATGGATGAAATTATTTACCTTGCAAATGTTATGGGAATTTATGTGATTTGAAAAATATCAGGAATTTACTATCAGAATTTCACACAAACCACCTAACTTGGTATAGGCCGATTAACTAAAGCTGGCACGTTCAACACATTTACACATTGCGCATGTGTAGTGTCTGTGAATATACTGTTCTCATTAATTATTATTTGCTAATACGATTCTTATGAATAGTATTTGGTTTACGTGATAAAAAGTAGCCTTATATCCTGCGTCAAGTTCCTTTCAATTTATACGTACATAATTGTATATTTCTTTAATAATAATGAATGTAATTATGATTTATGAATATGACATTATTTGTTTTTTCTACATTTTTTTAAATAATCTTTTTGTTAAACAGGTGTAGAAACTTATCGGAATACATGAAGATAGCTGAAAAGGTGAAGGAGTTCTTCCATAACGAGGGAATCCACTCGACAACTATACAGCCTGAGTTTGTGGAACTGCCTCTGGATGGGAATGAGGTATTTAGAAATACTATTTATTAAGCTAGAGGTGTTAAAATTGCTTTACACTATAGATTTTTTCTGTTACAAGTGTTTATGGGCGGTGGTGACCACTTAAAATTAGATGCTTTCTCTGACAAAAAAAAGATTTCAAAAATACTAACATTATTAAATTTCATAGAATCATTTATTTCGGTAAAAAAATGATAATAATAAATTAACATTTGAACATGCCATCGCGACTAATATTGAATAGATTTACAATAAGAATGTTGGTGTAATTTAACAAATGATTATGTCTAATTTATTCACACATTGGAAGATCGTGTAATGAATCACATACATGTGACCAAACAATGGAGCGATAGATTAGAAGTATTTATTCGTTTTGTGTTGTATTTAATACTAGAAGTCCGCCCCGGCTTCGCCCGTGGTACATATTTCGCAATAAAAGGTAGCCTATGTTCTTTCTCAGGGTCTAAAGATTATCTGTGCCAAATTTCATCAAAATCGGTCCAGTAGTTTATGCGTGAAAACCATACATACATACATACAAACTTTTCCTCTTTATAATATTAGTATAGATTTGTAACTGTAGTTATAGATGCCTTGAAATATGGTGGTTTAAAAGAGGAAAAAAAATAGCTGTATGACGTCGAAAAAGAGGGAGAGAATTTTTTTTACTTATACATATTTAAGAAATCTTTTTGCTCTATGTTGGTCTGGACTGATGTGGCAAACAAAATAAATTAGACAGTGTAATCATTAATCGCTCAGATTTCTTTTGCTCGAATTGTTTAGGCATTCTTCTTGTATCATCTCTAGATTTTACATTACATCAACCACTACGCATTAAATTGCATAGCTATGGCCAATAATGATGATTATAATTATAATTATTTCGGGGATACCTTCATAAAGTGGTGATGATTATAATGTCATGAGTCATCGTTGCTAATAATTGCGCAGTTGCGATAAGATGTAGATTATTTTTTATTTCTACCCACGATTGTTATTTCTTATGATAATTAAATAAAAGATGTACTTAGATGTTGCGGGATATTTTTGTTAGTTTTGTGAATGAATTTATGTAATAACTAATATGTATTTTTGTTTGTCAATATTATATCGATTCTTTGTTTTCTATGTCGACGGCGCTGGCGCGCGGTAAATCTCTAAAGAGATTATGTTTGTGCCAGTTTAATTTAATTTATAATGAATTGTATTATTGTAGTAAATATAAATAAAATAATAATATTGCTATTGATGATGACAATATTGTTGTTGATTTTGGTGATGAAGATCATATAATAAATAATAATATTATAAACAGATGATAAGCTCGTCAGCGGAAGCCCCGTGCGCGTTGCACTGTCCGCCCAACGACCTGTGCCACAACGCGACCTGCTGCGGGCCCAACCAGCAGGTATTATTTGTTTGTTTGTAGCCTAGAATGTAAAAATAGTTGGACGCGCTAAAAACAAGTCTTATTTATTGTAAGCTAGTTATGTGTTTAGAAAATACTTTTTGACGGGTTTAAAATGTCATGGGTAAGGATGGATCGTATTTCTTTTGAGCCGCTAGCGGTGGCTATCGTATAGGAGCTAGCAACGTTGACAAGAGAGAATTTTAGTATAGTTGGTTCTTTGATATACTGTTTCTTTTCCTATTTCGGTTAGAGTCCGGGCTGCCTGGCTGGCCGCAGGGGTTGCGTTTATTAGTGCGCATCTTATCTCGGTGACATTGTGTATGTAATTTCACTTATTTCGATGACATTTGAATTATTTTGAAATAAAAAATTTGTTGTTAAATAGGTGCCATACGACCTATTTAACAACGAAAAAAACGTCTTGCAATAAAAAAATTATGTCTGATGGATCTATCTAAAGGCAAAATATTAAAAATTACGCGTTAATAAATGACTTTAAATTACGGATATTTTCCTGTGCGCACTAATAAACGCAACCACTACCGCCAGCCAGACAGCCCGGACTCTAACCGAAATAGCAAGAGAAACAGTATATCAAAAACCCAACTATACTAAAATGACTTTTTTTAAAACGTTACTAGCTCCCGTACCACTAATGCTGGTTGGAACAGAAATTAAAACTAGCTACTTGAGTCATTTGCCAATGCAAATTGGAAATAGTTTTTCAAAATTAATTATGCTTTTTCAAATAGATATACTTTTTAGTTAACTATTGACTGACATTACAAAAACTAACAGACTTGTAAAACTATGACATTTTTCTGATAATAATTATTTTATATTACGAACTTGGTCATTCCCTAAGCAGATTACACTAATGAATAAATTACGTTTTAAATCCGTTAAAAAGTATTTAATTTCTGAAAGTATGTGTTTTCATTCCTATCCTCTCTCTTTTCTATATCTCTCCTTATCTGTCTTCTTTTCTTGAATGCACTTACAAAATATTTATAAGTATTGTTACAAGCATGTATCATAGATTAAACTTCGAAGGAGTTGTTTAGTTTTGGTGGTGTAAATAAAAATGTACTTAATAACTATGTGTGGATGTTGTTTTGTTGATCAAAATATATTTTTAAACTATATTAAAATATATTTTTTACCTTTCCATAAAATTGAACACGGTGGTGGATATTTAAAAAAATATAAGTAGTTTGCAATATTTCATTAAATGTCTTTATGACAAATAATGTCGATCATATTTTAAATCCAAAATTAAACATCTCCTTTGCTTTTAATTCCTTCTATCAATCCTATTATCCCCGAATGAATTAAAGTTATAAATATTCAACAAATTATCTAAACAATTCTCTCATACGATACTCAATAGCGTTTGCACGCACTTAACGTAGCCGCCCGCAATGAATGCGTGCGCGAAAAACGTTTTGTAGATTTAGTCTAAATTAAAAAAAAGTAGGTAGAAATTTCCTTTTTTTTCAATTGCAGTTTTACAGTTTAGAAACAATAAGGGTTCGGTAATATTTTTCAAGGAGATGCCACCGACGGGCCGAGCCAATCTGAGCCTTACGCCCTTCGCCGACGTTTCGAAGAGTTTACTATGAAATTGTTATTTTTAGCCAATTTTATATACCCACGGAGGTTGTTATTTTTGTATCGCATAATATTTATATACATATCTTGTATGTGATGTTGAATAGTTTTATTGTTGCCAATTGTGATCATGAATAGATTTTATGTAAATGTGCCAAATATATGTACATGTTGTACTTATGTAAAATGTATTAAAAATAGTAAAATATTTGCATTGAACTTAACCTGGTTTTATTGCGCGTGATAACAATGTTATCTTTGTACGGGATCCTCATTTGGTTGATTTAAATTATATTCCTACACTTGAGAAAACACTTTGAGTTCAATATATGGTACATAAAAAATGCCTTACAGTTTGAATTTATATTGAAACTACTTACAAAAGAACAAAAAACTTCATTGAATAAGTGAATATATATTTTTTATTTTAATCTGAATACTCCTGTACTAAATGATCAAATAATTAATTAGTACATATAAACATAACGAATTGCATAAAGACAAACAATAACACGCCAAATCTCTACGACTACACGCGCCATACAAATTTACACGCTGATTATGAAACAATATGTTTACAGATAAAACTGACACGTAGTTTTTATCAATTTGATTAAAGATTAAATTACGACTGTGTGACAAGTGCAAAAGAGTTAAATTTTCGGCACGACTGTGTTGCGAGTTTGAAAAAATTATGTTACTATGCACAGAACACCTTTATATATGTATAAATTGCTTTAAAATAAACATGTCAATATGAAAAATGGCTCCAACCCTATTTTAGTAATTTATTATTTACGCTGGTAATTACATTGTTTGCATACAAATTTGTTTTCTTACACAAGAATAGCTTTTGATATTGACATTTACATTATAATGGTATATTCACAAAATCAATATTGCCTGTAATTTTACCTATCATGCTAACGTATCGATCTTGTTTATTTTTTATGAAGTAATTGTAGAAATTGCTTTCTTTGACTAGTTTATGTACACAGCCTTTGAACAGTATATTTTATTTTCTGTTTATTTTATTTGATGTTTCAAGTTTCGATTATTTATAGTTATGAATTTATTTTGTCTCAGACATTTAGTCTTTACTTGAAATTTATTGTAAACTAGTAGCCTTTCAAACTTACCATTATAGAATACAAAACCTTTTTAATATATTTGCAGTACATTACTATTTTTATACATTTAGTAAATACAACAAATAAAATAGCTTTAGTAAACTCATTACTAGATCGACATATTTCTATAAACATCTTTTTATACATTGAAATGTTTCAGAAGCAAAGCACCCCATCGCCGTCTGTCACACCGTACATGTGCAGACAGAGGAACATGGGATCGCGAACGGAGTCTGTGAATTCTAATATTGGCGCGAGTGGGCAAGGCGCTGCGACCACTAGGAATTTAGACGCTTTGGAGTGCGGGTGAGAATACTTTTTTATTTTTAATCTTTTGAATAAATAGTTGGGTAGGTGGGATAGGATGGATTGTTTTTTTAATTTATTTATTTTTATGACTAAATTTGGGTTGTTGGTTTTACATCACTTCGTCTCATTATTTGAAGATAAAAATTAATTGAGCTCGAAAATTTAATTGATCGCATTTTTGGCTATAAAATTTGCTTTTTATTTTGATATATTTATTTTTTTATATATATTATGCTATCGGAGATTTCAAAACAACATTTTATATTTTATAAAAAAGTCAGCGTCAGAAAAATATCCTAATGTATATTTTATTCTGAATTTATAATTGAATTCCTTTAATTTCAGCTCGTTACTCCCATCGCCGATGGGTGAAGCCCGGCTGACGGTCTGACAGGCGGCCGGCTCCTAACGCACCGCGGGCCTTCATGCGCCCATACACATTAGTTTCACGAACTATATCTAACAACTAACGTTTATACTAGTGCATTTCATTGTATTATTTATTTGAAATTACAAGTTATGAGTGTAAGCTGGTGAACGCTGGCTAATATGTCTCTGATAGCTTATTCAGCAGTTATAACGTAAATTTTCATAGAATAATTGTCATTTTAGTTGACAGGTAAAGTAAATAAAATGTATTCAGGTGCTACGAAACCAGCAACAAAAGTGTTTTATAACTTCTGTTTATGTTCTGGTTAGTTTATCTGTCAGTTAAAATTTCAAAAATATACAAAATAAGCTGTTAGTGGCTTTATCAGCAAGAAGTGAAACTGGCTTAAATTTGAGTAACTAAGCATTTATTTCGATGTTTTTCAAATGTGTTTTGATGTGAGTGCGTTCATACCACCGACATTCTGTCCTATCGCCCGTTAAGTAACAAATAATACGCACAGACTTCGCTACATTATGTTTTCACCAAATTTGCAGAATGTTTTTTTCATTTGCCACCAAATAATAAAAAATAGGTATCAAATACAATGTGTTCTTAGTGTTAAGCGTTCGAGAAACGCACTCGTATGTTTATATCCAAAGTTGATGAAGTGAAAATTAATATAGGTAATCGAGAAATTAATTTTTAATAGTATTATAATCAGAATCAATAGGTAGCAAAGAAAAAAGCTTGAAGGCTAGTAGTAATTTTTTACCGACTTTGCATTGGCAAATTTATTTTAATTCAAATAGGTGGGAAATACGAAAGGTGAGTATTTTAAAGTTAATAAAATAAGAGATTCAGGGTTAATAGTTACTAGAACTATACTTAGGTTTGGCAAGTGTCCATTCATTGAATACAGTTTTTTTACACCTTTAATAATAAATAGTTATAACTAACACTTATGCACACATTTTCGATAGTATTACGCATTGGAAATGCAAAAGTACAATTAACATACACCAATAATGATTAACCCGTGACACGTTCTACGCACAATATTTGTGTCGTAACGCAAATTGTACTGTAGTGTACTGCGCACAAACTCTGTGCCTAACGCGGCCCGTGACATTGAAGGCCATCTGTAGTGAATTACAAGTGAATGTTTCCAGTATAAAAAATATTTCTCTATGCCTTAAACATTTATAATTCGAATCGACACGACTCCGAGACAGGCAATAGAGACCAAAACCACAAAATAAAAAAAAAAAGTGAATCATTGATTGAGTTGCGTCATCGGCCATAGTTTGTGACATTTGTCTTGTTCAACGAATATTTGGATTGTGAATTATGCCGAGAGGAATAATTAGATGAGTGATAATTGAGACGTATATTACTGGAAATTTTACGTAGAATACGTTTATGATATTGGTTTTAGGGATATTTGAAGAATACTCAGTGAAAAAGTGTCTCAACTTTTCAGTGCGGAAGACGCAAAATGGCGCTTTTTTTCTTGTTTGTGAATAATGGAGATTTGTTATTATTCATAGTGAAATACGTTGTGTTAAATGTGTGAAAATATAAGTGAATGTATTTGGCAATCGTGTAGTGATATGAAAACGTGAATATGATCATTTGATGACTCAGCATTATCATGTAAGTGTTAGTATGTAAGCAATTAAAATTAAAACAAAAGAAAATCATTTTTTTATAATTTTATAGAAAAAATATATCGTCATGATTACATTTTTATGCTATAACTAGTTTCTTCCTCTTTCCAAAAATATATAATACATGGCATATAATTATAGAACAATAGGGTAAATAAAATTTTCAAACTCGGTAGTCATAAAAAAGCTAGATTTCGTGAACTCCCTTGACACTATCGGGATCGGTGCCGGCTGTGCGCCAGACGCGTGATAGGTTAAATGACGTTAAAAATCATAGATTTTGACAGTTACACTTTTCGCGCCCTTTCTTCGGCACAGATAATGCAAAAGCGTCACGTGACACATTTAAACGATTTTCTCGCTTCTATTATTATAATAGCCAAGGTCATTGACCTGATATTTTCCACGTGGAAATAACGAAAGATAAAATAATCTTATCTGCATATCGATCTATTTTATGTCAACATCGGTCTTTCCATTTCAATGTTATTTATGATATAAAAGCCACTTCTCCTGCTAAAAGTAGTGAATATATGTAATACTAATCGCCTGATTATAGATATATATTAGATATAATACTAAATAATACCGAATCCTCGAAAAGAGTCTTAAAATAGTAAAACTTATATCATTATTTCAGGAATTTTATTCAAGCGTTCACATCATTCATCTTAAATGTTTAATCAAATCATTTTTTTATATCTTGAGATTTATTTCGATCGTTGTTAAAAGTATTTTATTATCAAGTTTATTTTTATTCTGTATTTCGTATGTTTCGTACGTTTTGTATTATTTTTAATCGCCTTTGACGATTTTAAGGCGTTGCGTTGATGCAATATTGCGATTTACCTACGTATAAATATTAATCGACTGATATGCATTAATATTGACGACTATCTTGGATATGAAATACCATAGAATATAATATCACAAATATAATGTGTGATACAGAATAAAATACATAGGTAATTAGTTTTTGCTAGATTTTTACATGTTAATTGTAAAGATTTAAACCATGAATAGTTTAATTTATTGCTGTTTTTAATTGTTTAAAAATTGAAATAAAGTGCGTTAGATAGAATAATTGTAGCAAATAGGTCATTCACACCAAATATTGTGTGCATTTTTAGGATACTTCGAATTTATAAGAACCATAGTGCAAGCTGTGACAGTAGAAGTTAATGTGCCACAAAGTTCTTATATCAATTACTTTGTCTATAGACAAATTTTACCCCTTTTTAATACGAAGCTTTTTTTAAAAATTTTTTAATTATTTTTTACAGAAATCCGATGAAGATTTTTATGACTTAATCGATAATTATTATTATTGATTTTATATATGTACCTAAGTATTCCTTTTCTTAATCGTCACACCTGGCTCTAAGGTTATCATTTCACTTATAATACTAACATAGTAATTATTGTTTACAATACTTAAAAATTGTGATCGTCATTTTAATATAGGAAAATAATTAAGTTTAATAAATTTATCGTATTGTATAATGACACACCTGGATTCAAAATATCGTTTTGTCAAATGAAATAGTTTAAAAATCATTAATCGTGTGTAATTGCTAAATTTAAAGGAAAAATGTATCAGTCCGTTATTATAGAAATTAAATATATAATAAAAAATATGAGAAGCGTTTTAGGTTTTATACTAAAATTTTAATACTATACAATATAAATGTATAATTAATAAATAATATATCGTGTATATTACAGGCACAGCCTACGTGATTATTTTTGGTGTCTGTTTTTCAATATATTGTTTAAAAACTTACGCTAGATAGATCCAATACTATGTAAGATATACAATTATTATTTGAAGCTAGAAATATGCATTTTTTAATTTTGTATAATTATTATTTCGTTAAATATTTGAATTTTAACATTCGAATTTCGAATTGTCTATTTTATTTCTTGTCCAAATTTTGCACAGATTATGAGATCTCACTGCATTTCTAGTAATTAAAATGTGTCCGTTATTAGTAGTTAATACGAATGAAGCCAAGCTATTAATTTGTTTATAGTAACAACATTCAATACGCTCTGGTACAAATGAAGATTAGATAGTATGCGTTTCTTATCTCCTTAAACATACCATATAAAACTAGATATATTGAAAAGCAGGCACCCCTAGTTAAATTTAATCTATAAAAGAGCGAATCTGAATGCAAATGTTGTTTATGGTTTGATTGTTAGTGCAATTGTGGAAGTGTATTTCACAGTTATTAAAAATATATGAATTAAACAAGCTTTTTTATTATGACACCCTTTATTTTCTAATAAACGATATTATGTATTTAAACAATTGCTGTGAGTCCAACCGCAGCTAATGTAAGACTATGGTCCAACTTAGTAAAGGATATAAAAATACCAATTTATTATAATCTGTCCAAGTACAGGTTCAAGTAATTGATACTCGGAGCAATTAACAAGCCTGGAGAAGTAACAATTAATTGAACGTTTCTTATATAGTGGCTCTCTTTTATTCAATACCCTAATTAATGCGATAGAAAGAGACAACACACTGTTATCTGCTTGGCATTCAAATCCACATGTAGCCACTTTTTGTTCTAAAAAGGTAGTGCTTGCCTTTACTTTATCGAATACTAAAATATCGATAAATAAAAAAATTAAGTTATAAAATTGCTTGAAGATAATTTAAGATTCGTTTAATTTTGAATTATGGATAGGTAATTTCAAATTTTAAGATTCGTTTAATTTGGAATTATTCATTTACGATGCGTATTGACTGCCTTGCATTGTATGGTAGTGGTATTTATAAAAAAATATTATTAGGTATTTCGGTTTAGGTTGTTTTTATGGTTTCGTAAAAAGGTACGTATTTTTTCCTGTTTTCATAGATTCATTCATAGAATTATACGGAACCCTTCGTGCGCGAATCTGACTTCCACCTAGTTGATCTTTTTACAAATCAATAGTCGTATCCTACTAATATTATAAAAGCAAAAATATATAAGAATGGACATATTTTGATACTCTTTCACGTAAAAACTACTGAATGAGTTTTTATGGAACTTTACAATTATATAGTTTAAACATCAGAATAACATATTATAAGCTACAATTTACCATAGGAAAATAACTCATTCCCACAGGAAAAAATTGGTACAAGTTTAAAATAAATTGCTTCAAATAAAACAAATAAACATTTATTTTTTTAACAACATTTTATTTCGATACTTAATTACCAAATTACAATATTTAATATTTATTATTTAAAATAGATGCCACCTTAAACTTGTGGCACAGCATCTCTGCAAAGCACTTTACTTTTCTTCCCGTCTGATTCGAAATGATTTGAACAAGGCCGAGAATGTTTTGAAGGCTTCCAATTTTTCCTGTGCTATAGCTTTAACTCAAACATCTTTTAATTGTTCTCAAGCCTGAAACCTGCAAATAACAATAAAATCCATACTTAAATACCTTTTTTTTCTCCTAACCTAAAGCAGTCATTATCAATGAAGTACTTCGTTCCTACTCAAGTATCGATAATTGCACAACACTATGGAAGTTATATTTTGCATTTTTTCTAAAAACTAAGCTGATTATGATTTCATTTCAATGATTACGGTTAGATAAAACATAGATGATTAAGAAAATAAGGTAAATTAACTTATTTATCATACAATTAACAAAAAAATTGATCAAAACACTAACCTGTGAAATGACAAATTTCTATCTTCGTCCGGTTTCACATTACTACGGCTTTTACAGCCGTAAGCAACACAAGCCATGTTATCTTTAGTCAATTGTCTTTTCATAAAATAACAAATTAAACTAAAACACTCGTTTTTCACTTCAAAAATAATAATTAAAATCACCATGCGTCCGTGACCAGACTGGTCACTGAAACAAATTGACATGGGCACATGTCATTTCAAACTGTCGAACTGACATATATCTGTCCTCTTTTTTCGCATGACATTTTGCCATAAGCCAAAAAGGCCAAACTATTGCTATATTGTTCAATTAATTGTTACTTCTCCAGGCTTGATAATTGCTCCGAGAATTGATACAATATGACAATTAACAATATGCACACAGATAAAAAAATAACATCGATAAATTATAACGATTCCGAGAAATCGATTCTAACGATATAAAAGTGCAGATGGTGTCCTTACTGGGATCAGCCTCGTTTCACCATTCTCTTTGTTTATAACCCAATATTCTCTACCGTTAATTATCTTTTTCGTTGAATTGGTTCCTTTTTTAGATTTGCCGAATAAAGATTCGTAAGGTGGTGGTCGAGAGTCGTCGAAGTTGAAATTTTGAGTAGGTTTCACTTTCTTTCGGACAATTTTTAAATGCTTACCTTTGTATTTTGTTATGCCGTACCGTTTTAAGATAACCTGTAACAAATAAATAAGCTTAATGAAACTTGTACACGATTTTTCCTTAGTACATACTACAATTAATTGGCAACTTTTAGCAAGAGGAATAGGCAGTATATATTATGATTTTTTTTTTGTATATAACACCTTTAAATTACCCTATACAAGGAAATAGACATATTTGATTTGTAAGAAATTGAAATAAGTGAAACAACATACATAGGGCAAATATGTCTATTATCCATTTTTAACTGTGATTTTTAACCACACATAACCAATCCCAATTTGAAGATAAGTTTTGAAATAGGTCTTATTACCTATACTTTCTTGTAGGGAAAATAATCGAGTGATAAATAATGAATGCAACTTACCTCGCCAACGAACACTGATACCGCAGCTGCTAAACCAACGGCCATAATATAGTACGTCATCAAAAGATCCGTGTTTCTTAACTGCCGGTCTTTAGACTGCAGATCCAGGGGACATATTCTAGTATCGGGTAGCATTTTACGCTCTAAATATTTTATGATACCGCTATATGTTACCATATTCAAGCTGAAAACGAAATGTAGGCACTTAAATACCTATTGGCAAAAGCAAACAAAAAGAGGATGGAAGAGAAGAATAACTTTAGTCCGAAGAATTGATTTTGTGTTTAGATTAAAATCTAAATGATTTTCGGTAATCGGTACCTACTGTGGGTACTTAGGTATTTACCTATGCAAAAAAATCTATTTCTTAGGATCAAAAATGCCCAAGTGGGCATTATATAGATAAGTCTTGAGGGAAATGTAGGTAGGTAGGTTCATTCTACATTTTTTAAATAAGCTAGCTACTCAATTCTTTATAGCAATAGAACAAATAAAAAAGATTACTAACATAGGTTGAAACAATAAATTCAACGTCGTATTTCTTGGAAACGCGAACGCTCGTTTTTTTTGCATGAATGGGCCAGGAGCAACAACATAAGTGCATCTTTCAGCTTCCGGTATACCCTGCCGAGTCTTCTCCAAATAATCAAAATACATCATATAGTCTATTACAGTCCCATCATTGACTAATACGGCGCCTTCAGACACGTAAGATAGGTACTCACTATCATCGCTAATTGAACGAAACTTAGCACGACCGTTTGCAATCATTTTACTCAGGAAATGCAGGCCTTCGTCCGTCTGCATAAAAAAATTCGATGTTGACTAATTAGGTACATAGTTTACCAAGATAGTTACTTAGACATTATTCATAGTTACAATTTTATAAATACATAGTTATACATTTTTACGTGTTTTATTTCAATTAACAATGCACAGTCAATTTAAAAATAGTTTAAAATTAAACACTTGAGAACTAAAAAATACCAACACTTTTAACAGCATATTCAACAGCTCCACCTTCAGTAGCAAACCAACGATAGTTTTTCTTGTACAAATCTTGAAGTGTTTCAATCTCCAAGGTAAATTTGGACAGAGTTAGAAAAGCTGTCAAGTTAGCTGTATAAAAAGCAGATAGGAGGATCACAAAAATCCACCAAGTCGCAAACAGCACTCGAGTGGTATCTACGGAAAAGTTAATTAAAGATTCAGTAGAGGAAAATTAAATTTAAATTTTCTTTTGTTTTGCATAATTTATAATATGAACAGATTATGTTTCTATTTAGTATGAATTATGATGGACTTAATTAGGTTCCATAATCTATTATATAACTTTCATTTCACCTGTGATTTGTTAAAATGCGCAGGCATAATGAAAAATGCGCCTAATTTATTAATGGTCGATGTCACATAGATTCAGTGATTAACGACTTATAATGACTAGGTATACCTGGCACTACTTATATTACAATAAGTATATTTACCTTATCAACGAAAATGTAAATTATATTTTATTGTAACACAAAATGACTGTATCGTATAATAGGCGTAACCAAAAAGTGATAAATGACTAACCATTAGCAATATAATCGACGATTGATAGTTATTTTTTAGACAAAATTATATTTATGGAAATATTACACGACAAATATTTTCATTTCTAATGTATTACATGAATAGGTTATAGGTATATACGTTACATAGATACTATGTAGGTATAATATACTTTAACTATTGAGGTTTATAGGCTTTTACGAACTATTAATGTATCAAATATTTTTATTATAAACAAGGAATATAAACCTCTCTTATTTCAATATCTATCTGGAGATCGATACCCAAAAACTTTTTACCAACGAGTCTTAGATGTATGTACCTACTATGTATGTATGTATGTATTTGAAGAAGTTGTTTCAATGCTTTTGAAACTGTGGCTTTACCTAAATCTTTAATATAAATTAGTAAATATCCATCAATATTCAAGCTCTTACTTGCGTTAGGCGATAGTGATGTGCCTTGCTTGATAAATGCCCCATAAACAAACCAAATGCTAGGAGATATCGGAATGTAATTCTCGTCGTCAGGCATCAATTTATTGCGCAAGCGAGTTAGCAGGGTAACGCATGGACCGTATGCCACTACGGCAATGAGAATCAAATACCTAGTAAAAAATACATATTTGAACGTAGGTACACCATAAAGAAACTATATTCAGATAATTTTAAAATATATTTAAGCGATAGCGACCCGTAGAGTATCCGTAACTTTCTAACGATTATTTTTCAAAATCATCTTTACGACTGGTCAGCTTTATCGGCAATGATATCTCTCGAGAGATGCCACAGCATAGATGGTAATTGAATTCTAATTACCAAACCATTTCATCGAATGGCGCCAAAAGACCAGACCCTGCTGCTGACTCCTTTGGACGTTTTAACATCATCATCCAAGTTGCCTCGTCTAGGATCGTCGAAAATTGTACGTGTCTGTCGTAGTTACTGAGAATTGGGATAAAGGCAGCGGCCATATCTATTTTCTGTAATAATTAATTTGGCGCAAATACTTTTATTGTGACATGAAATAATTGACGTCAGAAATACTTATTAGGTGTTAATACTTATAAGGTAGTTACCAAAGTAATAATTAAAATACAATACATGTAAGTATATTTTGTTTCTACAAGATTAACAGTTTTGCACAGCCCAAAACATATTAAACTTACACTAGTATTGAGAAGTCCGATGAGATACTCTTCTGGTCTTCCATTGCCAAATATAAAATTTTTCTCCGGAACGACAACTTCGTATGTAAAATTAAACTTTTCCTGTAATATGTTTATAATTTCGAATGCAACTCCATGACCGGTGTATGTCCCATTTTCAGCTCTTTCCGTCCAACTCGTGGGAAAATTCTAAATAAGTAAGGTTTTTTTTAATCTGCTCTATGAAATAAGAGCTAGTTAATTTGGGTACAAGCCATGTAGTTTAATAAAAATAATTAATAAATCGGAATCCTTTAGGAAATAGGAAACTTACATTAAATGTCCCAATCTTCAAATGTTTCCCATTAATTAAATTACGTAGAGCCAACGTCTCATTTTGCTTCCCAGTTAATTTCGCATCTACAATTTAAAAAACTTCCTTGGTAGGTATCACTATACCTTAACCACTGTTAAGTATGAGCATTCTAACTGAAAGGTCCCGAGTTCAATCCTTAACAAAGATTAATAAAAGAAGTCTTCTGGTAGGATACAAAAGACTGATCACTTAATTGCACAAAAAGAAAATCGATCAGTGAAAAAAAGAGATGTTACATGCATCTGCCCTTCTGCCCCATACCCAATACACGAATCCCGTGCCTGGCTTGAGGCACGTGTTTTCATTCCTACTTTTCTCTAGAATTATAGCCAATTTTAAGAAATTTACCATTCAACGGATTGTCATATACATATTCGCAAAATGTCGCGTTGCACACGGATGAAAATATAATATCCAAGCCTGCCATTGCATGGCGTGGTGGTGGGTGACTGATTACCGTAACACAAACAACGGTGGTGACATTATGGGGTGACATAATCGATGGTGGGACATCGCAGTGATCACCTGAACGATGGATTTGTATAGATATGCCTTGTAATATTTTCTGTTTTTAGCATGAATGAAGCAATCAGCATGAATACGCTCGCGAAAGAGATTTGTGCGGAAATCCTGCTTTTAGTTACAGCGAAGTGTGTATTTTAGTTCAATATTAAGAGTGTCAGCTTTTTTAATTCCTAACTATTTGTACGCCCCGCCTCCGTCCTATATTTCCTAGGTTCTAAGCTACATTTTCACCAATTTAGCCAAATCGGTTCAGCTGCCCTTCTTGAGTTATAAATGTAGTACATGCATATAACTAGCACGCCTTTCTTTTTCATATATAGATGGCATCCATCCATCATCTTTAACAAACCGAGTCGCACATCAAATCCACGACTACCGGGTGGAGTCGGGCACAGTCAGGGAGTTGAAATAAATAAATTAAATATACACGAACAGATTTCATTTTGTTTCTATATCTATCAACTACTTACATATTTTGAATATAAGGTGAATTAAAACTAATAGATATTGGAAATTTTCAATTATATTTTGAATATTTATAGTAAAAAACACCTGCTTGACTTGTTGCTTACCTTGTTTAAAAGCAGTATAGGCACCTGCACTTTTTAGTGATATAATACATTTTGGATATATCCATATTAATTTTTCTATGTCATCAATATTCTTTTTACGATTATATGATAAAGGAAGGTCATGTTAAAATGTAACTAAAAGCATCTACAGACGCTCCGATTTGGTTGGTGCCAACCATATTGGAACCGACATGGCAACCATTCCAACATTGCTACAGATTGTCCGACGGTTGGCCTTCCAACTGTCAGTTGACCATAGAGTAATATGTCAGTTGACCATAGTACGAAGAGAATGGGCTAAATTCTACTATAGAAATAGAGAAAATTACAGTCATATGCGGCTCTTATAACTTATTTTTTAAGGTTTTAATGTAGCCGCACTGTCAATTTTTTTAATACTTCTAACATAATAAAATACACTTGATTTCTGGCATCTCTATTTGCGTAATCTTTGTTACTTAAGTCCCACAAACAGGGAAAGTCTTTATATAGTTCCAGTAATTTTATTAATATGTCACGTTCGGTGACCGTAACTCCCTCGGCGTTCATGTTGACGTCCTACACCGGCGGCGTTGCAAATGAGAATGAGCCAATTACCTCTATTACTCTATGGAATGAGCCGATTTGGTCGGAACAAAGCTTCCAAACGTTCCAATTTGGTTGGATCGGATAGGAAGTTGGTTTGGTCGGTATTGCTGGCGCATCCGACCACGTCAAACCAATATTAATAATAATTATGTCGGACCGACCGCTCTCTACACTTTCCGATTTGGTCGTGGTCGGATGGTTGGCACCAACCAAATCGGAGCGTCTGTAGATGCATTAAATTTCATATGTCACGCGGTATTACCGTTACCGAGCTGATTATATGGATTATTATTATTTGAACAGGGTTGTTAGAGGTAATGAGGATCCTGTCAATAATCAAAGTGGTGTGTAGGACTACAAAGTTAGTAAATATAATTATCATAGAAGTAGGTATATGGGTCATGTTGTCGTTTATTTAATCATCACATTATGGGTTCTAGAAAGCAAACTGTTTTTAGGGTTCCGTACCTCAAAAAGAAAAAACTGAACCCATATAGGATCACTTTGTTGTCCGTCTATCAAAGATGCAGCCGTAAATGCTGAAATTTTAAGCAAATTTCGACATCCTATAAAAAATAGGTTTGTTCGGAGCCCTCGGTGTGCGAGTACGACTCGCACCTGGCCGGTTTTATTTTTAATTCATTTAAAAATAAAACAGGTTAATCGGGTACATAATAAATAATTAAATATTAACAGCTATAAAGCGTCTCCTAGGAAGGACTCGACATAAAAGACAAGATGAATCCGTTACGGCGTTACGACACCAAGGAAAGACGTAACGGATTTGTATTTTGTAAAAGATCGACAGTAGAACTCAGTAGAATCCAACTCTTTCGGTTTTCAAAATAATGTAAGTAGGTAATTACTACTTCTTTGAGTAGTTTTGTAAGTTTATTTTCGTCAAGTGAGATCGACCTCTGCTTGATTAAGCTGGATTGGAAATGCCTGAAAATGATTGTACTAAATTCAAAAGTAGACTTGCCGTTACAAGAACGTTCATTTTAGAATCGATAGATGAACTAGAAAAATGTTATATATGTACTCGCAATGCAGTTACAATACTTAAAGTAAATCATTGTATTGGCAATGCAGTTACAATACTTAAAGTAAGTATTAAAAAATCCTGTACGGTACTGCGTTAAGGCACGTGCAATGTGCATCTGGATTCTGGATTCTGGCGATAATATGAACTTGACTGCTATCTGTAGTAATTTGCGTAATTTAAAAACTACACAGAAATACATGCTCAAACAGTGCTCACACAACTGATCACACAAATGATCTTCTACGTTGTACTAGATCTGTGTCTTCTACAATGAGAGTACTCTACAGTGGTCGCAGAGTATAATTATTGCAATCGGAACACACCGATTCTTCTTCTTGTAGAGATAAACTACGATAACATGGCGCGCCCCTCCAAATTACTGTTTCAATGTGTGTAGTGACATCCTTACGAAGGAGTTTGTATGTAGTTGTACGTATTCGTCTTTAGTACTTTACGTCCAGATTTGTTGGTCAACTAATCATAAGTTGCCGAGCGCCCAAGACAACGCACGTGTCGTTTTCATAGAATACGTCAGTGCAGCGCCATTACTAATAATAATGAGCGAAGAGCGTGACTAGTCGAGCAACAAATCCGTGGATTTGTTTTTGTTTGACGGCCGTCTCATTACGCTCACATGCGTTGTGAATCTTGGTGGTGCATTGTAAATACTTTCACAAATACTTTCAAACGTTTTGAATTTTGGAGGGGCGCGCCATGTTATCGTAGTTTATCTCTACTCCTTTACGTTATATCCTCAGAGGTTATATCTGACACCTGAGTCTGACACAGTTGTCAATTATTGTCATATTATTTTGTCAATTGTCATTGATTTGAAGTTGACATTCCGAGATCAAAACATAACCTCAAACGTTCGCTCTTTTTTAATATTTTGAAAAAAAAACAGATTATTACGATTTGTATTGCAATATCCATATAAAACTTAATAAATAATGAGAGAAGCTGTACTTTCCAATTGTGAGAAATCATTTGTGCAGAAGATAGTTTCAGGTGGACATGTAAGTACTAAGTACACACAAGGCACACACATTTGTTTATGTTATTGAAGTACCTAATTAAACTTTTGATTTATTGCAGCGTCTTGATGGTCGGACTTATAATGAAACCAGAAAGCTTCACATTGCGTTTGGTTCAGATTATGGAAGTTGCATTGTATCTTTAGGAGAAACAAAGTAAGGCAGAACAAGTTTAATCTATTTTCTTTTAACGATTATTATTTATTTTTATATATTTATTGACACGGAATCGAAATCACCGTATCTTACGTATGTTCGTGCGTATCTTTACGTTAATTATACATGTTTACAAAGTTCAATATATCTTTAACCTTTCAGAGTATTAGCACAAGTATCATGTGAGGTAGTTCAACCCAAACAAATTAGACCCAATGAAGGTATCCTGTACATTAATGTGGAGATCAGCCCAATGGCTGCCCCACAGTTCGAAGCTAATAGACAAACAGATCTCACAGTATATCTCAACAGATTACTTGAAAAATGTTACAAGGATTCTAAGTGCATTGACCTTGAGTCATTATGTATTGTAGTAGAAGAAAAGGTCAGTAACCTATAATCTTATTCGACCTTAATTACGTATTTATGTTATGGTTCTGTATTTTCCGAATGCAGTATATTGCAATTTATTGTTTATTGATTGAAATTTCTTATATAATTTTTTTCAGGTTTGGTCATTACGAGTTGATATAAAAATTCTCAACCACGAAGGGAACCTCATAGAATGTGCAAGTATAGCGACACTTGCATCTTTAGCTCATTTCAAACGTCCAGATGTGACAAGGAGTGGAGACAAAATAACAATTCACACTGTCGCTGAAAAAGATCCAATTCCAACAGTGTTATATCATTATCCTGTATGTTTGACTTTTGCTATATTTGGAAGCGAGTAAGTTGACAAAATCAATTGTTTCTTGTTATATTCCTTTAAATTATTTAAACATTTTGGAAGTTGAATCTAAAGCTATAGCTGGCTATGCTTTGGGGAGCTATTATGACCTCTTATCATCATTCCAATATTATATTTTACTAGCTGCGCTCCGCAGTTTCACCCGTGTGGCTCCGCTCCTGTTGGTCTTAGCGTGATGATATATAGATCCTCCTCCTTCCTCAATGAATGGGCTATCTAAAACCGAAAGAATTTTTCAAATCGGACTAGTAGTTTCTGAGATTAGTCAAACAAACAAACTCTTCAGCTTTATAATATTAGTATAGATGAAAAAAAAGTAACTATAAGATGCATTTAGATATTGATATTATCAATCCCTTGTTCTTTCAATAACAAGTCAGAGGTATACAATACATTGGACATGTGCTTAAAATAAATTCTTGTTGCATAATGATTATTGGTGAAGTACCTGTTTTAAGTTTATATGTACTTTTTCCTGCCTGAATTTGTCACATAAAAAGTTGCAAACATATTACTTATCTAATCAATAATTTTTAAATCTAGATAACTGGTTAGGATATGTAAGGTGAAGGTGAATTAATTTCTATTGAACAAACTTTTAAAATTAAGTGGAGGTTCTCATTTCAACTGTTTATTTTTCGGGGGTTTGTTACCTTTTTCTTCGATCCGACCGACGATAGATTTTCTATTGTCTGTGATTCGGGGTCTGATGGATTAACTAGATTCTAACTTAATTTTCAGTATTCTGCTCTCTGACCCAAGTTTCATAGAGGAGTCTGTTTGCATGTGTAACGTGGAGGAAGGCAACACTGGCGGCGGCCTGTTGGTTGTCGGCATGAACCAATATAAAGAACCATGTCTCTTGGACCTCACTGGTGGGGCCATAGACAATGTTAATCTAGTACACAAGGCAATATTGAGAGCTGCAGAGAAAGGGAAAGAAGTTATTGATGTATTAAAAAAAGCAATAATCAGTGATGATACACTAAGGTAAGCAAGTGGAATATCTATATCATTTTGATTAGAGATATATTTTGTGCTGGCGATGTATAGAATAATTTTACTAAGTTGATGTGCTTTTAATGAAACAAACTGGAATTAATCCAACAATAGGTGCTTATAGCATCTTTTTAATTAAGTAATAGCTACATTTTATAAATAGTCCAACTCAAATAATAGAAATAAGTTAAAGAGTTTCTTTGCTTGTTTGTTTGGTTTAAAACAGTAATTTCAGGAACTACTGGCCGAAAATTGGTATTGATATTCAATTTAAAGAAAGCTTAGATAAATCATGCTTGATGCTACAAAGAGTAGGAAATGAGCAGCAATGAAACGAAAGTTTTATTGCTTTACAAAACAAAAACAATTGTTTTGAGGATGTGGTTGCCTGGTCAACTCGTTAATAATAAAAATTCAATCTTACCACATTATTTAATTATAATTAAATAATGTGGTAAAGATCTAATAATATTTAGGTTACATTCTACATTTAGGCTACACAGATAAGAATGCCCATGTGTATAAATTAGATTTGAGGACTCATTAATCATTATAGAAATAAATTATTATTGCATGTGTGTAATTGTATGGACAATTAAAATTAATTCAATCAGTTATAAAAAGCTTATCCATATGAACTATGTATGTAAATTGCTTGTATATTATACATGCAAACAAGAAATAATAATATTTTACAAAAAACTAAAAAACACGCTTTTTAGAAAACCGAACTAAAAAATAGAAAATTTTATCAAATTAGTGTATTGTCATCAGTCCTCAATAAATCTACAAAGTTTGAACGAAATCTGGCCGTTTAAAGTGGGTCAAAATCGCGCCCAAAGAAGTCGGTTACAAACAAACAAACATATAGGTGAAGCTAAAAAGCGTGTAAAAATGGAAAGTAGTTTCAAAATTCAACTATATTGCTGTTGTGAGATTAAGATTAACTTTTTTTTAAACTGAAGCACTTAGTGTACTATTGCTCCATTTGTGTGTAGAGAAGTGTTATTTATTTAAGAAATATCTCAATATGCAATGCATGCATTTTCTTACAAATTTAATAAATAAAATACCTTTTTTTATTATTTGACCACAGACAAAAAAGAGTAAAGATAAATTTTGGCGATATCATAACAAATGAACATAAACAATCTCTGTGCAAAAAGGATTTGAGCATATGTTTGAAGAATTATAATGTAAATGATGTTAAGATGGAAACCGAGGAAGATATTTCTGATGACATGGAAGAAGTTAAGGAACCAAGCAAATATGATGGTGAGTAAAACTTTATCAGATTAAACTAAAAATATGTTGAAAATTGAAATTATCAGAAACCGAAAAATGGTTTAAGACATCTAAGATATGATTTATGTATGCTTATGTAAACTTAAAATTAAATAGGTAACTATAATTTGAAGTCATTTTCATGTTATATATTTTGTGAATTATTGACATATTTAGAGTAAATTAATTCCAAAGTCATGTAGTAAAAGGATTTAAATATTAAATTTTCTAATTCAAATCAAAATGTATGTTTTAAATTAATGTTTTAGAGCATAATTATAGTATGATGACAATGCATATTGTATTTAATCCTATAAATGACATATCTATTTTTTTTCAGTTGTTAAATCATTGCCACAAACAGCAGAAATGAAAGTCAAGACAGCTGCATCTTCATGGATTGAAATATCATCGGAATCGGAAGAAGACTGAAGAAATCAAAGATGTGTTTCAATTAAAATGTAATAAAAATTACATTTTACGCTTTGTTGTTATTAAATCTCTTTAACAATACTTATAATATTAGCATTTCCCTTGTCAATTAACAATCATAACATTTATACTACTGTATAACATAAAATTGTCTAACTATTAAAAAATAAATACATTAATTGATAATCAGAAAGACCATGAGTGAATTCATTTTGAGAACTAGAAATATGGTAGGTCTTTACACAATCACAACTTGTTTGGTACATATTATATCAAACAAGATAGTTTTATTGGTCTAGTAAATTATATAATACAAATAAAAATAAGAAATAATAATTATAATACAACCAAAATTCATAGCATATTTGGTAGACAACTTATTTTAACAGCATTGTGAGCACATCAATGTAGATTGAACAATTAAAAAGAGAAATTTCCTAGTTGAATAAATCTAAACTAATCGTACAATTCATAAATAGTCACTTAAAATTACACTGAGTCTGAGTTGATACCATTTTTATGGTCTAACTTATTGCCATTTGTTTTCACCATATAGATAAAATATGTCACAATCTCTTTTTCATTGACTGGAAGGGACTTGAAGTGCTTCTGAACGGCCTGTAAGAAATAAAATCATTTAATTTGTGTTCACAAAGCAATATTTGCAATGTAAGGAAAAGCAACACAGTACTTACATCTGCAAGCTGTGCCTTATTCAGCCCTGGCCTTGTTGGCACCTTGTAATGTTTTTTATACCTCCTTAATGTATTCACTTGCAATTGAAACCAGTCTACTTCCGGTGAATCAATCTCAGCCTCATTGCTGTCATCTTCTGAGTCTTTGTTCCTCCTCTGTTTTGTTCTCGCACACTGGATCATGGTTTTATGATAATCACAGATATATGTGTGTCTCGCCTGAAAATGTATTACAATTAATTTTTTTGAAGATCATTTATATAAGAAATATTAATGAAAAGTGGAATGTATTTGATAGTAAGCAAACCTGGTGGTCAATGTTGAGCTTGAGCCTCTTTTGTGCTACAGTCTTCTGTATACGCTTGCTATATGACGCGTTGCCAGCGAGTCGCCTACATCGGTCGCTGTCATCCACAAGGCAACATATTTGATCGGAATTACCTCTAGAATCTTCTTCTCCTGTACTAAACCCGTTGTTCATTTGATATTCCCGTTGAATCATATATAACAGGTAAATATAACGGCTAATATAAACTCTTTACGACAGTGCAGAGTAAAGATCGACGTATTCACAAAACCTCCTGATTGAGGTTATGAGACGCAATAACACAAAACATTTTTATTAAATAATACACTAAATATCATACAGAAATAGTTTCGATAATAATATTTGCAACCGTGTTCTGTTTGTTAAGTCAAAATTTAGTTTGTCACTGCACTTTTACTAGAATAATGGAATGTCCATAGCTCCATTTAAGTTCAAAATAAAAGTAATATATAACATTAAACGACTCTTTTTCAAAGTAATAACTGCACTAGGTCATAATTTTCACACTTAAACCTTTGAAAAATGTGGTTTATTTCAATTAAATAACACAAAATGGATGTTTCGCACCGACCGCGGTTCAAGTATACGAGACGTCCCGTCACCATAAAAAACGCAACAGCAATAGCATAACACGAACACAAACGCACGTCGCACACACACAAAGCAGTGAGTACATAAGACATAAACATACTTCTTTGTGAACACAGAACACAGCAAAACACGGCCCTATGTGTGTGTGTATTTCTATTCTGTTGAACGAAATGTACATACAGGTATAAACAAAAAATAAAGCCGAAACGCTCGTTTGGATTGGCTACAATTAGGCGGGCTTTTCAATTTGCACCAATCAGTATATTTCACCAGTGACATCGACTATTCATGTTTTCATTACGACGAAGGAACACGAAGTTCCCTACGTAATAAGCGCTGAAATGGTGTGCTCGCTTATTTAATAATAAAAATATATACCCGGTGAGTTTTGATATTTCTCAATTCCTTTTCATTTGCGGCGGGATAAATCAAGATATTAAATACACGGGTTTGTTATTTAAACCTAGGACGCTAGTGTATTGTTTGATGCGTTATTTATAGTTTTACGTTCTAATTTTATAAGCAAATGGCTGCCGAGTGCGGACGAAAGGCGGACGAAGTAAAATGACACTGTACATAAACATAACACAGTACCAACTGCATTAGTAGGTGAGTACCTAATCTATACTTTGCGTATGTCAAAGTTAATAAAAATATTTCGCGAATTTAAAATACAATTATTTCAGAAGCGAAGATCTCACTAGGTAAGTTTTAAAATTGTTATTTTTCATCAATAATAATACAGTTTATATATTTAAGTAGGTACCTAAATGCCGGTTCAATGAGAAGCATGAATTCTGTTAGGTATCCTAATAAGATTTTATTAAATTCAAGAATGAATGAAAATATAAACACTAGTATACCCACATAATATGGATTTCTTGGAATTCTTATTGGAATATTATTCATTTTATAAGTTTTTGCGTTTCTAGCTACTCCAATGAATGTACCTACGTGGTACCTACGTAGGTACATAGCGCAACGAAAACTATTTACGTTTTGTTAGATACCTACCTTATTAATTTATTTTATCATTAACTATTTGGTTTCAGCTGTATTAATGTTAAGAAAAAGAGGATAATAGTATGGAAGAATATTTTTAAAACAAATGGTACCTTAACCATAATTTAAGTAGGTATGATAGAAAAGTTGGCGCCATTTTTACATTATAGGTACATACCATAGAAATCTAAATAACAAGACACTAGAAGTCGTAAGCGTGCGTGACCTTGTCGCCACTCAGGTGATTTGCACATCACCAGTGCATTCGTCACTGTTCAGTTGCTCTGGAGACGTATGAGTGTATACATGGTGTGTTTCAGCAATTCCCATTGCGGAAATTCTTCCACAAGTTGTAATTATACTTATAAAGGAATAATATTTCATCGGAAAATATATTTTTTTAGAAATAATGCCGTTTTTCCTTAAAATTATAGAATATTTACAAGTATTACGAGTGTCACCATAGTAATCGAAATAACAATGAATGACACAGTCGACCATTCTTATTATCACGTTTGTTCGTATTGGAGCAAAAAGTCTCATATACTTAGGGATGTTATTCTAAAATAAACCGTAAATTCGTGCGTTAGGATACATATTCAAATGCTTAATTTAATAGATAGTTAGTTTTCACTAAAATCAAGCTGTCCAATAAAAGGCATAGTTTACTTGTGTGTACTGTTTAGCTTTCGGTTTGAATGTGTTGATTTTGGCGACAGCGGTTTTCATACGAATTATGACATTATAGCCCTTCTATGTGTCTTGTTATTTAGATTTCTATGGTACATACCTACATGGATAAAACGTTCAGAATAGAAAAGACACAGTGGTGGACGTTTAATTAGAAACACTTAACTCGATGAAGTACCTAGTCATCAAATTCATTTAACATTTATGTATTAGAGATTATCTAAGTATTATTTCATATTATGTAATAGGACACCCGTTTATCTAGTTTTATGAGAAATTGCTTAATTTTAATCAAACGTTAGCTTAAATTAATAAAAATAAACAACTTTAAGTGAAGTCTGATTTCCGAGTATTTTCAGTCTGGACAACAAATTAGAAACAGCATGGTTCGAATGTTCCAAAGTCAAAACCTGTTGAAATGCCGCCAATATTTTTTTCTTCTACAAATATTGTACTGTACTTGCACTGTTAAAGTGAAACTTTTATTACATCGTCTCAAACTTTTTGGTCTGTGTAGCGCATGTCGCGTGTATCGCGGCTGCCGAGTCGCGAGATACCTACTCGGCAGCCGACCGTCACGCGACATGCGCTACACAAAGCAGTGTTCGGAACCGTTCGAACAGTTTCACTTTTACCGTGGTTTCATAAAACCACACAACATTTTTTTTTTAACATTCTATATAAAAGTTTCTGAAAATTAATATGCTTTGCAGTATAAATGGGTAAAAGTAAGATTTGTGACCCATCAACAAGAAAAATAATTTTAAGTTTACATTTTGACAAAAACTGGAGTTACAGGAAAATTGCAAATCATTTAGAGTGTTCGATAAAAATATATTTAATGCTACAGTTTATTTAAAAGAGCATGGTACTTCTAATTAAGTGCCTAAAAAAGCTGGACCATGAAAAACCACTGCTCGCGAGCATAGGCAAATAATTATTTTCGTAAAGATGGATCCATTTAAAGGTTCCAATTCTATTAGGAAATTTTGCAAACGTGTTAAAATCTCATACAATCTAAGCCACGACGTTGTAAAGCCGTTGTGGTCTATAAAGATTATAACAATCTAAAAACAACTCCATACGTGCCCATACTATAATGTTTCCTCCGCCATGCTGAACTGTTTATTTATTATCTAAGGCCTGGTTAACTGAACGACCGTGTATCCTTTGCCATCAGAATTGATTAAATTAATTTTAGTTTCGTTCCAAAATAAAAATTTTGCCTCGACTTACCGCTTGCGAACCGATCTCATCGACTCATTGCGAGATTCATCTTCGGAAAAAACTAATTTTATAATAGAATTTGAACTTTTAAATGGATCCATCTTTCCCAAAAGAATCATTTGCCTATCCTCGCGAGCAGTGGTTTTTCATGGTCGAGCTTTTCTAGGCACTTGATCGTAAGTACCATGGTCTTTTAAATAAACTGTAGCATTGAATATCTTTTTATCTAACACTAAATGATTTGCAATTTTCCTGTAACCCCAGTTTTTGTCAAAATCTAAACTTAAAATTATTTTTCTTGTTGATGGGTCACAAATCTTACTTTTACCCATTTATACTGCAAAGCATATTAACTTTCAGAAACTTTTAGATGGAATGTTTGAAAAACGGTGCAAATATTTGTAGAAGAATAAAATATTGGCGGCATTTCAACAGGTTTTGACTTTGGAACACTCGAACCATGCTGTTTCTAATTTGTTGTCCAGACTGAAAATACTCGGAAATCAGACTTCAGTTAAAGTTGTTTAATTTTATTAATTTAAGCTACATAACGTTTGATTAAAATTAAGCAATTTCTCATAAAACTAGATAAACGGGTGTTCTATTACATATGAAATAATGCTTAATCTCTAATACACAAATGTAAATAAATTTGTAGACTACTTCATTGTGTTACGTGTTTCTAATTAATCGTCCACCATTGTTTATAATACCTATGTATTAATAAAGCATTTGAATGCTATTAAAACTGAATATAAAATGATTTATAATTGATTAAGAATTCTTTGCTCAGTAAGAATAGTAGGTACCTACCACTACCAGCTTTACAATAAGGTGAGGACCGAACATTTTAATCATTCAAAAATGACAGCAATCGAGTGACCAGCAGTTTGTTTGATTGAAGATAGAGACTTATTAATGGAGAAGGTTAAAAAATGCACCTCGTGATTTCATTATTTATTTTGACCTTACAAAAGCGCTTTTAAAAGAAGTCCAGTTGAATAATAAATGTTTGAGCTTGCATTTGACTGTGAGATACAACTGAAACATAACTTGCTGTAAAAATCTTATGTCCGAGCATCGAGATGTGTGACAAAACGACCCCTACTCAAACTAGGAAATTCTTATACTTAACAACAATTCAAAGCATATTCATGCCGCATATAGGTATGTAAGTAATTATGAACTCGAGAAATTACCATTTTGTAGCAAAAGTCAATAAATTTGTAAAAAGACAATAAAATTATTTGTCACTGAGATTTCTGTGTCTTTTTTTACAACGAAAACAGCCACAATCCAAGACATAATTTGTCAATCATCAAATAAATGAGAAAATTTTATACCCGCATTTAAAATTTCTCTTTAAATTTTTCCTATAACTGGGATGCAATCTTTAAACATTTTATCCCAAGTTGTCCAGTAAATCGTGATGTTTGTACCACAATTAAAGTTTTACCATCATAGGTATATAGATAGGTACTTTCATTAGATATAGTGAAAGCAACTTTTTTTGCACTGTCTTTTTAACGCTTGGACTATTCGATCTTGATACTATAGGACAATTTCCAAAGTGCCATTGCCAAATGGAATCACAAATATTATGTTAATCCCAAATATTTCAGGTTAAAATAATATAACGTATGGTGTAAATTTGAATAAATTGCCATTTCCATATTCTGAGAACAGGAGTAATTTAAAGCTTTTTTTAATATGTAATCCTATTGTATCGTTATAGTAAACAGGTACCTTAGTCATAAAAAGGAGAAAGTTACATTACAAAAAAAATGTAAACAAAAGAATTTCAATACTGAGTCGAAGCTGCGCTAATCGTCTTATTGACCGGTTGCTGGACGACTTGTTACCACTTCGTGTATTGGCTATCTCTTTCTATAGGTTTTCGAATGTTTCCGTGTCGGCCGCTGCGCGTTGAGGGCGCCACAATATACTTGTTTAGCGTCTTGTTACGCGACGTTGCCAACTGTATTGACTTATGTACGGTGATAGAACGTACGCGCTTTGTGTAGAACTTATAGCCGGCAGTTTTTTTGCTCATCTTTAATATCGGAGATCTCGTGAATATTGATACTAAATCCACTGTGCGACTTACAATTACCATGTGCAATATATAGTTATAGTGAGTCTTTGTCATGAAAATTCCATTGGTGTGTTAGTGTCCGTGTACTTGGTAAAAACAGAACCGAAAGCGAGGTTAAGTGTTTATTACTGTATAAAAATAAAGGATATGGTTTTAATATAACCAAAAAGATTAAAACAATAAGCTGTGAAGGATAAAGAAACTGGTTGGCCGAAAGCGGGGATCGTGATATGGGGGAACGGGGCGCGACGGGGGGCGCTTGGGGTGCGCGCGACGATGCCTCATGGTGGTCAGGAGGCTCAGGTGAACTCCAACACCAACAGCAAATAAATGAGGAAATAGCGAGGAGTACAGCGGCTGCTACTCATCAATTATATACATATAAGATGACTGGAGGGTTTTCAAACAATGGCGGAGATAATTCTACCCCTAATTTCGATTATCGTATGATTAGTAATCCCAGTACTAGGGAGGAGTCTCCTCAACAACCCTGGTGGTATGCTTCGGCGTCTGTTGAAAATCAGCAATCTTCATCTCCTTCGGTAATAATAATATTAAATAATCGTATTAAATCCAATGCTCAATAATTATTTTATCTTTTTTAAAATATAAATTGAGTGTACCCCAGGCATACAGCGTTAATTCAGTTAATTTTCATACTTATTAAATAAGTACAATTTAACACTAAGACATCAATTAACAACGACTTCGATATTTGAATTTAATAGTATGAAGGACTAGTGAGTACTGAGTAATATCGCTTTCAATTACTATTTTCAAGGTTAAGGTATTAATAAAGTTTGGAGACTTGGGAGGATCAATGACCTTTCACAGAGTTGAAATTTAGACATGTATTTGTATCAGAATTTCGTTTAACATGAAACGTATCTTTCTTGCTTTTAAGATATCTACATAAAAAGAGAATACTATAGTATTTGAATAAAAAGGCACATACTTACGTTCGTATAATAATATGCTACCGCTTCTTCACCGCAGCCCGCAATCAAATGGACAAATGAAACACATTAAAAGTAATAATGTGATGTCTGTGTGTCTACAACAATACTAACAGTCTTGACTCTCGAGCTATGCGAACAAATGATTGTTTAGTTGTTAAAAAAACCTACAATTTAGGAAATACCTTGTCTTGGGACTTGTCTTAAAATGGTGTACCTACATAACTTACGATTACTGTTCTATTTAGATTTCGATATATTTTCATGAGTATATTTCTGACTTTCAAAAGTTATACGTTAGGTTCGTATTCATTGTTTTGTAAAATTAATTCAATGATCAGTCACAGAAAAATGCCATGATGCCTAAAATGTGCAAACGAAACATAAAAAATTGAAGAATGTGATGTCAGATGTGACACTTGAGTGTTGACTTTTTAATTTTTTGACTTTTACATTTCTATTTGACGTATGTCGAAGTGATTCTAATACATTTTACGCGCGTTTTTTTTTTAATTGTTTATTTATTTTTTTAACAAAATTAGTTTCATGTGTTATAAAGAATTAAAGTAATACATATTATGATTGATATGAATTACTTTTTCGTGTGACGTGCTTTGTGATGTAAGCGCGGTAAATTTTATATGCATATTTTTTAAGGTTAGGTTATTCATGAATCATGGTCAATGTCAATTTCATTGCCTGTATAAACGAGGTCAAGGCTTACAATAATAATATGTATTTAATACATACACTTCTATATTCTAATATTAAAATTGCATGAAGTAACTATTTCACTTTCGGTAATTGGAAAAAAAAATAATGAAGTTTTTCGTGCATTGTGCAACTTCATTAACCGATTAAAAAAAGAGGAGATTCTCAATTTAGTTGCTAATTAAAACAAAAGTACCTAAGTAATCGTAAATTTAAAAAAAGAAGCTCAAATTGGATGTAAGGTATACTTTCTATTCTATTTTTGTCTTCCTTTTAAAGATTTCTGTTTACTTATATGTTTTAAAAGTTAATAAATTATAATATAATGTATTTCATTGTTTGCTTCTATCGTCAATTAGGTTATTATAATGTTGAACTACAGACTGAAAGTGAGAGTGTTATAGTATACTAGCTGCGCTCCACGGTTTCACCCAAGTGGCTCTGATCTTTTTGGTCTTAGCATGATGATATAATATAGCCTATAGCCTTCCTCATTAATGGGTTATCTAACACCAAAAGAATTTTTCAAATCAGTCCAGTAGTTCCTCAGATTAGCGTGTTCAAACAAACAAACTCTAACTAATATTAGTATAGATAAAATTATATATTTGGTCTTATTAGATCTTCATAATGATCAACAACATTGGAAAAATGTTGAGTGTGTTTGTAGTAGTGGACACTTTAATATCTGACTAGTCTCTGTCAGGGATAACTGTCATGATACAAATTTATCCATAAAACATGTATGCTTATGGATGTACAGAATTGACAACTTAACTAACTTTTTCTAATTTATAGTGTAATATTCAGTTTTACTATCTTAATAGATAGTAACCATAGGTAAACTAAGTAATGTGAAAACATAACTTTATCAATATTTTAAAAGTTAACCAACATATTCTAAATTGTTTGTTTCAGTCTCAAAACCAAGGCAGTTCAGATTCAGAACAAAATAACCAGCAATCGAACGGTATACAGCAAAGCCATCAGGCATTACAACAACAAGTACAAAAAGAACAAAACCAAATACAACAACAACAGAATCAATTACAACAACAGTTGCAACAACATCAGAACCTGCAACAAGCTCTTCAGCAACAGGCTCAAAACCTGCAGCAATCTTTGCAACAGAACCAGCAGCAAACATTACAACAGATGTTACAGCAACAACAACAGATACAGCAGCAGCAGCAGCAACAACAGCAGCAGCAGCAACAACAGCAGCAGCAGCAGCAACAGCAGCAACAGCAGCAGCAACAGCAACAGCAGCCAAAAATAGATCAACAAAATAACCAGCAAAACTTGATTCAAGTTTCACAAGCTCAAGCCCAAGCACTTGTGCAAGCTCAAGCAGCATTACAACAGCAAGTTGTTCAGACATTACAACAACAACAACAAAGTCTGCAAGAACATTTGCAAGCTGTCCAACAACAACAAATACAAGCTGCTTTACAAAGGCAATCTGCTACTCTTCAGGTATATTTTTTTTTGTTTTACCTATTTATCACTATCACTACATAGTATAAAACAAAGTCGCTTTCTCTGTCCCTATGTCCCTTTGTATGCTTAAATCTTTAAAACTACGCAACGGATTTTGATGCGGTTTTTTTTAATAGATAGAGTGATTCAAGAGGAAGGTTTTAGTATATAATTTGTTAGGTTTTAGACAAAGCGGGCGAAGCCGCGGGCGGTAAGCTAGTAAATTATTATTTCAAACTAGAGTTCAAATTACTCATCATAATATGACTCTTTATTATGGATGCCTACCCTGTCCTGTAACTGATATTCTTCCAATATAGACTGGCTATTTCTATTATAGGAATTGCAGCAACAGGCTCAGCAGCAAGCCTTAATAGCTCAAAATACAGTGAAGACAAGGATGCCACGATCAAAAGCGTATAATAAGCCGAAAGGGCGCATGACAGCATATGCATTCTTTGTACAAACATGCCGGGAGGAACATAAGAAGAAATATCCTGATGAAAATGTCGTGTTCGCAGCTTTCTCGAAAAAGTGCGCGGAGAGATGGAATGTAAGTATAAATAAAAATTTATTGACTTAAATTTTTTTCGTAAAAAAATATTTTGTATGCTAATAGTTCTAACTTCATTATGACCAATGATAAGCACACGTTCTTGCATAATAATGGCATTTATAGGAAAAATAATACAAGAATTGATATTGATATGTGTGTGAATAAATAAATAAAAAAAGACGGGTTGCACTGGGGGAGTGCCGGCAGAAGTGAAAACTTGATTATTAACGTTGAGCATGTTTGATATTTTGGAATGGTATCCGTCTTACGCATGGACGGCATGGAATATAAAGGCTAAAAAAACGCTTTTTCGATCAGGCCACGTGTCCTGACGCGTTTTTAAGATTTTATACCCAACGCCGCTAAAGAAGTTTTCACTTCAATAAATAAAAAAAGAATATTTATTAAAACATATACAAATTCGCAGACAATGTCAGAAAAGGAGAAACAGAGATTCCACGAAATGGCAGACATGGACAAAAAGAGATACGACATGGAAATGATGAACTACGTGCCGCCGAGAGACATAAAGCTGCGTCTGCGCAAGCGGCAGAACGCCAAGGATCCGAACGCGCCCAAACGATCGCTGTGAGTTATGGTCACGAATTTTTTTTTTATTAATAATGTATATCCATTATTTTGATAGAGAACCTTTAATTCCGACGTACGAACACGAACACAAACACGAACACGAACTCAAACACAAACACGAACACGAACTCAAACTCAAACTCAAACTCAAATGTTTATCCATTATTTTGATAGAGATACCAACAATTGCTTTAATTCCGACTTACTTAATTATTATAAGTATTTAACTGAAAAAGGAAAAAAGAAAGAGATTTTTAATTTCATCTCAAGAATAATTGTGTCCAATTATGAGTTGAACATTAGGAGCCTGATGTAACAATGTGATATTGAACTTTTTATTGTCGATGTCTATATTTTTAGACTCGACATATAAGTATTATACTGGATAGATGGGATAATCAATATCCACAGTAGTTTGATATAAAAATGTATAAATTGTTAAAGTTTACTGAACTTGCAAAGTTTTAAAGCAATCCATCCAGCTATTTGCCTAATCCCATTTCTATTGGCAGATCAAAATAATAATAATCAGATTAAAAAAAAAATTGGTTCGAGATGTTTACGTGATAACGTCTTATTGGTGGCAGCGCTCGAGATGAGACGGGAGATCGGTCCGTCTCTCTCTCGCACCCCTAGACAAGTGGCTTTCTATTAGCGTAAAGTTCAATAGAATAGATTATGAATGTATGAGATTGACGTTTGATTACGACGACGACGACGAATGATTACGTCTATCTCATACATTCATAATCTATTCTATTGAACTTTACGCTAATAGAAAGCCACTTGTCTAGGGGGGTCGTTATACCTGCGATCGCGCTCGTGAGGTTTTGGTGTGACACATGTTTCTGAACATGTCACCCGACTAAAACGATTTTAAAAACGTTATCATGTTAAAATCACAACACTTCAATTGAGCATTTATACCCAACAGGTCAGCGTTCTTCTGGTTCTGCAATGATGAAAGGTCGAAAGTGAAGGCAAATAACCCAGAATACACTATGGGAGATATCGCCAAGGAATTGGGCAGGCGTTGGGCAGCCGCAGACCCAGAAACTAAGTCGAAATATGAAGCGCTTAGTGAAAAGGACAAGGCGAGATATGATCGGGTGAGTGAACACTTTTGTATTACTTTTTGAGGATTTTTAAATGCTCCATTTTGCACCATTGTAGAGGTAATATTGTGTTTTGGATTTAATCTTACAAGGTCTCAAATAAATATTTGTGCAAGATTCAGAATAGGTGTGTCCAATAACCAATTTTTGTAAAATGAATGTTTGTGATTCATTTAAAAAAGGAACATAGTATAAAAGGCACTTGAATAAGACAAAGATGGTAAATAATGTAAATGCTGGCAATATTTTACCGTACCAATGCATAAAAACAAAATTCATGAGTGTTATTAATCACTGACCATCAAGAGATTTTTGAAGTGAAACTTCTTTATCGGGGTTGGAAAAAAATTTAGTGTAACATTTTTTCGTTACGCGTGACATTTTTCCGTTACGCGCCATTTTTTCTTATCCCTACCACGCGTGATTCGATATAGTAAATTATTTTTTGAAAAATAAGGTCATAAAGAAGTTTCACTTCTTACGTGTGTACACTAACGTTTGCGTGTATTAACGCACACATTTTTTTTGCCAGACGAGGCAATCCTGGCCCTAACATAATATTTGAGTAATTAAGAACCTCCTCCTTTTTAAAGTCGGTTAAACATAGTGTTATTAACAATACGTTATACATTTTCAGGAGATGACAGCTTATAAAAAGGGACCTCTTGCCTTACAACAGCAAGTACAGCAGTTAGAGGCGGAAGAAAACGTAGTCGAGTATGATCGGAATGAAGAATATAAGTGAAAACCCATAGTATTATAGCTTAAGTTGTCATGAACATTTTTACCGGTATTTTGTTGGTCGAGTCAATGCTATGTTGAATTTTGGACAGATTTTGGTTGAAGTGTGGATATAGATGATCTTGTATGAAAATTAGGTTTGAGACACAGTGTTCGAGTTTAGTCATTTACCGTCTCATTACAAAACGGTCTAAAAACAGTATAAAACATTAATTGTAACGGTCTAAATAAAAGTCTTAGTACAAACGTGTTATGGGTTAGACCATATAAGGACAAGTTTGAACCTCTGCACTAAAGTTAAACCGTGACAGTAGTCTGGGTTTAAACCAGGTCTATTTAAGTTTTTTTAATAAAACTGTTTTATTCAATTAAAGATCTAAGTATCTATATTATACTTGGTATATTTATAAATATAAATATCAATCGCTGTGCGTGTTTCTCGCTAAAACTCGAAATGTAGTATATGTAGGAGATATATTTGCCAGGTCATATAGTTATTAAATATATTAATGGGTTTATAGGTTTATGTTTATATTCCTAAATTAAGGTAACATTTCTGCTTAATATTTTTTAATTTTTAAATGTAATTTGTTAAACAAATGGAAAATATTTCTATAATAAAATGCACAATTTATGCTTACAGAACAGAACAGAAATTAACAGAAAAATGCTAGATGACAGAAATCTTATCCGCCTTTTTTACAATTATCATCAGAAAATTCTATTTATATTAACACAAGGTTTCCGCCCGCGGCTTCGCCCGCACAGTCAAAGAAAAACCCGCATAGTTCCCGTTCCCGTGGGATTTCCGGGATTGCGTCATTTTCCGAGGATAAAAAGTAGCCTATGTCCTTTCTCGGGCATCAAAATATCTCCATACCAAATTTCATGAAAATTGGTTCAGTAGTTTAGGCGTGATTGAGTAACAGACAGACAGACAGAGTTACTTTCGCATTTATAATATTAGTATGGATTAATCAGAAAAACTCGAACTTTCTCGAACATTGTGTACAGGCCCTAATCTTTTAACTTATTGTTACGACTTACAGCGACTATTAACTATAAAACATGAACATGAGTTCTTGCAAATAAAAAAATGAAATAATCTCTTTTTTTGAGTCGAGTAATTTTATATGACCAAGTCGAAAAGTCGCTATTGAAGGCAATACAAACGGATGTAACATTTATATTAATTTCTTAGATTATTTAACACTTGTTTTATTTTGTTTTATATAAAAAATATAAATCTCTAATAAAAAAAATGTTGAAATTATAGTTTTTATATTATATGTACTATCCATGATACGGATAGGCGTTTACAAACGCGTATATGTAACAAAAATAAAAAATAAAGTGATTTAATGAGCAACGATTTATTTTTGTATTGTTGTTATAATATCTGAATCGCGTAGGGAATTGTAAATGATTTTTTATCACTTAACTGTAAATTCATGACATTTTCACGAGTCGCTTCATGTAAAATAACATTTCATGCAGCCATCTACAAAAGCTGCAATAAATTGATATTTTTATTTATTTTACTTTACTGTAAAGGTTCATTTATATTGATGTTTTTTAATCAAATAAAACAATGTTTTATCTTTTTACAAAGGAATCCTTTTAAAAGGAATTCTAACGTATGAAAAGGAAGTCATATATTGTATACCACATGAGTAATATAACGGAATAGAGACAAGGCTAAGACGTATAACATTTTTATCCCTTGCTAACTATGCAAGCAAAAGAATAGGCTAGGGTACCGCAATCTTCTGTTTCTTTCGAGGGACATTTTTTAACTCTGATGCCTGCACTATTTATAAGCAGGCGTTACTACTACCAGGGGCCGTATTATGACCTCGTATTTACAGAAAAATTACGCTGTGATTTGAACTGACTGGCAAATGCATATTATGATCGCAATAACCAGCCATGGTTAATTATAGTATTATATGAATTTGGAATAAGAGGTCATAATACGGTCCCAGTTGGCCTTAACTCGGACATAATCAAAATAGAAATGTCTTTGAATCTTTGTTTCTGTTCCCTTTCAAATGTGATGTTATAAATCAAATAATGAACTGTATTACAAAACGTAATGATTCAACAGTAAAACAATTTCTTGTTTCATCTAGTTTAAAGTATCGAAGCAGTGTTTCGTCTTAACTTTTAAATTGTTTCAAATATGCGGTTGAATATTATTTTATATGGCTGTTATTTTTGTTGTAACTTTTATTGATTCATCAGTAATTTCTAGTTGAAATTAGTCTTGTTAAGCAATACTGTCTTTGGGCAACATAACGCGACGGTGTTCTCTTTAGTTCAATTATTTAGTGCTAACACAATGTTTTTTTATTATTCGTAATTTAAAAAATATAGGTATATGTCAGTCACAAGATATATCTCGATGGTTGTCTTCAACAAAGACGGGACAATGTAAAAAAAATATTAAAATGTAAGATTTTGAAGTACAAGTAACGTCTCTAAAAAAGTATTAGGCCAAATTTTTTTTTGATAACATTTTTTACCTCTTTCGGTTTTAAAATTACTAATGGACCAATATCCAACTGTTACCAACGCGCGACGTTAAAAAGCATAAATATGGTTGCCTAAAGAACACTCCGCTTGAGTGTTTATACTAATAATTAATACTTATGAAAATGGGTAATAATAAATAAATAAAGCTATAAAATTCAAGAACAATACTTTTTGGCATTCACAAAGAGAATAAATAATACTATATGACAAACTTCTCTGAACCAATCCATTAAGGATTCATATTATTGTCTCAAAGACTGAGGTAACTTTTGTTTAGCATCGTTTAGCAGTAATGCCCATATTGATACTATAACATCTTAAAACACTGTGATAATTACGTATGTTAAATTACATTTAAGGTGCTATGTGTTTATATGGACAGGTTTATATTCTTTCGCATTATATTGCCTTAAGACCTACGCAGCAGTAGCTACTTTAGAGGTTACGAAGATAAGAAGTCATTACTATGTTATTTAAGACGTGTAAGTTAGGTGTAAGCGATAAACGGATAAATATTTTAATACTTATCGAAATTGTAAATAGTAAAATAGTCTGTCTAGTTAAATTATATTTCTGTAAGGTCTTCATAGATTGTTATGTTTTCAGTTTAGTTGTCTTTATAAATGATACTGAAATCTCATCGCTATTTTATATATCCGTCAATGATTAGAACAAATAGATAACAATGTAAATCTACTTGAACAAAGTTCTTTCAATGTATTCGAAAGTTTTTCTATTTTTTCTAATCAAGGGTTACCATAATATCAAGTACCAAAATGTGGTATTGAATATAAAAAATATACTTTTCGTATGGAATGTCTAATGGACTGCAGACGTGATAGTACTTAATAAAAAAAAAAAAACTGTACATACTTTGTCCTACCGTTTTGATCGAATATATACATAAAACATTGCAATGACAATTTTATTTCACCCTTTCCTTCCCTATAATGCTAGTATAGCTATAGAGTAATTTCAAACTCAAACATTAAAACAAACTCAAACATTTATTTATTCAATTAGACTTCTTCTAGAAGCACTTTTGAATGGCCAGAACATATTTTTAACCACAGAACAGTAAAAACATATAGAAGTGCTGTAATGTCTAATTAGTATGAAAACCAGTGTCGCCAAACCCACACATTTAAACCGATAGTTATACAGTACACTACAAGTAAACTATGCCTTTGATTGGACAGCTTAATTTGAGTAAAAACTGACTTAGGTTATAAATTCAGCATTTCAATATGTACCCTAACGCACCATGTTACGGTTTATTTTAGTATAACATCCCTAGGTATATTAGCTGTTTTGTTTCTCATTGCACAGAAATTCCAAATTCGAAAACATTCAGCTACTCCACAACAGAGGGCGTTAGTTTTCGATAGATATAAATTTGAAACGCAACACATAGAGATAAGGTTGAAATTTGTGTCACTCAACATTAATGACATTAACTTGATATTTATCTGATGCTATGCTCTGAGGGATGTCAGCCTTGTTATCGATAATTCACAAATAAATATTTTTTGTGTATTTTTTTTTCTTTCTTTTATATGAGTATAGTATAATGCGTCACATTTTGGAGTATGTTTATTACTACTAAGTACGTCTTTTCATATTATTATTATTAAATAAAAAAAGGACTAGAATAGTATAAATCTATATTTACAAAATACAAACAGAAAATATGCAATATTTTAAATCTTGGAACTGCTGTAGGTTTGATGTATCGGTGGCCTTTGTTAGACCGCTTAGTACTGTTCGGCATCCAGTTAACTCGTCACGTTGCATTTATCCATTTCTCTTTTCAATTAGCCTCTTTGGGAAATCTATAAATAAATTAGACAAATGAAAGCTAAGGAAAAATAAAATAAAATTTAATATTTATAATGTTTGTCTTTTCTAAAGTATCGATACTGTCGATATGCACCACAAGCATCACTAAAGCGACATTCGTTTGTTTATTGCAATAATATTCCAGAAAGTCTTGTTTGCTGTTCAATCTATAATAGTACTAATTTCTTATGGATTAAGGTTCATTTTGACTAGATATTTGTATACAATTTTGACAAATTACGACAAGCGAAGTTATAACATAAAATATAATTAAAATAAATTAAAATAAGACTTACCGACGGTATGAAATGCCTTCATTGCTGATATTATTTCGTCTGCTATCATTTTTGCACTCTTTATACCGAACAACACGTCCTAATTAATAAATAAATATGGAAAAAAGGTTTGACAGCTGACAACCGACTCGAATATTTTTCTGCGCACAACTGAGAGCAAGTTAGGTGATCTAAACTTATCATTGACACGTGGCGTCTTTCCAAACTATACAAGGCCAGTACGCAACGGTGTGAAACTAATCACGTATAGTTTGGAAATAACTTTTTCACAAAGTTCTTCCAATCTATACAACAGCAGTACGCAAGTACTCGCGTATACTTTGTAGTGAAGTAAGTAAGAATAGCGCTCCAAAATATACAGCGCCAGTACGCATGCGGACTAATCGTGTACTAATATGTTTCGGAGTAAGCGCGGCGTCTTTCCATTGCTCGCGCTTATATTATTGTATTGCTGTTTTGAAATCTATTATTAAAATGCATACTGTATTGTGTATGTAATGTTGCGTACTGATCGTATATTTTTTGTATCGAGGATGCTTGTGTCTTCGTTCCCGACTATACTGCACGACTTACAATTGACAATAGTGCTAAAATGTAAGAATCTAATAAGTCCAGAAGAAGACGGTTGCGAGACGACGGCTATTTTTGTGTAGTTAAAAAAACACGAACCTAACCTAACTCATAGGTAACCCTTATATCTGTTACCTATTTATTTTTCTAAGCTCACCTAATAATATTTTTATTCCATATTTTACTGAATCAATCAAGAAGAATAAAAGTAGATAGATATAGCTTTACAAGTCTTTGATTGCCTACGCCTATTTATTATTTCGCTCAAGCGTAACTGGTGTAGTAGTAGGTATATTTAGTTATATTTTGCGTACTGATCGTGTATAGTTTGGAACGAAGAAGCAAGCATCCGCGTTACAAAGTATACACGATCAGTACGCAAACTTCGTGTATATTTTGTAATAACAAATTTAAAAACAGCATTACAAAGTATACACGAGCAGTTTCCTATGGTTGCGTTCTGGCTATGTATAGTTTGTAAATACGCTGACACGTGGGCCACGCCCACATCACACTTCTATCTACTTTACTGTTCTGTGTTTTTAACATTTACCACCGATTCGGAAAGCATCTATGGAGAAGAACTGGCAAGAAACTTCATAGTTGCTATTTTGATTACTTATTAAATTATTTAATATACAAACTAGAAAGAACAGACAATAATATGATACCAATGCACAAAACGCTAGCTGAATATTGGTCTGACAGCTTTCTGATAATAATAAATCTGATAACACAAAGCGAGATTTACACTACCTATTTTTTTTCAAATCACGGACATAAATGTGAAACTTGCCAACCAAGAACCAAGTTAAGAATGAATAAAGCCTTGGACAGAAGACCAAATTTTGACAAAATAGAGTGCCTAACCAATCTTATTTCAACACTGTTAACGTTAAACAATTATCCTGGCTTTGAGACTTTTCAGATTTCGCTTGTCAAAAGGGATGCATGTAATTCTAACAGCGCAATAATGCAATATCGCAGAAATGTTATTTTTATTTGTTCAACTCTACGCTCATATTTTATTGTCATGATTTACGGGAACATTTTTTAAGGCATGATATGATTTTTTGGAACGAAGTTCCTTTCACGCGTTGCGAAAGGGGGCTAGACAATATTAAAGGGGTGACAGACGTACGAGTAAGTACGCGAACTTGTGGCTCGACGACCTTTTTCGCTCGTGTGTCACCCCAAGTACGCGTATTTAAAAACCGTCGAGTAAGTTCGTTGACGATCCAACATGTTTGAAATTTTACTCGTAGCCCGCCTTCGCTCGCACGTCTGTCACTAAGTGCAAAAGTTCAATTAATTTCGTCTTCTTCTTTTAGTTTTATGAAAATAATTTAATATAATTAATATGAATGAATATAATATAATTGAATATTGGTGAAGGTATCTTTGAATCACGCCAAGGAAGTTTCACTCCTGACGCGTGGGCTCGGCGCACACGCTCTTTTTTTGTAAAGTACCCTCAAAATATAATAGTAAAAACGAAAATATGTCCTTCAATTTTTGAACATTTATTTTGTTAGAATGCTATTTACTTAAAAATAAGTGCTGGTTATTAAATTAAAAATGTCTATATTTAATTCCTGAATAACATAAAATTCCCTCTGTTGATGACATAGAGACATTCGATATCGGTGACACGCGAGAAGCTACTGACCAAGCTCTACGTGTGTCACCGACGTCGAGCCGAGTAAGTACGCGAACTTTAAAACCGCGATTTTAAAGTTTGTACGTCTATCAGCCCTTTAAGACCAAAAGTTGTAAGGACACTATTAGCTGTTGCAAGTGTGCGTGCGCGTGTTTCTCTGCCTCTTTCTCTCTCATAGAAAGCGAGCCAGTTATTTAAGTAACTTATTATCTTTGTTCATTCATCATTGCCTTGGTTCTAAAAAGTATGTTCATTAAATACCAATTTCATTTTAATAAGATCGGGCAGGGGTTTATAAAGAAAACAAGCGTTCAATTTGAAACATCATTTATTTTATAAAAATAAATGTTTTGACGACAAATATAATATTCGGGGTCCTTACGAATCCTACTCCCGTCGGAGTTCCCACCGGAAATGTTTCAAGACATTGTAAAAAATTTCAGTTTTTACAAAAGTACTTTGTATCTTAAAACATTAACAACATTACATTTTCACATCTACATATTCTAATAACGGTCGATCACCTTAATTTTACATAACATTGGCGTTTTATGAAAATAACACTATCAAGTATGTTTAAACTTTAAACTATACACAGTCACAATAGGAAGGCCTTTTAGATTTACAAATGTTATGATTGCAATGTTTATTTTTTGGATGCTCCAAATAAAGGGGATGGGTATAAATTGTTATCAAGGAAAAACGTTAAGCGGACTTATTAATAGAATGTTTTCAAGTTTTTTTTTATAATTTTCGCATCATTACTTCATAACCGTTGTAAATTTGCACGAGCAGTCTAGGCCGGTTAATAAAATGTCAAGTTATGTTAGTTCTCATATAAATTTGATTTGGGGTTGAGAATTTTATAAATTTTTAGGTAGTACATAATATTTGTTTTTAAAGTTTGATCATTTTATAAAATGGGGACTAGTTAATATCACACATCAAAGTTAACACTACATTTTAGAAGAAATCTGATCGTAAAAATTTACACAAAAATAAAAAATATATAGTTAGCATGGTGACCGTAAAGTTCAAAGAACTGCATTTACTTTTAAATATATTATTTTGCGGTTGCAAATGAAAGAAAAGTAGTATACATAAACAGCTAAATTTCATCAAATCTTAAAACAGGGTATAAATATAACTTAGAATTAACGTACATTATATTGTCATACTTATGTAGTCAGTACCTATAAATGCATCTTAAATCAGTTAATTGTTCACAAACGGAAGTAATATCTTCTAATGCTTGGTCAAAATAAATATACATATCGTTTAAATAAGGTGCAAGAATGAAAGCTATAAATTATTTTGCTCCATGCACATGTAAGTTAAAAATTTAAAATTAATTTTAATGTTGATTAATTATTTATCCTTACAGAATTTACATTTAACATAACAATCAAATGCACTGAATGTTCTATGCATACGGATAAGCTTTATAAAATAAAATTATACAATTTCTCTCTTGCACCCTATAAAATAATTTAGAACGAAATAATAACAGTCGAATATAAAATAGACAATTTTTAATATTTACCTTGAGGTATCTAGAAACTAACGAAGCTATAAACTATCACCATAATATTTAAAGTAAATTTCGAGTATAAATGGCCAAATAAAGTTGGTGACTAGACAAAATACATTATAATATGATTACATTTTCCATGTTATATACATCGTACCGTATACACTTATACAGGCTAACGAAGAAAGCTCCTTTCAATATCTACATAATATACGATACTATACAAAATCTAAATGCAGAAAAATATCATTAAATGCAAATTATGGAACGTTAGAGATCAAAACATTGTTCCATTTTCAAATGTTTTATTTTTAAATGTCGCCAGCATCAATAAAAAATAACAAGATGGCCGCTCGTACGCCATGAGCGAATAAGTAATCGATAAAGTTCTATCGCTATCTCTTTCGCAACTCAAATAATTTATTGACGCCGGTAATGGTCATTTTGGAACAACGCAGTAATATAAAAAACGCGTAGCTCAGAAAATCAATGCGTATACCCTGATGAAATGCAAATCAGACATCGGCACGAACATTGACATTAGAAACTAGAAACCGCGTTCTATACAAACGTAAATGGCAAAAGAATTCGAATATCAATGTTAGTCGCGAAGGTGCTATGAAGGGTCAGTTTCGTGAGGGTCGGGGGGTTGTTGAGGGATGTAGTTCCATCTCGCTTTCACTTCAGCGGGGGGTGCGGTGGGTTTGGCGTGTGGGAGGGAGACAGCTGCTATTCTGGCGCGTACGACCGCTAGATGGCGCTGTATGTAGTGTTCGTGCGGGGCGAGTGCTGCGGCTCGAGTGAGACACTCTTCGGCTACGGCGAGCTTGCCGCGCTCTACGGCAACTACGCATAGATTGTGGAGCGCTTGCACGTTGTCCGCTTCTAGCTCGAGGATCCGGCGGTAGCACTGTAATGTTAGTTAGTGTTTAGAACATTGAGGTATTATTATAGAGAGGACACCACGAACAAAATCTGTGCGACAAGTGCGGCGGCGCGGGGCGGCTAGTGAGTCATACAATTTTCAAATATTCTGCCTATTATTACTTAAAAATTAAAACCAATGTAACAAATAAATATTGTTTATCGTATTAAAAAAAAAATAAAGTTATCAATTAAAACCAATCAATGTGACAAAAAAATGGTTTGAGACGATTGACTCTAACTAGTGTTAGAAAAAGTGTAGTAGCGATGGCCTCTCTAGTACGTAGTATATATAGTAACTCAATGGTTTTTGGATTCAATTTAAGGATGAAGTCGAATTGGGATCATTTAGATATTTTTGTTAATATATCTGGAAGCATTTATTTTAAGCTAGCGTTTTAACATGGTCTGGATGTAAAAATACTGTCGAAATAGTTGTTTCAAAAATGCTGCGGCCAGTCAGTAGAGCGAGGTTAAATAGCACAGCTAAAAATACTTACACTTTCCGCTGCATCGAGGTCTTTCACCGAGTTAATATAAATGTCTCCCAGTAGAACCAAGGCTTTCACATGATCCGGGTGGTGTCGGACCAATTGCTTCAAAAACGGTGCAGCTTCTAAAGGCCTGCGTCTATCAGCCAGTAGTAAAGCCAGGTTAAATAGCGCAGATCGGAAATCTGGTTTGAGATGTACTGCGGCTCGGAACCATCGTTCCGCACATTCTGCGTCACCTTCGTCCATACAGACCATGCCGAGGTTGAAATGGACGCGCTCGTTTGTTGCTGGAAGGGATAATAATAAATTTACTTGCTCATCCATACTAATATGCGAAAGTAACTCTGTCTGTCTGTCTGTTACTCAATCACGCCTAAACTACTGAACCAATTTGCTTGAAATTTAGTATAGAGATATTTTGATACCCGAGAAAGGACATAGGCTACTTTTTATCCCGGGAAAATGACGCAATCCCGGAAATCCCACGGCAACGGGAACTATGCGGGTTTTTCTTTGACTGCGCGGGCGAAGCCGCGGGCGGAAATCTAGTATTATTATAAATGCGAAATTTTATGATATATTTTGTATATCGAGATAGTTAGGAGGCCACAGTGACATAGGCTACTCTGACCAGGTGGAACATATCATTCCCATGGGAATTTCTTTAGAATACGCGAGTGAAAAGCTAGTAATAAATAAAAATGCTTCGATATTTTTTTATGGAATTATCATTGGACACGTTTAATTTTTGCACCCAAAAATTCAGTATAAAATATAATAGAATTCCGTGAACTCGTTTGTTGCAAGAACGGGTTCGAATAGATGGAAATTAAGTTTTTCAAACTTTCCTCTAAAACTATCCTTGTTGAAAACACAATATTTGCCAGCCCAAGTAAGGATAAAACATTTTGAAAATACAGACTATTATTATGTAAAAAAAAGACGGTTTGCACTCCGGGAGTGCCGGCAGAAGTGAAAACTTGATTATTAACGTTGAGCATGTTTGATATTTTGGAATGGTATCCGTCTTACGCATGGAATATAAGGGCTAAAAAAACATCCGTCTTACGCATTTTCGATCACGCCACGTGTCCAGACGCGAGTTTAAGATTTTATACCCAACGCCGCTAAAGAAGTTTTCACTTCAAAAATCAACAATATTTAAGTCAATGTCTTACCATCCTTATCAAGTAGTTTCAATAATCTCTGTCTAGCCAAATGCCGCAGGTCAGCGGCTCCCAACTCTTGCAACAGTATCGCAGAGTTCAGTAACGCTTGTTCGTGTTCTGGTTCCAGTTCCAGGGCTTTGTCCAGGTACGCTAGGGCTTGGGATGCCTTGCCTTGCTCTAAGAGCACTACGCCCAACTGAAAAGAGATATTGATAAATTAGGAAATTGGTGATAGATACAGGTAAAATCGAATTGAATCGAACTAATTGTGATGTGATGAAATTTTGTTTTTGGTAATTGTTATTTACACTAGTAACTTTTTATAATATTCGCTATACAACACATCTTAATATATATAAATCACGTGTCACAATGTTTGTCCTCAATGGACTCCTAAACCACTTAACCGATTATAATAAAATTCGCACACCATGTGCAGGTCGATCCAACTTGAGAGATAGGATAGTTTAAACATGTAGGTACCACGGGCGAAGCCGGGGCCGCTAGTTAACTTAAAAAAGTTTCAACATCAATTTAAAAATAAGTCTTGTCGCTTATTTCTGAAAGTCTTGAGTCTACACAATCGATGTCGATCGCTATTGTAAAGAGCAAAACATTGGAATTTGAACATTAAAGTCAATGCAATAAATACAAAAGAACAATACTCACATTATAATAAATATCCGGGTTCCCGCTATCATACAATAAAGCTCTCTCGTATACTTCCTGCGCTTCCTTAGTCCTATTCAACTTAATTAAAATATCCCCTCTATTTATGTAGGCTTGTGTGTAATCAGCCCGCATGCTGATCGCTTGTCTATATAACATATCCGCTTCTTCCAATCTCGTGGCATTTTTGGATATTAAATTTGCCAAGTTCAGGAATACGTTCAAATGGTTTGGAGCTATTCTGGCTTGGTAGGATTCTCCTGGTTTTGCTTTTGGAAGGAGGGATTTGGCTTGAACGTAAGCGTCTTCGGCTTCTTGGTATCTTCCTAGATGATTGAATGTTCTGCCCACATTGATGTGAGCTCCGACGTCATCAGGTTGGACGTTAACTGCTGTTTTGAAGAATTCTAACGCTTCTCCATAGCGACCGTCCGCTTCGAGCGCGTGGCCCACGTTGTTATATAGTTTTGCGTTGTTACGGTTAACCTAGAATGACAGAAATAAATATTAATTTCTGTCATATCCAAACTATAATATTATAAATGCGAAAGTAACTCTGTCTGTCTGTTACTCAATCACGCCTAAACTACTGAACCAATTTTCATGAAATTTGGTATGTAGATATTTTGATACCCGAGAAAGGACATAGGCTACTTTTTATCCCGGGAAAATGACGCAATCCCGGAAATCCCACGGGAACGGGAACTATGCGGGTTTTTCTTAGACTGCGCGGGCGAAGCCGCGGGCGGAAACCTAGTAAATTTATAAATAATTGTTTAAACTCCGTCCATTATAGACTCAACTATTCTATTTTTACTATTCATTTTCAGAAGTATAGATCTTTGTTTTGCTTGACCATAAAATTAAACTTAAGAAAAAAAGGATGAACATTCTTAACATACAGGACTTATTAATTATGTATCTCCTAAAAAAAATTGACTTCTGAGAAAAAATAGCAAGAAAATATTAATTACCTTAAGACCCGACGCAAAAATCGAGTATTCAGTCTTCCAATCCCAATTCCTGACATAAGTTTTGGCACTGAAAGCTAGGAGTAGGAATATAAGAGTAGATGCAGCAAGCTTGGCTCTCTTCTTGGCTAGAAGCCTCCATCCATGAGCTACTAACAGGCACCAGCCCATTGAAGGCATGTATAATACTCTCTCTGCTACTACAAAACCCACTGGGAAGAATAGGTTGGACGCTGGTAAGAACGGAAGGACGAGTAAGGCTAGACCCTGAAAGAAAATGGTACAATGAATTAGTATTTGGCTCAAATAAGTTAAGTAAACAAAATAAAAATAAACAAAAGTTCATTTAACGTAACTCATTTTTGGAAAAGCAAGCAAAATGTATAAAGAAACGACCCATAAAAACGTATGTAGTATAATTTTCATGAATGTGTTTTTGATAACAATCAATCATGAAACACAATTAAATTTGCCGTAGGCACGTCACATAATTTTTAGAAAATATCATAATAATCTTAGTATTAACTTAGTGTAGAAGCCTAAATTACAGTTCAGGTATAATAACATGAAGTTATCTTTCCTCTAAACATTAATTATTTATTTATTTATTTATTTATTTACATCACATAGAACTTACTATCATTACAGGATTCTAACATGATTCTAACCTAATTCGTCAGTGTTCTTTTATAAATTAACATGCACGAATATACAACGAAAATACATTAAGATCAATTTGCTACACAATAAAACTATTGCGCAATAAATCTTACCATAGACAGTGCAGATGATCTCGTCCTCAGCGCATGTATAGCTCCCGCTACCAACGAGGTGGCCAGAGCTAAAGTGGCCAAGTTCCTCGGATCTCGCCAGGACCGTAACAGAGCGACTGTGCCCATGGTCCAGTCGCAGCAAAGGGCTTCTGGTAATGTTAGTAGCCAGGCATTTAGAGCTGGTAAGTAGGCGAAGGTTAGGTGTCTGGAAATGAAAACAGGGTTATTTTACCTATATTTGGAAGAAAAGGAATTGCTTAAGGAGTTGGTATGCATAAACTGCAGAATAGTGAATTCACAATTTATATAGTTAGTTCTTTTTAGTAAGAGCGGTGTTGAAATTGAAATTTTTTTGGTTTTATGGCATTCAAATGCTTTTTTGCTTTGCAAAATTTAAATTTATAAGAGCGGTGTTATTAAATGGGAATGTAGGACGAAAAATGTTACCTGACTCTAACGTTACTTATTCAAATTCTTAAACCAAAAATATATTTAAGGAATGTTGTCTAGTGGAATTATATTGAGAGTACGTAAATGCGTAGTTTCATAACAATTAGCGCAAACATCTATTTCCATATAGACAAAACAATCCTAACACCTACACTTGAAAAGGAACACCGTTATTTATTTAGGTATTTTTAAAAGTAAAGTTATTTATAACTAGCTACAGCATTAATCTCGTGCATTGTTACCGTCACAAAGGGTCAGTTCGCCCCAGTTACTAGTTCAAGTAAAAATTAATTCCACTTGTAATGAATAGTCTTAACTTTCAGCTCTTGAACAATCTAGACTTCAATTCACTGGCTATTGAAACAACCTCTATATTTTTACGTGAAAACAAAAGTTAGAAATTTCATTTCAATGCTGTGAATGTTTAACGTTTTTTAGCGCATTTATGAGTATGTAAGCTTGCATGTAAGTTAAAATTAGTAGTTACTTCGTTTTTCCGGGTTTACGTGGATTTTAGTATTCAACTTACGTATTACTTGTATAACAAGATTAGTATAAATCCGTTGAGCCATTTGTTCGTGATATGTGAACAAATTAATAGATAGATTAATAAAAATATTGAGCATCTTGTGTGAAATGTTTGAAAAAATGTAAAGTACTTAGTGACAGAACTTTTTGATTGAGAGGATATCTTATAAATCGTTTGAGGTTTTTGTGAAGTCTGAAATATGGCTTACAATAATCTCCCTGAAAATGGACGCGTGTTTATTACGTGTAGAATGTACTTATATCGGCAAACATCAGTAGCTTTAAGGTAACATTATCGTGAACAATGAAAAGTGTACATTCAATTCGATTTGTTGTACACAGAAATATTATTTGAAAGTTACTTTTTTCCATCGTAGTTTAAAAATAAAAATATGTATTACTAAAACACGCGATGTTATTAATTGTAATACGAAATGGTAAGTATGTTAATGAAAATTCGTGATTTCATTTAAAATGAAAACGAATATTCGTCATTTTTACTGTAACAGATAGGCAGATACTAAGTATACATATTATAATTATTAGTTATTTATAATTTACAACGCTATTAAAAATATTAGTCCATTGAATAAAAAGTTCTAGAGTGCGTGAGTTAGTAACGTAAGATGTTTCTTCGGAAACATGTCAAGAGTCCCTAGGTAATAAACATACTAAAACCCCGGGACACTAGGAGGAGCCCCGGAGTGGGGGGAGGGGGGAAATGGGTTCATTTTTTCATTTTTCACTTAAATCTCAAAAACGGTACATGTTAGAGAAAAACTTTCAAGAAAAAGTTGAAAGGCCATAAAATTATCTACAAGTTGTACCTAAATCATTTTTTCCTATATCCTACCGTTTCTGAGTTATAGGCAGTAAAAAATGATATTGGCTCAAACAATTTCCCCATACTACACATCAATCGATCAAAAAATATTTATTTCTTCCAAAAAACTCAAATGTGCAACTTGTGGCCGGTACTGTTAGATTGCTCTTAATTAGGTCTATAATTGGTAAAATAAACACATTCCTCCATGGAAGCCTTTAGGAGGAATCGATTGTCAAAATGTTATATTAGGGCAGTTTGAGTTACTGAACTTGATATTTTTATTTTTTTCTTCCAAAAAGACTCAAAAGTGCAACTTGTGACCGGTACAGATAGATTGCTCATAATTAGGTCTATCATTGATTAAAATACCAGATTCCTTGGCCTTTCAACTTTTCCTTGAAAGTTTTTCTCTAACATGTACCGTTTTTGAGATTTAAGCGAAAAATGAAAAAATGGACTCATTTCCCCCCTCCCCCCACTCCGGGGCTCCTCCTAGTGTCCCGGGGTTTTAGTATGTTTATTACCTAGGGACTCTTGACATGTTTCCGAAGAAACATCTTACGTTACTAACTCACGCACTCTAGACCCCCCTTGGAGGGACTCATTCAATGGACTATATGATCACAGCTAAGACATAAAAATTGCGTAGTGGCAACCCTACCCCCAGTTTCTATTAGAAAACGAATTATATAAAATCGCTGAACTAAATTTATTACAAACAAAACACAATTTGTGTTTAATATTAGTTTGAGATGCTCACCTAGCGGGCGGAGGCGCTGCCCCAGCAGGGTTGTCAAACCTCGTAAACACGGGTAGTTGAGCGCCCATCACGTGCAGTCTGGCAGCGAGTAAGGCCAGGGTTGCACAACACACGGTGGTGACCCTGCGCGCCGCTTCGCCGCACGCGCAGCCCCACCCGCCCTTACCCCAGATCTCTAGCCAGGAACGACCTGGGGTTAACCGCCGCTGAAAGAAGATACAATAAATATATTCATACCTTAAAACATTTCGCACATCAATCCTGTTTACTTATTTGTTTTGTATGTTTACTGTTTACATGTATGAGGAAATAAGTAGTAACGATTTATTTCACTCTTTAAAAAACAGGGTCATTTATTATGAGCTTTCATGATAATATGTTTATTAGTTTAGTTTTTGTGACGTGATGCTCACAATCAAAGTGTTATTATTTTTTGTATTAAACATATAAAATACATATAAATGTATAATAGATATATGTTCGATATCTGCATTCCAGACCACACAATTATTTCATGATGAATTGATTATTATTATAATCGAAACTTAAAAAATTAGTAAAATTTGCCAATATAACTTACCTTTTGGGCAACAAACAGTTCATATACAACGCACACTGCAGTAACAGTGATGCCTTGCTCCTTGCATAGCATCGCGACTCCCACGCAAACTGTGCAAGCTGCTACATAGCGCCAATCTGAAATAAATCGATTGCTTTTGTAAAAAAAAAAGAATAAACGTTAAAATTTAGAAAAAGTTTATTTAAAAATACATTACACATACAGTTTCTTAATATGTATTTGCATATTCTATATATCTAACATACAAACGTTAAGTCAGTTCGAGTCTGTACTATGTATCTACGCTAATTATTAGGAAGAATAAAATTGTATATTGACATTCAACGTCCTAGGCAAAGGCAAGAAAGATTCTAAAATAACTTAAACATAATTATTTAATTTATGCATAACAATACATTATCCTGTAGAGACTAGAGAGTGGGCTAATTGGGTGATTTACCTACGTAAGTACCATAAATATTATTTCATAGTACTTGAACTGGGCTTGAGTTTGTTTTGATAAATTTGATTCGATTAAAGAAGGATTTATGAGCCTTGGATACCATTTCTATTTTCTCCTTTACAAAAACACCCATAACAATTGATTTAACTAAAGTTCAAAACTGGTTATTCGATATTACATAGCATTTGAAATTCGCTTGACATTTGTATGTAACACCCCGATAATGTCACAGTTAAATGTGTTCTCATAAATCATTTCAGTTTATTCGTACTAATTCAAGTCGCTTTTTCCCTTGAGCCGCGACGCAAAGTGGCATATTGAGTCAGAGAATAAAGAACTTAGTAGCACCTAGGCCGGCCCAGATTCAAATGAATAGAGAAAAACGTAGTCATTAAAACATTTGGAACAATGAGAGTAAAAACAATGAATTTTAATAAAAAAGCATAATTTTACTTTTACGAAAAGATCGAGAAAGCAATGAAGTCATCCTATTTTTGAGGCTATTTTACTAAGAAAGAGAATTGTGAAATTTAACTTAAAATTCTACGACTGAGAATTATGAAAAATATTTCTTCTTATACAATAGAATGTTAATCATTCGTTATTTCTGAAAGTATTGTATTTTAGTATTGCTTTACTTTGTAACAATTATAAGTATCTATTGACTGTATCGATGGCCTATTAACTATTTCATGAAATATATATAATATGTATGTTGTTTCATCAAATCAATATTTTCAACTTGGTATCGGAGTCCAATGAAATGGTAACTAGGCCACATCTGACTTATCGAACAACGGGATGTTTTAATAAAACTAGTTTTATACCGCTGGGGTTTGAAATTCAACATACGCAATAAAAATGATCACAGAATTTCCCCCGAGGATTGCGTTGAAATACTCGCTCTTTAATAAGGGGAGATAAAAAGTAGGTATGGGAACGCCGTTTTGAGTTGGGAAAATGTTTGTATTAAATTGTTTGGATTGGGTAGTTAGAACAAGATTTGATATAAACTTTATCGTTACGTGAACATCATCGCTATCTGAAATACTCTAGCATTTAAGTCCAACATCGTAGATAGGCACAGGTTAATCCAAAACTATCATGTTATACCATAAAACTGTTCGAGCACCTTCTTACATAGCTGACAAAGAATCGAAAAATGTAGGCCAAAGTCGTTTCTTTGAACCTGCGAATAATTTGGTTCAAAGTTCTTAGAGATAGCGCTTATCACCCATTTAACCGCAGGTCATAGTAGCGATGTAGCCAAACGACACAAAACGGGCCTTAGCCTGTACTTTATTTAACGGTAAGCGGGCCACAGGGTACATAAAATACAAGCACAGAGTCGCCTTCCTTTGTGTGAATTTCATTAGGCTGCGCAAAATAACAAATTACTTTAGTAAGTGTTTAATAAATTTTTAACGATTAGAAAGACTGACAAGTACTAAAAATAAAATATTAACCATAATATGGGTATTATACATTTAACTGCAACATCTGGGGATGTTGCAGTTAAATGTTTTTACTAGAAAAATCAAAGTATGTATTTAAAAGCTAGCTGCTAAAATTATTTATTAATGTCTATTCGCATATATAAGTAGGTACTTAATTATATGTATTAGGAAACACATTATTCAGATGGTAGAAATGAAAAATAAATTTCAGATCTAATCAGCACCAATTTAGGAAGTAGAACACCAATTATTCAGGTCTTTTGAACGAATTAAGACAGTAATTAAAGAATTTTATAAAGAAACCTGATACACAGCGGTAGAAACCATGTCGAGTGCGTCATTTAATAAAAAGTGGACATCGTATAAAGCCTAGCTCATTAGGAGATGCAAGTAGTTTGAATTTAAAAAAGAAACAAGGATACCTAATTGGATAGGTACGTAATGCTCAGGACATCTTTAAGGTGGTATACGTATGAAAAAAGTTATATTTCATAAATTTTGCAGAGTAGAGTAATGTAGAGTCATCTACAAGAGCACTACGGCAATCACACCTAATAATCAGAATATGAATTTAAACGATAAGTACTTTTGTTTTTCAAATCTAATTTAAAAATCTATAGAATATAAATTTCGAGATCAATGTTTCATAATACACAAATTATTTAAAGCAATAATTAATACTATTGTATTGTTACGATGTAAATGTTTATGATTTTGTAATACAGTTGAGTTCAGAACGAAGCTCATTCACGCGGCACAAATTAGTTACTTATTTTCGTTCAAACTATTAAAATATAGGTATGTACACTGTTTCTCTTTATGCAGTATAAATATTAATATGCGGTAATACAAGTTTGGCAAAGTAAGTTGACGTTTTCTACGAGATAAGCAACATATATATAGTTTCTTGTCAAGTTTTCAGTGGGATCATATTATATACTCTAAGCTTTTAGCACGAGCCATTTTGATTATGAATAAATAGTTAGTGCGAATGATCCTGTATGAAGACACTTTTGCGCTTAAAGACTTGGTGATGGTGTAAGTGAATATTTAATAAGAGATTATATATGAAAAAGTTATCATAAAAATAAACAAATATGTGTATTTTGGGTTGCTAAGGAAGAATTTATAAAGGCTTTTCTTTATACAGATAGTGGATAAAAACTCAAAAGAATTTTCGGAAATTGATAGAGATATTTTTGGACAAAAATAACTTTACTCGCAGTTGATCAGTGGCCTCGTATTAATCTTCACAATTTTCAGCTTAGAACATTTTTATTCACAAATGGTTGTAAGTATTCTTTTAAAATGTTCCTTTTTAATAATATCGTATTACTTATATTTAGTCATCCTTTTCATTTTATTTTCGGTAAAAACAACCATTTTAAGTTGAAAAACTATATTCTCAGCATGTTTATCAGAGCTCCGTGTGAAATAAATTATGAAGGTTTTTGAACCCGTGAAGTTGATACAAAAAGAGGTTATATTTCAAGCCCCAAAACATTTGCACGTGTAAGCTTAATAAATTAACATGCCTATATAAGCTAGGGTTGCTCAGATTACGCTAATGTTTTAAATGTTATACACCCTCTCGACTAAACACATTATTAACACAACAAAGATAAAAATATTCTTGTCTTGTCTTTTTTTTACTGATTTTAATTCTTACTTATTTGCACTATTTTAGTAGAAGGTAGTAGCTATTTTACACATATTTTAGTATTTTCTTTTCTATCTGAATAGATAGTTTCACTCCAAGTGATTCTCTGATAAACAAACATCCACGCCGTAAACTTTCGCATTTATATGAGTAGTATATTTTGAAATTACATTAACTGGTAACCCTGGTTCAAGCGCCCTTGCCAGTCGCAGAATTTCGTAAAGTTTGCTACTCCACAATCTAGAACTGAATTATTTTCCGAGCACTACCGAGCGAAGTTCCGACATTCATTCATATGTACACTGGATATGTTTAATTCATACATGAGTTATTTGACGTTTCCCTACTTGTTTTAACGGATTTTCCCTACTTGTTTTAACGGATTTTTGCGGTGAGAATGGATGTGCGAGTGGCAATGTTATGACGATTCGTTTGATATACTTACTTGTTTTTGGAATAAAAAAATTATCCTAAGAATAACATGAATTATTGTACTTTTTTTAGATTATAAGCATGATCATAACCTACTTGGCAGGTATATACTATTTATTTAAATTCCACCTTTACCACGAAATAACTTCTCATGAATATGCACGTTTGAATACAGTGTGTTCAGATATCTTTGTTTTAAAAATTACAATAGTGCGATTTATTCCTCGTACTTTGACTGACCGGTTGGCTAAGTTGGTAGTGACCCTGCCTTCCAAGCCAGAGGTCGTGGGATCGATTCCCACCCAGGGCAAACATTTGTGTGATGAACATCGATGTTTGCTTTGTGTCTGGGTGTTAATTATCTATATAAGTATACATTTAAAATTATAGATGTATTATTCAGCCATCAGCCATCTGGTTATCATAACACAAGCGAAAGCTTAATATGGGATCAGATCGTGCCGTGTGTGAAAAATTGTTCTGAAATATTTATTTATTTATGTACAGTTCCACATGTAAACAACTTAATAAAATATTTGTCCACTTTACCTGTATATCGTCGTCTGCTGGCAGCCCTTGCATAGCACAGGAGCGCGCCTAAGAAAAACACCGACGACAACATTTCAGCTCGCCCTACCACACCCGTCACCTGGACAAACAGAAAAAAAAAAATTTATAAATAAAACTTACACAGACAAAACATGATTGTATTTAATCAAGTATAGCATTGTTTATTCGTTTTGCAGTTTAATATGATATTGTATTTATTTTTCGAGTTATGTAAATGTTTCAATTTGTCAAATATATTGAAGATATTTTTATCGTACACTTGACATGCAAATTGAATTGCTTTTGAGTTGATTGAAATTTTGAGTAATTGTTTTTGTAGAGGAAAATTATTTTATTTGTAGGATACGAATAGGAAATAGGGAATATACGAATAGGAAATAGGGAATATAATATATTACGTTAATACAAGACGTAGAAATTCTTGTTTGTCTCGAATAATAATATATACTTTAAACGTATTCCTAGAATAACGAATTCTCTATTCTCGGAATACGAACGTTTTTTGTTTGAGACTAGAAAATGTTGTTATATTTTCCCACTTCGATTAAATACGAGTAATGCTGCAGCATTACTCGTATTTAATTAAATTATTAAAGTTAAATTATTGTAAAAAATAAAAATGTATAGTTTTCATTTTTATTGTATTAATACGCAATGAATGTGTCACAGGTGAAATTTGGTGGTTATTATAATATCACAAACCACATAATATATATCACGATGTTAAAATATCGCAATTTAAATTCAATTTATTATTAATTATATGGCTTTTTAATGAACTACGTATAACGTGACTGTGGTGAAGCGCTAACCGCAATTGTTATGGTGTCAGATACATTATATTTGTGTTGTTTTGAAATAAACGGCTCATATTGATTAAGTAGTCCCGAGTAACTGTATTGTATTTGTATTTAAAATATGGATGAACTATGGGTGCTTTGAAGACGTGGAAGTATTCTTTTCTGTACACTAAAGTCTACGCTATCATCTTATAATAAACACATGACAATACGTAGGTATAAGAAGTTCGTAAGTTCTAGGTTTAAATCACTACATGTTTGCTGAAAAAGAACTTAACATTGATATAAGAATAGTATGCTTCTATTTGATAAATATTAAAAACCATCTTTATAAAATAAGACAATCAGAACAGTTATATTATAATCCAGAACATAACGATCCATAGTTTTAATGATGTTAATTAACGGTCCTTGAATAAAAGTTAAAAGGATATTCCAAGAATAAGCGTAAATAAAAAGCAAACTGCTAAGTTCCTTGTTATAGGAAATAATCGAGAAAATATTGAAAGCGCCGTTCTACTAAGAAAATAAAGGTGACCGCCATTTAATAGTAAGGCTGTGGTCCCTCTGTTAGCGACGGGATCGAAAAAGTGAAATGTAATTGAAACTATTATGGGAAATATTATATTATATTATAATGGAGCTTCGTAAATAGGACCACCTTTGTGCTGTCCGAGACTGTTTATATTTAGAATGAAGCATAATTATCGATACTTAGACTTTATAATAACGTTTTTGCTCTACCTTGTTGATATATTTTGCAATTTTTTATTAATTTAAAAATTGCATGAAGTGAATAACGACTAGATATGCTCGTATATTATCTATGTATTTTAGTATTCGTTTGTTACGTTATATTCGACCACAATGTATACGAATGGTGTAAATCAATTTAATTTATTCCACTTAGTTAATGAGATTAGCTTCAATTTGATGATATAAATAACTTTGCTTTACTGTATCAAAGTTTTCATGTAGCTTTATGTAGATTACGTAGAATGCTTAAAAATAGGCGTAGAACGAGTTTTTCTCACGATATTGATGTTGTGCTGATGTTCATCCTACATCGTGAAATTGAATTTTATTCTCTATAATATACTATGTATAGAAATAATATTTTAAATATGTTACGGTTAATATTAACTTTTCAATTAAAATATGTACATGAGAAATAATTATTTTCTTGTGCTGAAATAAAGAAAAATATATGCTGCATATATTATTTGATTGAAATAATCTATGTCTGATATTTGCAACTGCGAGACAAGTAATTGTTAGCTTGAAGCAAAATATATTGAATATTCATGACAAGAATGAAATCCCAGAACTCCCAGAAGTAATACAGATTCCGAGGTTTCTTGAAAACATTAAAAGTTATATAATAGTTGGAAATATATTTTTCTACTAACATGTAATTTGAACGAACATATATACTGTATCGGGTCTTCATCTGTCTTTAAATTAAACTTTGGGCAATAAAAAGCCCTTTCCTATATTGTGAGCAAATGTATCGACTTTTTAAATCCCTATAAGAAAAGTAAAACTCTATAAGTGCAGCCACACACAGGCTAGTAAGATAGCAAACATAGTTAGTGCCCGGAGTGGCGTCAGAAAGGCCCAGGCATGTCCCACGACTTCATTACAAACAGTTTTGTTGGAACAAGTTACACATTCGACGCCCGGAATTTACTCTAGTATTTGTATCTACAGAGGAAAACATCCCTGGATAAGATCGCTGTTTTTCTTAGCTTTTCATTAACTACCTTCAGTAAACACGGATATTTTCCCGCTTTTCGCAGTCAAAATAAAATGTACATGATTTACGAATTAGTGTTTGTATAGAGATGTTTTACGGCAACATTCAGCGAATTTTGTATGTAATCTAACTTCCACTTTGCATGTTGCCGTTCTAAATAATATTTATACTTTATTTTCGAAAAAACGAAATGGTACGATTTCATACGTTTTCGGTTTTATTTACATTTTTTAAATAAGGTATAAATTGAAAATGTGAATATATTTATTTGTTTTATTTACTTTAAAAGCAGATCAACGCTTTGACGTAACTTTTTAGATTTGTATTGGGAATGAAAATGTAAATACTTATTTCGTTCTGTTGTTCATATAAAGTAGGTACGAGTATATTGATTGTTACAAGAACAATAAATACTGTATTATTCATAGTTCTACAGTTTATAGAACATTTTCAAAGCGAGTATGTTTTTGTTTTGTTAACTTCCAATATATTCCTTGTTCAGTAGCACACAAGCTGTGTGGGAGACTGGCCTTTGTTATTTTAACACTGTTCTGTAGAAACCTTTCATTTTGCTTTAAAACTATATTTAAAAAAGGTAAATCGTTGCCTTTTGAATAGATTAGTAAGAAATCAGTAGGCAAGAAATTAATGAAATAAAGTAAAATGTTTTAAACATAAGTATAATGTTGTCATATTCACATACACACACTACACATCCTAATTTGAATAAAATTCTAGATATGCCTTTATATTTTACAGAAAACCGTAGAAGACAAGAAATCACTTCCAAGTATTTCATTCAATGTGAATTAATCCGTAATTGGTAATTGCATTCATCAAATTACCACAAAGAACTAGCCATAAATAACGTATATTATATAATCAGAATTTCATTACACCCTTAGAACTGGCCACCAAACGATCTAGAAAAAGGAATTCCAAGAACAACATATAATATTGCATTAACCCACAATTGTACTGAATCTTCGCTAGTAAGAACCGGCTATAATTCAATATGGCTGGTGTTAAATCTACATGAAGCCAGGTAAAAGAGTGCTGACGAAGCTAGTTATGCGATTAGGTTTATCTCATTAAACGTGTCATTCGGCTTACCGACGAGATTTGTAGCGTTTCAAAGAGGATTAGAACTTAATTATTATCCTATTAAACGGCCAGAGGCATTTTGTATTCCTACAATATAGAAATATAATGAAAGCTTATATTGACAGATAGAGAAGTGTATTGAAAATATGATTGTAGTAAAATTAACAAAAGTTTTAAAGGTAAAAACGTCTTGCAACTGTTAGTATCTGCTAATATGTGTTAATTGTGTCTATTTAATTGAATATTATACTGAAAACAATTTTCAGGTAGGTAGGTATTTTGATTGAAAAGTTCTTGTTTTATTTTTTTTATACAAGCTGTAGCATGAGTTTGTTAGCGTAAACTGATAAAATGTAGCTTCGTTTCTTTTTATACGTGCGCTTCAGCTTATGTAAGAATTTCTTTTTAATTTGTTTCATTTTTAAGTCTAATATAATGATTTTCACTAGTCACTACACTTCCTTTTAAATGTACCATACGGAACGATACTCAAGTAAATAGTCCTGCAACTAACATTCGCCGAAAGTTCAATGTAATTGTTACTCACGCCCCAGAAAGCAATAGAAGCAAAGAGCATTCGGCCAACAATGTCTCTCTCGGCCTTAATTACTCCCGCTGTAAGTGGAAGACGTCAGCCCCTAATCGGCTAGATCCGTCATAAAAGGCCCAATTAATTAGAAATGTGGGTATCAATACCGGCTGGCACACTTCAAAGGATCTGGACAACATACAGTCGTTAATTACAGCGTAGATTACTGATCTGTCTCCGTCGTTTATAGAAATGGATTAGATGGGTTTCCTTACGGATGAGGCGGTTACAATTACATAAATGGTTAGCGAGCTAATATGAATTAAACATATCATTTCGTCCAATATTTGCGATTGGAACGGTAGATTTGCGTTTCTCGTCCTACTTTGCTTTGATAGTAGAATCTGGAAATTAATTGGATACTAAGTGAATAAACTTACCTAGTCTTTCTGTATTGCACGCCTCATAAGCGAAGCGTTGAGGTGGGTACTACTGTCACTTCGCGCAAAACATCTGATTTTTCAAACTTAAAATGTCTTTATGTATCATACATTGCACTTGTAAGATAATACATACACACACATATTAAGAAAAAACACTATTTTTAACGTTCATGATATTTTTGATGTCATTTTTGTTATTTAGACTAGTTAAAAAACAGTTTAAAAAAGTTCTGTCTTGGACGTCCGTGTGTCTGTATGTGCGAATCCTTTTTCTTGTTAACACGATAGCGACCGAAATACTTTACTAATCGAGTCTTTTTTTTTTCTCTTACGCTTGAGTATGCTCAGGAATAGAACCCTTTCATTTTTCAGGGTCTGATTCGATGTGGTTTAATTGTTATTAAATAAACAAAAATAATAATTAATAAATATTTATTAAAAAAAATTATGAGGCGTGCACTTTTGGATTTTCCAAATTATATTTCAATTTTATTGTAATGAGCAGCAACACATCAACACAGCATGCATTATATGCAGTTTTTACTTATATTTTTGTACTAGATCTATTGAGCGTTATCGTGCGTTACATAAATGAAAAAAAAAAATACCATAGCAAAAACATTCAAATTTAGAATATCACAGATTATATCATGTGATAGAAAGCTCGCGATTTTGCAAACGCCCGCGGGTTTTTTCAATACAGATAAAAAATATGGGCAAAAGCGTATTTTTCAAAGATAAACAATGTTACCAGCCAGTTATAACGTGTCCGAGCTATTACTCAGTTTAAACAGTCATTGGCGGTGACAAACGATTCGCCAAAACGTAAATGACAATGTCGAACAAAATTGGAAGTGAGATAAAAACTCTCCCGGGAATGAGTGTGTTTTATTTGGATATTGTTAAGTATAATTTCATCTACGTAAACAAATTAAATAGCTTTTGTTTGCAGTTATTATTGTTTGTAACTGGCGAAGGGAAATGAGGACTTTTTCATCGTCATTTCATGTCATCTCATTCTATATCTGTTTGTTAAAGTCTTAACGAATTCAATCTAGCTGTTAAGGAGATGAGCCGTGACAAGGGACAAACATGTTTTCTTATAACAGCTGTTAGTTTGTACATACTACAATAACACAAACGTGAAAATTAAAAAAAAACAACACTTTATCTACCTTATTTAAAAGATAGCGAAAAGGAATGGATATAACAGATTTTATCAGCAATTTTGTAAACGTGCCAGACATCTTCCCTATACATTTTATAAAACAACTATCTGTTGTCCCGGGTCCTCCCGGTAAAAATGCATATATACATTTTTATAAGTTTATCATTTTTTTAATCAGTTCAGCCGTTCGTATGTTAAAAGTGGTGTAACTAACACGACATTCTTTTATTTTTATGTATATGTAGGTATTATCATAGCTGATGCTTACACAAGGCGCGACAACTTGCGGCATATAGTTGTAGTAATAATTAAACTTACCGCTTCCGTGTGTATGGGGTGCACTGCGAACAAGATGGCTGCCACGAAACTTGCGAATTCTGGCAGGAACATCGCGCAAACTCTGGAACAAACGCGGCATTAGCTGAATTGGGTCATTGTTTAAGTAATATTGTTGCTTGTTTCAATTCTTTGATCCCTTTTTTAGTTTGGTTGATGAGATTAAATTTATAGAATGTTGTTTATGCGTAAAATGGGGATCAGTGTCTTGTAATTTAGGAGTAAGTCGTGATAATGGTATGAAATAAACATTATGTTTATGTTTAGGAAAGTTATCTATCCAGTTGTAATTTCATTAAAATCTAAAACACAAGTTTAAAAGACATAATATATGTATTTCAATGACTTCAGTTTAGAAAACAATAAGAATATCTTATAAATTAAACATAGGTAAATATGTCTACATGCATAAGGTAAACAGAAAATTGTTTAGCTAAGCAAATGTAAACTGACATTAACCACGACCAAAGGTCGAAGTACTCTACATGGATCGCAGCCTAACATCACCCAACATTCTCTAGACATTCTAATAAAGACCTTTTACATTTGACTGCGCACAGGAATATGTCAGTGACATAGCAACTACGGCTAAAGGAGTGGTTAGGTCAAAGTCATTAGATTGTTAAGCCACTGCTCGGCCGGCGCTCTAATCTTACTACCTAAGCACCTTACAACACCTATGCAATATGCATATCCTACACCTATTTTATGGGTGTTCCTGTCGACCTGCACCTGTCCGTATTGATTGTGCGAACGGTATTTGTTCCTGGCCGTTTGAGATGTTACTGTGTCGTCGAATTGGAATTGTTTTTGATGGATAAACGGATTTTGTGTTTCATGATTGTTTGTGTGATGGATTACGGTTGCAACTTTTAATGCAATAAAAATTTGTTGTTTCTGTTTAAGCATTCAATAGGATAAATAGGTTAAGACAAAAGCTTAACATGATGCTTATTTCATGTTATATTGTAAAATATCATTCAACCTGATTCGAACATTTAACTTAGCAATCATGGGTTCCTTGATAAGCATTGAAATAATTCTGAAATTGTTAAAATAAAACCTCAAAATTGTTATAAACCAAGAAAAATAATAATGTTCAGTGCTTCAAGATTGCCACTTCTCATAAGTCAAAGCAAAAGATAAATCGGCATACATCAGCAACCCGTACTTCAGCCAATATATTTACGAATTCGGAGCCAAAAATCAGTGAACTTTAAATTCTCGGCTTGAATAATACTCCCTCTACACATAAGCGGTACAGCATAATTAGAGCTCACTTACAAAGCGAACAACACATCCGGCAAAGCTTAAATTAAAATCTTTGTGACGTCACAGTTTAACATGACGTACTAGATACTCACTGGAATTTTAATACAACATGCATTATTTCCAACTGAAAATGAAACACATCTATCTAGACAAATTTATTATGTATCTATGTCCAGTGAAGTAGTTACAATAAGCTATTAGCTTAGAAAAGAAGGATAATTATTTAAGCTTTCAAATGATCAGTGCAAAGATTGCATCTACTGTTTAGAATATCCCACATAAAGACTCGAGTTTCAATATTAATCCCTCAATATAAAAATAAATCCCTACAGAAATATTGCTTCCATTAAACAAAAGTCAGCCTTATGATATTTTTACATGAGTACCCAAGTAATGTTTGATAATTTAATTTGGGTTAGAGCCCAACGTTTGATGCTTTAATATGGGTTTAATTAGGAATATACAATATTGACGTAGACCCAAATCGTCCTTACACGCCTTTTTGTATGTTATAATAAAACGGTTGAAAGGCAATTTGAAAGTTTTGCGGGTTTCCTCTTCACGATACCCGGGAGTGCTTTCATTCCGAATAAATACTTTTAATGTGCTTATTAGTTTTATATCTGACCCAGTTTTTAACTTTCAGCGGTCGAAATAGACTAAACTGAAGATTAACTCTGCCATTTAGGGATTGAGAATTGATTGATTGTTTAGAAAATGAAAGGCTGTAGGTTTTCAAATGTTAACGTTCTGTTTATTTAAGTTGGCGAAGTGGCTTTGTAATTAAATCGTGATGAGTTATTAATAGAAATACTAGATTTGTTATTGTGCCCTTTATAGCTGTTATTTAACTAATTAGTTGATATCTTGTTTCTAATGGGTCATGCAATGAAGTCTCCCTGATTCGAACTACTGCCCAATACAATAGTGTCGTTACGGAGCGTCTGCAGACGTGAAGACGTCCGCCCGCCACTCGCGCTAGGAGTCGAGTGACAATAATTGTGTAAGTTTGTACACCTCGCGGCCACAGGTCTGAACACCAACTAATTGAGAGCGCACCGTCCAACTTCGGCCGGAATTAAGGCACTCGTTAGTGACTTTTTGTGTAACTGCCAGAATCTCTATCGGAGTTTGCGAAACATTTATACGTAGGTACTCGTAGTTTGTTTTCGACGGGCTTGTACGTAATGAGTTCCTCGATTGGATACGATCCTCGCTCGGTACGAAGGGATTTCAGCGAAAGTTTTCAAAACGTTCATTGTTTTTTTCGACGAACTTTGTTAATACGTCACTCGGGTACCTGCCTTTATTATATGATGGAAACCTATTAGGGGAGTAAATAACAGGGTACGGACGAGGGGCTAAATTGATACTTTTATGTCGATGGTCAAATTCAGTTTCAGTTGAGTTAGGAATAAAAGCCTTGGAATTGTAATGCTTTTTTATAGATCTTATAGACATAACAAAGATAAAACAACAGTGGCCAGCTAATCCTATAAAGTAATCAACACTTAACAAAATATTTGAAATTATGTAGGTACTTATTGTTATTAATACTACCTATTCAATTATTTTGAAAAGATTTCAAGCTCACATTGAATTTTTTACACTGAAATTTTTTAACCCTAACTCCGCAATACCGCTACACAGCGCTTCTTAATTCCAACCAGTTTTGATACTTTAGCAATAATAATAACAAGTTTTAAAATAACGTCAACAAAAACGATTGCAAGTTCGCAGAGCGCCTTGTTTGATACAATTACGTTAGAAAGTTGGTGGTTTCTGCAGAAAGAACTTAAAAGTGGTTAAAGTTAAATTTTTGCACGTGAATAACGCGGGACACAAGTTGCCTGTCTAGCGTTTTGATAAATAATATTTTGTTAGTGTTACCTCTTGTTTCTTTTTTCAATTTTTTTTATTTGAAAATTGATTTATGGATATTTACTATATGTGAAAAGATTTTAATTTATTGACAACAGCATATGTATCTTTTAAATGCTATCCTTAACTAGTGTATTACAGAACTCTAATAAACATAGAAACTCAGCTATCAGCTGTGCCATATAAAATAAAAATGACGATAATATTATGAATTCATATAAATATTCCCAATAAAGACTCTGGTATGTACGTGAGATATGCACAATATTTATTGGTGTATTATATTTGTCGTGTGTAACGAAGTATGCTTGGTATCTTCCTCTTTGAACCTTAGTATTCTCCCGTTACCATGGCAACCAGATATCGTGATTAATGGGGAGAAAGTACGGTACGCAGTGTATTCGCTTTGTGCCAGTCAAATAAAAGGAATTCAAGTACGCACTTGAGTAAGAAGTACATCACTTGAGATGAAAGAAAATATAGGATATCGTTATCACTTGATTTTAAGGTTAAGATACGATGGGGATATATAATAATTAGGAGATTTTGTTTTATTTTGTATTGCTTTGAACAAAAGGCATTTATACATATATCATATATAATTATTATAGCTTTGCCATGCCGTTTCACTCGCGGACAAAACTCAGGGCAATTTTATTTATTCATTATTTTTAGGCAAATTCTAGTATTTAAAGTTTTATCTAAAACTACAGTCTACAATGGTTTTGGCCATAAAATCATAACAAATAGATTGACGTACAGAATTTTGCATTCGTTATACTTTTGTATACCTACTATATTAGTATGGATTATAAATATTTTCATATGAAAGTTAAGCAATGTTAAATTGCAAATTTTATAACTACGTGGCTCGTTGGTTACATGAATTCGTAGCTTATGAGCTTAAAAGGGATTCACTTTAAAGTAATACTTTTTGAATGAATGAATGAATGAAAAATTCTTTAATGCACACAAAAATACAAGATTACAAAAAAGAATAATACAAATTATAATATTATGTACAGAGGGCGGTCTTATCGCTGTAAGCGATTTCTGCCAGACAACCCGAAAAACCATAAGGATTACATATTTTATGGTGGTGGTGCATTACATTTTGGATACATAGTACCTATGCTTAAAATTGAATAAAATTAATAATAAATAAATATAAATAATTATGTCATAAATAATAAATATATAAATAAATAGATACATAATAACAAATATATACATACATACATACATAATACATATATAAATACGTAAATAAATACATACATTAATATATATTATACTTACACAAATACACATACGAACTTAAAGAAGAACATCAACATACATGTGAAACTATATAAATTATAGGCAAGGAATAAATTCAAATAAATAAAATAGATATCTTATAATATGTTACGAAGCTGGTTGCGATAAATATTGCTTTAATGCATTCTTGAATACATTTATTGACTGAGCACGTCTTATCGATTCTGGAATAGAGTTCCAGAGGTTGATTGCAGACACAGTGAAGGAAGAATGGAAGAAATTGGATCTATGGGAAGGGATGCTTAAGGTGAGTAGATTAGAGGAACGGAGAGTAAGGCTATTTTCACCCAGGAATTTGAAATTTTGTTTAAGGTAAAAAGGGGTTTTGGGATCAAATAGAATTTTGTACAATAAATGCAGAATATGAGCATTCCGGCGGACGCGGATGGGAGGCCACTTGAGCTTGGCTCGGAATTCGGACACATGGTCATATTTGCGCAGTCCAAATACGTAACGTATACATACGTTTTGGAGTCGCTCAAGGGAGTCAAGTTGTTGTTCGGAGAGGTCAGGGTAGGAAATGTCAGCATAATCCAGGATAGGAAGGAGTAAAGTCTCAGCAAGCGTTACTCTTGTAGGAATGGGCAGAAAATTGCGCAATCGACGAATGGAACCTACAGCGCCATACATTTTTTTCCGTAATGTCTCTATTTGCACATTCCAAGACAAGTTCTTATCAAGATGGAGCCCGAGATTTTTGACAGACTCGCTGAACGGAATGTGCGATCCACCAAGAATAAGCTTTGGTAAGCTGTCCCAATCTAGCTTGGCAGTCATTTTACGGCTACCAATAATGATAGCTTGAGTCTTAGACGGGTTAACAGTGAGACCGAAATTGTGGGACCAGGTAGAGATAGTGTCTAAATCAGCATTTGTTTGATGTATAGCTTCTGAAATTCCCGAGATGGCTGTATGTGAGTAAATTTGCAAATCATCTGCATACATATGGTAGGGAGAAGTTAAATTTGAGGAAATTGAGTCAATAAATATTGAGAAAAGGATTGGTGACAACACGCTACCTTGAGGGACACCGACCCTTAAGTCACACCACGACGACAGAACGTCATCAACTTTAATACGTTGCCGGCGTCCCTGAAAAAAGCTACGGAACCATTCAATAGCTGCTGATGAAATGTTAAGAGAAGCAAGCAAACCCAGCATAATATCATGATCGACCGAGTTAAAAGCGTTACTGAAATCTAAAGGAGGAGGATGGATGGAGGTGGTAGAGAAAACGTAAATATGTACCACGGGCGAAGCCGGGGCGGACCGCTAGTCAATAATAAATATTTCGGGACAATTTTTACACACGGCACGATCTGATCCCATACTAAGCTCCCACTTGTGTTATGGAAACCAGATGGCTGATAAACATACATATATCATTTTAAATAAATAATTAGGTATATAGATAATTAACACCCTGACACAGCGCAAACATTCATCACACAAGTTTTCATCACACAGTTCATCACACAAATATTTGCCCCGGGTGGGAATCGAACCCACGACCTCTGGCTTGGAAGGCAGGGCCACTACCAACCAAGCCAACCAGCCAGTCAATATATCAAAATATGCTTTAATTTTATACTTATAAGTTACAATAATATTTAGTTATAATAATATAGAATTCCAACATTGCTAAACAGATCCAATCTCGATGTTTTAATAATTCCTTGCATGTATCACATTTGTGTAGTTCCAGAAATCGAACAGTCCCAATCAAATATGTAACGTTTTTGAATAGAACATGTATTGAATATTTAATAAGTCGTACCACAAATTGCGGCCATATTATGTGATAATATTGTGTGTTCCAATGTCACGGTTGACGGTCCATTCGACCACAACCATCAATCACGTCGATACGCTCTCTTCGTCATTCTAATTATATATTAACTAGCTGAACACCGCGGTTTGGCCCGCAAAACGCAATGGAAATACAATTTAGCTTCCTATATTTCACAGTTTTAAAATAGCGCTAACTATTGGAAACATAACAAACAAAATATTGGATAAAAAAACAAACCACTGCGAAGTGCGAATACTATTTTAATAGACTTTAGTTTTTAAAAGGTAGATCTTGATATTATGACCTTCGAACAACAGCAAAGATACATACTCTGTAACTATTTAAAAGCTATAGAATTTAGACGGAACCGAACATAATACTCATAGTTTCAGTCCTAAACATTATGTACCACATTTTATTTGATCATAACCCGTGTTTGATACCTACATACATACCATTATGCAAATTAAAAGATAATATTATCCATGTATAATAACAAATACATGGATATTTAGATTATAATATTTTATTTATTGCAGATAAATAATATTTAAAGGAATTGTAAGTTTTCGTCTCGATAAATATTGTTTTATTTAAATGTCCTTTGATGAAAGCGTAACGAAATCGTTTTGAAGTTTTATTCAGAAGGAAAAACAACTTGTGTCTGATAATCATTTCATTTATTTAAATACGCAAGAAGTATTAAAAATTAATCACGAAGCCGAATAAAACTATAATCAGAGGATAAATATTCTGTGTTATTGCGGTAAAAAATCGATGTAAGCTGATATCGGATTTATAATGTAAATTTTAATTTAACACAAACGTTGAATGATTTCGAACAATTATAAGCTTCGTTATTATACATAATATTACTGCGTTACACAATTAATTACTGACACACAGTCTAGAAATAAGACAAAGGGTAGGTATAATTAAGAGCGTAATGGCGTCCGAGGCGGTATTTTGAGCAATGAAAAACTAATTCAACTTGGTTAAAACTCTCTTGAAACGCAAATAAATACGCCACGATAAAATAAACTTTATTACGCTCCGGTAAATATCAAATTACATTATGATACCAGTTTTTAGTGGGTCAGGGCAGCCATATTTAGGTAAAATTTAATGCTTGTCAAAAAATTAAAATGCTTTTTTTACCTGTGTAGTCTGTACACATAAAATTGAGGTGTTTGTCTGTGATTTCAAAATATGTAGCCTCAACTAATTATAGATGTAAACAAACCTTTTTAAAATAACTATGTATGTCTTTTTATTTGGAATAATCTCTGAAATGGTTGAAACAGTTTTAAATACTACTCTCCATCTCGTTATTCGCAACAAGCAATTATACAACTAGCGTACATACGTCATATAAATTCAAAACCAATTATAATAGCTCGAAATTCTCAAAACATACATTCGTTCGTCTTCATTTAATCTGTTTACAAAGCTCTCATCCCAGTCTAAGAAACCTTTCAAGTAAGATACACACAATATCCGAATATACGAGTACTAGCTGTTCCCCGCGGTTTTACTGGCATTGCTCCGCTTCTTTTGGTCTTAGTATGATGATAGAGTCTTATAGCCTTCCTCGATGAATGGCCAATCTAATACTGAAATAAATTTTCAAATCAGATCAATAGTTCCTGGGATGAGCAACCAATAAAACAAAAAAAGCTTTAAAATATAAGTAGGTAAGGATTCACATTTAGAACAAATTAATATTTGTTTTATTCCGAGTTGACAGCCCTATCCACAGCAACTGTTACTGCATTGCGCGGTTCTTTTGATTTTTTTCGGTTCATTAAGCTATGAATGATCCACCACTCTCTTGTTTTGGGTAACAAATTTCCTTATTTGCGCAATCTCGAAGATGGAAGAGGTTTTTAAAGCTTTTTTAAGGATAATTTTTGTATAATTCACTTTTCTAACTTGCTCTCCTCCATTTTATTCCTTCTGTGAATAATTTTAATGAAAATCAAGAATCCTTTGAACAGTTCTTTATGATTTTAAATTGCGCTATTGTTATGTTCATTACTTATGGACGTGGAATAGAAAAAGAGAATCGGATTTTTTTAACTTTTAATATCATTCAATGGCTTACAAAAGAAAATTATTTTAAATTTAGTATTGTGTGCTTTCAAAAGTTCCTAATTTAAAAAAGAATAAAGATGATTTCAGGCGAGGCGTTTCAAATCTAGAATTAACGACGGACACGACATGATTTTCAAGTAATTCATTTAAATATTTTTTTCAAACATCGTAATAATATTATCTTACAATGATTTTCATTAAAGCGCAAATACATAGGTAGGCGATACATAAATCTTTAATTTGCCACCGGTTAATATAATTTAACATGTTATCGTTTGAAGCTTATTCCCGGTCTAATTGGCAAGTAATAGAAATGCAATATTCCATAAGGGAATAACGTGAATTGTACAGAGGCCTGTATTCTTAATGGGGATCAGGTAGATGAGGGATTCCACATGCAAGCGGCAGTCATGAATTTAAAAGTAATTCCATTATAACTTTGAAGTTGTGAAAATGTTGCCGGGTTGCAAATAATATGAAGCTAAAAGTTGCGAGTGATACTCTAATGTGATTGGAGTGTTCTAAACATGTTATAACTTTTAAGTGGCGTGTACACATCGCTGGGACAGAGGATATTTTTTAATTTCCTAGGTTAGATGTTTATAATTTCATGTACGTTTTTATTTAAGACTGAACTATAAACTGGATTTGATAATTCGTTCCTTTCCTTGCTATTTTTAGAAGCATTTTAAATTCAGTTTTTTTCTGTAAGTTGTATTGTTGTATAATAATAGTATGGAAGAATTACACATTACAAAAGAAAAAAATAGGCTGCAAACATAGTCCGCCAACCTTTAGACGCGTTATTTCAATTCCCAACAAACATAAACAAACTAAATGCTTTTAATGAAACTAATAAAATTATCCTAATATACTTCAAGAAAATAAATTTTCTAAATCGAATAATAATATACAGTAATATCTACAAACTCTCACTCAACTTTTATTCACGTAAACTTTTACAAGTGCTTATGAATTATTAAGCTATCCAGGTTTCAGAATCACTTTATATTTTATCGAATTATGTACCATAAAAATACAAATTCTGTCCTTTAATATACCTAACTTTTATCGATACATGTACAAAAGTATACAATTATATATTACTGCTATACTATAGTACCTAGTAAATATACTTGTCTTGTTTTCTTGTATAGCTAGTAATGTATAAAATACATTGGACTGAAAGTACGGTGCGGTTAACCGGTAACCAGAGCATTTTGCATATCTAACTCGAAGTGCTATTCCAGTTTCCGTTTCCTTCTAAATAAATACATTTGAAACAAGCCACTACCAAAGACACAAGACTAAAGTTTTGTACGTTATAATTCACTTTGTAAAAATGACTTAAGAATAATGAAAATAATTTATTCTAATATAATTTTCTTTGTTTACTTCTATCGCTGACTGCATTCATAATTTGATGGAAAAGTTTTAAGTCTTCAATTTTCAATAATATCACTAAATGGAAAACCTAGTGAGGTTTCCATATATGTTTATTACTTCATTAGCTTAATTTATTGGTAGATATTTTAATTTGTACACATTATCAATTATTGTGTGGTTAAAACAAATCACAGCTCAATTGAATTGATTTCATTAAATGACTATTGAATATTATTATTCATATTGGCAACTTGTTTATGATGATATGGCAGAGTGGTTAGTATCCTTGTTTATTTATTTTTTAGATTTTAGAAAAGGATTTCGGTTCGATCCCAGTGCGGGTTAAATTGTCTGATCAATTATACGTGTTTATATGTGCAATATGTTTGTCTTCGAAAACAACTTTTTATTTATAACTTTTCAAATTTCAGTTCGTCGTGTCAAATTTTGTTTTTGCATTAACAAAACTCTAGGCCATTTCCCATCCTTAAGTTAGTGTTGTAAGAGTGTTTGTGTCGCTTAAAGAGAAATATCTATAAGCCACGAATATTCCACTATCTTAAAGTTCGCAATGGCGAACCATTATCTTGAAGTTGGCAACCCATTCGGATATCAAAAGTAATAGGTCGAAAATAGCTAAAAGGATTAAGCTGGCAAATTGGATGTTGAGCATAAACTCCGGATAAATTCGTGGTGGACATAGCAAGTATCCGTAATTAGCAGTAACTAAGGGGATCCGGGCGGACGGTCGTCTGATTAAAACTGGCTTAACTCGGCCACTTTGGCGCTTGCAACAAATAGAAGTACGTCTATGCACGCCAATGTACTGTAATTATCCCTCGAACTTTGTAATACGATAGCGATCTATTCATTTACGGGTTTTTATTGCTAATTGCGGCGATTATGCAGCGGCCATGTTTATCGCGCTGATTAAGGACAATAGTTATACTTTATGCGTGGTTCTTGGCACAAAGAGCTGAAGGAAAATTCCTTCTTTCAATAGTCTTTTGAGTTTATGTCCATTCTTTTGTTCTTTTCACAATTTACATTGTAGACGTTTTTCGTTTCTTTATCTAGCCATTATTAAAGAGTATTTCATACTTTAATAATTCCACAAGAAAGTTAATTAAGAATTTTTCTTTTATCCGTGAATACTATTGAGTTAGAGTTAATAACCAATTAATTTTTATAATTGCGAAAGTTACTCAGATGGCTACGGCGTTTCTTAGAGACAAATACTAAAATGTTACGTGCCAATTGAAGGGCAAATTGTTATAAGTTTATTTGAGCAAGTCGTTAAAAGTAATACGGGAATCACAGAAAGCAACCCGGCCAAGGTAGCGTGGGATATAATGCTGAATTATTTAAGAGTTGACTCCAGCCTTCCCGAAACGGGTGGTTTATTGACTCCTAACAATTAAAAGTTTCTCGATTCCATTAACAATTACGGGTTAACGATCCAGCTGTGATTGGACTTTAATATTAATTAATTTCAACTTACGCAAATATGAGAGGCATCTATCGCACAACTTGACGAAATTTCCATTAAATAGTTATTAATTTCAGTTTTGAGGGTCCGCTACGTTTACTTATAAATGTTTGGCTGGATAACTTTCAAAGTAAGTACGCCGAGTGAGAGTAATTAATACAAATAACGATTAATTTTAAATCCAATATATATTATGATACCACGAATATTTTCAGTACTATGAAATGGTTTATATGACGTTTGATAATACGTTAGCATCTGATAAAGACATATAATATCACATAGAGATGCCAGGGCTTTCCATACTAGACATCTTTTGTCTGGGAGACATTCTTTTATATCCTTTAATGTATTATGTCTGACTTTCTCCTTGAGTGTATGTTGGTCTTGTTTTTACTTGACAACGTCAGGTGGTTTTTGAGTTGACGTTTATTTCTATGGTGTAACTTGATTGTTTTTGGATCAACAGATGACGGTAACAGTCGGGGGTCTTTTCTGAGACACCAAAAAACGATAGATAAGAATTAAATAATGAAAGAGCACATTTTGCAGGAAAAACTGCGCTGGTTTTCAGTGACCACTATTATTTTACCATTATTAGAAAATGTTTTATTGTACTAAACAACCATATACAGTTTAAACAAAAACGTATCTAATCACTACATAGTATAAAACAAAGTCGCTTTCTCTGTCCCTATGTCCCTTTGTATGCTTAAATCTTTAAAAATACGCAACAGATTTTGATGCGTTTTTTTAAATAGATAAAGTAATTCAAGAGGAAGGTTTTAGTTTATAATTTATTAGGTTTTAGACAAAGCGGGCGAAGCCGCGGGCGGTAAGCTAGAAATTTTAGAGAGCATAGTTTCCAGTGCATGTGAAATAATAACTAGTTATCTATAAACCTATTATAAACAATTACCTGTAATATAGTAGGGACACCAACGCATGCAGCAGCAGGTTGACGAGGTGGTAGCCAGCGGGCTGCAACCCGTGGATCGCGTAGTTCCATCTGAAGGTCAGCACCGTCAGAGGACGGTAGGATTTGTGAGATTGTTCCTGTAAATAATGGAATGATCAGTTGATTTCTTTTAATTAGGAGGTCGTTGATGTATTATAAAATAATTTTAAATTGAGTTGGTAACTGGCTTTGAAAGGAACGCAGCCATTATGACGTAATCATTATAATATTCATACTCCAAATCAGTTAATGATTTAGAAATATATAGATATTATCGCTTAAAAATAAGCGATTGTAAATTGATTTAAATTTTCTATACTAGATAGTAATACTAAAAAGCCAATCGATTTTCTGTAACCTCAAAAAATCTAATTACAACGCAACAAATCACAAAACAGAAGTATCAATTAAACACTTTCACGCTGAATTTTAATTAAACAAAAGTTTAAAGAGAAAAGCGTTGAGATAAGATTTACATAAGGATCCCATAATAGTCCGGGATACATCGCCCATTTTTGCAAGTGATTACTATCAAGCTAATTTTTCGTGAGTAGCTTTATTTTGATGAGATGCCCAATAATTTCATGTACGAAACTCTCGATTGTGGTAGCTTACAGAGGTAACAAGGATAAAAATTTTTGATTTGACGGTTCTCAAATATTTATTACGCAATTTGTAGGACAATATGTCTGTTGAATTATATAAGTATTAAATAAGTGAAAATAAAAAAATCAGCTGGTTAGTAATCATTTATGATGACTTCGTTATCGATACACATTGGAAAGGGGGACTCTTTGATCAAACCATAGATTTTGTAGGACAAATATTTTTTCGAATAATTTAGATAATTATCTTGAGATTGAACAAAAAAAAACATTCAGTTAGTAATTAATATTTGAGAACCATCAAATCAAAATAGTTTATCCTTGTTTCCTCTGGTAGCTACCACAATCGAGAGTTTTGTACATGAAATTATTGGGCATCTCATCAAAATAAAGCTACTCACGAAAAATTAGCTTGATAGTAATCACTTGTAAAAATGGGCGATGTATCCCGGACTATAATGCAAATAAACGACTAAATGAACGGCGCTCAGGAATTTCAATTGCATGTAATACGCGAAGTATGAACAAATAAATCACCTTTATGGTATAAGTTGAACGTACAAAAATGTCGGTGTCGCATAAAGTTGATTCATGGTGGGACAAAATTAGGTAGCGTTACGCTTCTTTAAATGAAATTCCATGTCAGGTAGGCTGGGGTGGTACCATTTGTCACGGGAATGCTCTAGGATACGTATCTCATGTTTGGTACTGGCCTGAATTCGTGCAATGTGCAAATTCAATGGAAGAATAGCTGTTTGAAGATAAGATAGCGGTATAGACTTCTGTGTTGTAACGTGCTTGTGTGATCTGGTACAAAATGCGAAAAGAAAAGCATCTAAAACATGGAACACACCTTGTAAGGTTACATTTATGGTAAATTTTAGAAAGCTGTGGGATAAAGATTTTGATTGAGTTGCGCATATTTGAGTTGATCAAATAGAAAGCATTTAGTTTTTGAGGTACGTTCTAATCTAATTAGGCTGGTCCCTAAAGACCGTGTTGCTTCGCGTAGAAATTGCCTCTGTCCTCTACCTCTAGTGTCTTTAACATAGATATTTATTTTTGTACAAGAATAAATAGAAATGTAAGTTGGTTATAAAAACGTACCGGACTAGCAATTACA